>NC_133331.1:236144317-236500817 GCF_042186555.1 Aquarana catesbeiana | reverse complement strand
AATATTGGCATGCATTAAAAGGGGGATCAACTGCAGAGATAAAACGATAATTCTCCCGCTCTACAAGACTCTGGTCCGCCCGCACCTGGAGTATGCTGTCCAGTTCTGGGCACCAGTCCTCAGGAGGGACGTACTGGAAATGGAGCGAGTACAAAGAAGGGCAACAAAGCTAATAAAGGGTCTGGAGGATCTTAGTTATGAGGAAAGGTTGCGAGCACTGAACTTATTCTCTCTGGAGAAGAGACGCTTGAGAGGGGATATGATTTCAATTTACAAATACTGTACTGGTGACCCCACAATCGGGATAAAACTTTTTCGCAGAAGAGAGTTTAATAAGACTCGTGGCCACTCATTACAATTAGAAGAAAGAGGTTTAACCTTAAACTACGTAGAGGGTTCTTTACTGTAAGAGCGGCAAGGATGTGGAATTCCCTTCCACAGGCGGTGGTCTCAGCGGGGAGCATTGATAGCTTCAAGAAACTATTAGATAATCACCTGAATGACCGCAATATACAGGGATATGTAATGTAATACTGACACATAATCACACACATAGGTTGGACTTGATGGACTTGTGTCTTTTTTCAACCTCACCTACTATGTAACTATCTATGTAGGAAAATTGGTGGTGTTCTTCTGATCCTATTAGTACCGCAGGCAGCTGCAGTATTTACAAGTTAGTGTAGTTCGTCCTCTGCACAGTGTGCACCTAAAGCTACCTGAAGAAAATTGCTGTTGTTCTGCTCCTATTAATACCACAGGCAGGCAGCTACAGTATTTACTGTTATGCCCCATATACACGGTCGGATTTTCCGATGGAAAATGTCCGATCGGAGCGTGTTGTCGGAAATTCCGACCGTGTGTGGGCTCCATCGGACATTTTCCATCGGATTTTCTGACACACAAAGTTGGAGAGCAGGGGATAAAATTTTCCGACAACAAAATCCGATCGCGTCAATTCCGACCGTGTGTGGCCCGTTCCGACGCACAAAGTGCCACGCATGCTCAGAAGAAATTCCGACACGGAACAGCTCGTTCTGGTAAACTTAGCGTTCGCAATGGATACAGCACTTTCGTCACGCTGCAATGTTAAAAATGGTTTAACACAGCGCAATCTCTTCTTCTTTATAATGTGACAAGAATATAGTAGTTTTGCTGCTCATATTCACACATACTTCTCACAAACTTATTTCGTTACTATTTATCGGGATTCCCTCAATATATTTTGATTTCTCACATCTGATAACATATTTTTTTGGTATTTTATTTTTTTTTTTGGCTTTAATGTAGATTCTTGTTTTGTGTTTGTATTTTTTTGAAGGGTGTTATTTTTTGGGGGGGGATTTTGATTTGTACTCCCGAAAATGTTTGTGTGTGTTTTTTGTGACAAGTTCCCACAACACCATTGATATGTTGTTCTATTTAATCTGTAGGAGATTGTTTGGTGTTGTTGTCCCTTGTTAATTTCACATTTTATGTTAGAAATGTACCTGAATCGTCACCAACAAACTGTCCTTTTTGGCTGAAAACACACATAGGAGAGTATAATTTCCAAAAAAAGATTTTATTAAGGGCTCACAACTAAACAAAGAGGGAGGCAACGCTGGAGAAACAGCAGAAATGGGTGAAGCCTTGGACGCCCAGGGCACACATCAACTATTTTCAAGCAAAATTGGTGGCCTGAGGAGTCCATATCTAAGGGAGTGCAGTCTGGTCCAGAAGTCCCAGAGATCCGGAAAGCAGCAGATGACATCTGTGTCCCCAGGCTGTGGTCATACGAGAGACTGCATCTTTTGTCAGATCAGACTGAACCCAGGGTCATCACTTTCAGGTGTTGTGGCAGCAGGAGGAGGAGGAGGAGGAGGATGGTCCAACTCAATCAAGTCGGTCTTGGGTGTTAGTTCCCCACTCACCCCCTTACGTAGGACTTTATACATAAGGTCCTCACAGAGCCTGCGTTGACCCTCCTGCATGCCCTGCAGTTTGGTGGCAGCCATGCAGGCAAAGGCCTCTTCAGGAGTGGGTAAGGCTCGTAGGGACGCCGAAGCCTCCTGAATCAGCCTGAACGCAGAATCCTGCACGGGACTCAGAGTCGTCTTCCTGGCTCTTTTGTATGGAAGGCGGAGGGGAGGAACCTGAGATTCAGTCAGGCTGCGACTGGTCTCAGGCTTCTCTTGGCTGACACTTAGCCCCGCCTCCTCCTGGCTGCCACTAATCCCCGCCTCCTCCTGACTGCCACATTCACCAGCCTCCTCCTGGCTGAGGTCTTCCTGTGTATGAAAAAGGGACATAGTTTTAGTTTTTTATTCATCAATCACACACAATTTTCACCTCCTGACTGTTGCAAATTGAATGTTAACAAATATAACAGAATATCCTTCTGAGCCCAGCAGTTTTCATTCTTGTCCCAAATTTGGGTGACCACTACTGTCTATTGATATGTAAAACACTTTTTTCAATCAGCAATTAGTGATTAATAATAACATCTATAGTAAACATCATTTCTTTATTGCCCATAAATCTGTAGAAGAATGCTATACCTGGCTCCAGCTGGGCTCCTCCACTTCTTCCTGGCTGGAAGGCCCAGGTTGGACATCGGAAGCCTCAGCTGGGTTGGAAGGAAGAGTGGAAGGAAGAGTAGAGATGGATTCCCTGACTTCAGTGTGGTCTGACAGAAATCGCAGTCTCTCATAGTACCACAGCCTGGGGACATAAATGTCATCTGCTGCAGCTCCGGATCTCTGAGAATCCGTGACCTTCTTGCGCTCCCTCAGATAAGTGCTCCTCAGGCCACCAATTTTGGCTTTTAAATAGGGGATGGTTGCTGTGGGGACCACCGGCTTCACCAACTCCAGCAGTTTCTCCAGCGCTGCCTGCCTCTTTTGTTTATGGTTATAGTGGGGGTGTCTCACTTGCCACAGACAGGGCAGCTCCCTGTATTTGTCAATGAACAGGGGGAGGAAATTGTGGTCGTTGAAGCCATCCATTTTCTATGCAAGACACAACACAAGACAAACCCTAATGTCAGGCCGAACTCCCCTAATCTTGTTACAATATAGGCTTCCATTTCGAAGCAGTATAGGCCCAAGTTTAGATCCTACCTTCGTTATCACGATCGGCGCCTCCGATGTTCCTTCCTCCACTCACAGATCGTACATAAGACGCACGCGTGTTACGCTTTATACACACTGCACATGCGTGTAACTCCGCCCGCCCCTGACGTTCTTTCTAGTCTATTCCCCGCCCCTTTTCATTTGGCGCAGTGGGGGAAGAGCACATGGCGGAGACACAGCAGGATCGTGCTAATTGTAGCAACGAGGAGGAGGAGGAGGAAAGGCCGGATCCGGACACGTCCCAATCCAGAAGGAGATTTAAGGACTCAAATATGTCCTTTGGGGAGATGTTGGAGATGGTGGACATCCTGAAGAAGGCCGACTATGACAGGAAGTATGGACCTTACCCCAACCCCAATGTCAGAAAGGCCAAGATCATGGCAAAAGTGGTCAGGAGTCTGCACCGGAATTTCGGGGTACGACGATCAAAAGATCAGCTCAGGAACCGGTGGTCGGACCTCAAATTACGAGAACAGGAGCAGTACAGAAAGATCCGGAGAGTGCTGCAAAAAAGTAAGTAGTTGTGCTGTGTTCCTATTCTTTATGTTTATTACGTTCGTGCTGCTCCATGTGCTTTTAGGAACTGTTGTACAGTTTAAAATGGCAACTTTCATGTTCATGGGCACATTATTCGTTCGTATCAAACATTTTTCTTTCCGACTCAAAAATACCATTGTTTAGGCCATATGCATTTGGCCACCATTTTTACGCCCTATACTTGTCTTTAAAAAATTGGGTTGTGTAGATGGCTTTGTTACTAGAATGAAATGCAAACTAGATTCTGTGTAAGGAGAGGACACTCAGCAGCTGTTTACACATCTGGACGCTGGAGCACTAGTGTGGGACACAAGAACACCATTTTTATTAGGGGACCCACACAGGTGCTCCAGTGTATACTATAGAGGGGGCTACATCTGTGAAGCTTGTACCAAACAGGTAAAGTATTGAAGCTTGACAAAGGACACTGAAAATGCTACATTTTGGAACTCTGCTAAAATTGACAATTGTACCTCACTTCCAAGCAATGTTTCCTATTTCTTGTTCTGACATCAAATATCTGTGTGCTAATTATACCATTTTGTTTGACATAGGGGATAAAAGACTCGGAGGACACCCCTCATCCGAGGAGACCACAGACCCCCCACCTCTGGAAGAAGGGGAAATCCCCCCAACCCAAGAAGAGCAGGAGGAGGAAGACGTGGTGGAACTAGTCAACAGGTGAGTGTCTGCGACCACAGGCTCAGGTAAAAGATGGATGCCGGCATATTTTTGATACCTGTTTTTGTTTGGTTTCTCTCTTTTTAGGTGATCGTGATGTTGTGGATCCAGATCCTTTCACATTCAAAAGTGCCCAGATCCTGATCGGGGAGATCATGGGGTGTAATTTACAATTGGAAAACATCAAGAAAAACATCAATGATGTTATTCCAAAAAATAAAAACATCATTGATGTTTTGGGGCGAGTTTAAAACCCCTCCAAATCACTTTCTTCTTTTGTGTGCTACAATGTGCAAAATGTTTTTGTGATTTTTCACAAAGCCAAATTTGGAGGATGCACACAGTGTGTCAACATGTGCTATCTGCCATCACGGGAGATCAATGGACGCGTTTTGGGGGTGCAACCCCTTCCTCAATAATAAAGTAGATGTGAGGAAGGGCTTGCTCCCCCAAAACACGTCCCTTGATCCCCCGTGATGGCAGGTCGCACATGTTGACATTGGTAAATTGCTGTGCATCTTCCAAATTTGGCTTTTCCTTGGGTGACTTCACCCCATCTGAACGCAATATCAAACACAGTTCCTAAATACTCATGTCTGATATTGCCTTCAAGTTCTACAAAATGTGACGTTTGTAAGTTCAAGATTTGTGTCTTTCTTGTTGGTTTTACACATGCCTGTTTTATCTAAAATGGACATTTCTATTTTTGATAATGCTACCCCAAAAATTGTTATACAACAAACATGTTGGTTTGTTTGAAAAACCTTTGGTAAATGCACATGTGATTGTGCAGGTATAAAAAAGTTTGTTAAGCAAGAATGTGTGGATTATTGTCTCAACGCTACAACACTTTTGGGGTGATGTCATTGGTGTTTTCAGAGAAAGTGGGGGTTATTTACTAAGGGCAAATCCTCTTGGCACTACAAGTGCAGTTTCAGTGCAGTTGCAACTGCACTTTTAGTGAAATGTGTTTTTGCATTTAGTAAATAACAGCCAACAGTGCTTTGTATAATAAGGTTACACAATCACGACATTTTCTGGACTCAACACATTTCTGTCAGGGTCAGCTAAAACAAACACAAGCAGTAAATGTCCACAAAGATTTTCTTTTTTTTTTATTATAAAAAGGCTTCACAGATTTGCTGGCATATTGATAGCCCCCCTACCCGCAAAGAACTCCAGGTAGCGTAACCGGACATCACGGGCACTCAGGGAGGGCAAGCCAGGACGGCCGCTTTCAAGCGCCGTCAGTGTGGTTTCATGTATCATTCCGGCCTCAGGCCCAACTGAGCCAGCATAGTTGGCCGAATGTTTCCTTAAAAAGTAATGGAGAATACAGCACGCCAGTATAATATGGTTCAGCTTATACTCCGCCATATGGATGGGTGTCATAAATAGGCAGAACCGGCTGGCCAGGATTCCAAATGTGTTCTCCACCACTCTTCGGGCTCTGGCCAGCCGGTAATTAAAAAATCTCTGTTCCGGGGTGAGAGTCCTCATCAGGAATGGCCGCATCAGGTGGTCCCCCAGCGCAAACGCTTCATCAGCAACGAACACGAATGGGAGTCCTTCCACATTGTCCTCTGGAGCTGGCAAGTCCAAGCTGCCATTCTGGAGGCGCCTGTAGAACTCCGTCTGGGCGATGACTCCACCATCGGACATCCGGCCATTCTTCCCCACATCCACATACAAGAAGTCGTAATTAGCCGACACCACCGCCAACATCACTATACTATTGAACCCCTTATAGTTGAAATAGTACGACCCCGAGTTGGGTGGTGGGACGATGTGGACGTGTTTCCCATCAATTGCCCCTCCGCAGTTAGGAAAGTCCCACCGCTGGGCAAAGTGGGAGGCCACAGTCTGCCAATCCTGTGGCGTGGAAGGAAACTGTTGAGGGAAAAAATAAAACATTACTATTTTTGCTCAGAAACATGGCAAGCAGATTAGGCACAAACATTATGGGTCAACCTCCAGACAGCATTTATTAAGGGGAATTTAACAACGCCAAAGTATAAGGTACACCTATCATATTCCCCCTCCCCCCCCTCTCATGGGCCATTTCTAACATTATGGGGTGTGTGGAAATCTTGGACAGGTAACCCTCTTCACTTCATTGAGAGATGAATGCCTAAATAATGGGTATTACTTGGAACAGCCCCTCCTTAGTTACACTATTGGCAGCCCACTGGACAGGTAAGAAGTGTCATAATACCAAGATATAAATACACATTGTACACATTTGAGGACATTTGGACATTCTGCTATTACCTATCAAGATAATAATAGAATACCAAAACTTTAAACAGTACCATTTGAAAGTATACAGGCAGGCCCTTGCACTACATGCTTTGGGGAATTCATCCATAAATCTGAGCACAAAAGAGATGGGTATAGTGTGTATGGGTTTTGCAAAGTCAGCAGATAGAGGATTGAGGATAGATAGAGAATTGGGATCAGCTGAGTTAGCAGTTGGGGGAGGGAGGGTTACTAAAAATTATTTGGGGACACCACAAAAAAAAAAAAGCCTCTGGCACTCTGCCTGAATTTAAAGAAAAAATAACATTTCAAAACATTTTAGGGGGTGTTTGGGGAGCACTACTATGGAGCTGATAAAATACATTGTTAAGTGACTACATGAGGTGAATATAGGGCCAGGAGACACCATGCTGCGGAGGTTATTGAAGGGCAAATATGTATGAAGGACCTAAAATAATAATTACATAAAAATCAAGCATGCATGAGGACAAAGGGGACATTCACAGCATATTACAATCATGGTAATTAGGGAATGAGGAAAGAAATACAATATATTAGCAAACATTCAATACAATAAAATGTGATATTAAAGGATAAATCTTACCTTCATATACTCCTTATGTAGGACCTGGATGATGGCAGGACAGGTTTCTGGGATAATGATACCGAGAGCCTGGGGGGAGATGCCTGTCGAGAACTTCAAGTCCTGCAGGCTTCTCCCTGTCGCCAAATACCGCAGGGTAACGACCAGCCTCTGCTCCGGAGTGATGGCTTGCCTCATGCAGGTATCCTGCCTGCTAATATAAGGGGTCAGCGAAGCCAACAGACGGTGAAACACGGGGTCTGTCATCCTGAGAAAGTTCCTGAAATCATCAGGATTATTCTCACTGATCTCACGGAGCAAAAGGCATATGAGAGAACTGGTCACGCTGAAGCAACCAATTCTTGGTCCATGAACTCCTCCCCACCCTGTTCATGGACTGAACTTGTGTCAAGGTCAGGACCCCAACACCAAGCCCCCACACAGCACGAACTCTACGAGGAGTACGTATACGCAACATGGCTAGAAAACGGTCGGCTGCTCAGAACGAAGTAACAGAACCCACTGAAGAACAGCAAGGCCTGTGAAGAGCGACCTGAAAAACAGTAACGAACGAACAAGAATACAATGACTAATTAAAGTCACGCGGAACTTGCTGCACGCATTGAAGAGCAGATACAAACCCACAAGCACAAACTGAACGGCAGAAAAAGATCTGAAAGCCACGAGTCTAAAAAAGCGCGAATCGTCTCTCACCAAACTTTTACTAACACGAGATTAGCAAAAGGAGCCCAAAGGGTGCTGCGCTTGGTTCTGAACCGGCCTTTTCTAGTCTCGTCATACGTGGTGTACGTGACCGCGTGGTTGGCGATCGGAAATTCCGACAACTTTGTGCGACCGTGTGTAAGCAAAACAAGTTTGGGCCAACATCCGTCGGAAAAAATCCTAGGATTGTCCAAACAAAGTCCGACCGTGTGTACGGGGCATTAGTGTACTGTGTCCTCTGCACAGTGTGCACCTAAAGCTACCTGAAGAAAATTGGTGGTGTTCTTCTGATCCTATTAGTACCACAGGCAGACAGTTGATTCTGCTAGCTGCAGTTTTAGTATATATATATATATATATATATATATATATATATATATATATATATATATATATATACATCCCAGCTTGGTGCAGCTACATCTCACTGCAGGCCATTAGTATGTCTGGAAGGCCAACAAGGAGAGGCAGACAGTCACAAGCCAATAAAAGAGGGCAAGCAGGCTCTGTGTCTAGAGGCAACAGTGCTGGTCATGGAGGCAGTGCATCCTCATCAGCACTTGGCTGTGGGACACGCTTGTCCTTTTTTGTCTGGTAAAGCAGCTGCCAACACGGCCTCTTCCCTCGGCTCAATGGCATCAGTCACTCCTTCCCTAGCCCCACCATGTCCTCCTGAGGAGTCCCCCTGTCACAGACCTAGCCGGGACAGAGGCTGTTGGAGAGGACTGTATGCAAGCCTGTTGCCTTTTGATTATGGGCCCTGGATTTTCAATGGATTCATTCTGTTGGGACACATCCTGTGAGGAGATGCTGGTGTCATCAACCTGTGTTTATGTTAATTGAATGAGCTAATGACATTGTCCTCTATACAATGTAGGAGACGGGACGACTGCCATTGTGTTGATATAACTGTGTGAAGCTCGGTGACCACAAGTCTGGGCGAAAGGTCATGTCTCAGTCACCTAGGCTGTATAAAGGATTAGATAATTAGCTCATGTTAATTAGGTTACGTTTGTATTGTTAGAGTAATCTTCTCCTGTGTATATAAGACTGTATTCTGGTTCTGAATAAAGTCAGTTCTTGGTAGCAACAAGCAAGTGTCGCCTTGTTTGTGCTCAGAGAGGTTGGGATATCTGTATACAGACTGGGAGGAAGTGGTATATGACGGAAGCACTCAAGCGGAGTGTGGGACGTTCCGTGACACCCCCGAACTGTTTGACCACAGTGTTGGGTACATGCTACAGGAGGATGCCCAGCGTTTTGAAGGCTCCGATGATGGTACCCAGCTAGGGGAAGGCAGTAACGTGAGCCCAGAGAGAGGGGGTGCCCAAGAAGGACAGCAATCTGGCAGTCATGTTCCCCCAGCTGCAGCATACTGCCAGCTTTGCTCCAGTGATGAGGAGGGAGGGGATGATGAGGTCACTGACTCCACATGGGTGCCTGATAGGAGAGAGGAGGAGGAAAAGGCACATCTCCAATGAGGCAGGATGCCCTCCAGGGGCCAGCTTAAGGGCAGCACACCGACTGCATCACACCACAGAGCTCCGCATGTGCAGGGCGCTGCTGTCTCTGCGCGTTATTCCAAAAGTTCTTTGGTGTGCGCCTTTTTTGAGACGAGTGCAGCAGATCCCACTGCTGCTATTTGCAACATATGTCTCAAGCGTATCTCGCGTGGCCAAAACATCACCCACTTGGGCACCACATGCTTGACCAGACATATGTTGACCTGCCATGCAGTTCGTTGGCAAGCGTACTTAAAAGACCCACACCAAAGCGATGCCCACCAAACAAAGCGGACCTCTCCTTGCTCCTCATCAGCTGGGATCTCCAACCCCACTATACCTTCAGTCCTCTCTGAAAGCTGCACTCAGAGGAATGAAGGTGTAGAATTAGGTGTGTCACAGCCAAGTACTTGCGGGCAATCTGCTATCATTACACCAATGTCAGATTGTACCAGGCAAATTTCCCTACCCCAGCTGCTGCACCGCCGAAAGAATTTCACTCCCAGCCATCCACATGCCCAGTGGTTGAACGCTAGCTTGGATAAATTGCTAGCACTTCAACTGCTACCTTTTCAGTTGGTAGACTCTGCCCCCTTCCGTGAGTTTGTGGAATGTGCGGTTCCTCAGTGGCAGGAACCCAAACGCCACTTTTTCTCACGGAAGGTGATTGTGGCTCTCTACCGGCATCACAGTCCAGCAGGCATGGACAGGGACGTTACCTATCTTTCACTGCGCACTGGGAGACTCTTCTGGCAGCTGGGAAGGATGCAGGACAGGGTGCAGTAGTGTTGGAGGTTGTTCCGCCACCACACCTCCAAAATTCCACTCGTGGTGATTCTGCCACACCTCTCTCCTCCACCCCCTCCTCTTCTTCTTCCTCCATGGCCTCTTCCTGTGCCGATTTGTCTTCGGAACCAGCGGTGCTCTGTAGGCGTTCAAGGAGCTACGCAAGCACGCAGGCAAAAAGTGTGCCATGTGGTGCTTGAGCTGGTGTGCTTGGGGGACAGGAGCCACACTGGGGCAGAGATTCTGTCAGCTCTGCAGGGGCAGGTTCAGAGGTGGTTGACGCCACGCCACCTTAAGGCAGGTATGGTGGTTTGCGACAATGGCACCAACCTCCTCTCCACCCTCTGACAGGGACAACTGACCCATGTGCCCTGTTTGTCTCATGTCCTTAACTTGGTGGTGCAGCGGTTCTTGGGCAGGTACCCGGGCTTACAGGATGTCCTGAGGCAGGCCAGGAAAGTCTGTGTGCATTTCCACAGGTCATATAATGCCAGTGCTCGGCTGGCTGACCTCCAAAAGGAATTTAACCTGCCCAAGAACCGCCTAATCTGTGACATGCCCACCAGGTGGAATTCAATGTTGGCCATGCTGCAGCGACTGCACATGCAGCAGAGGGCCATCAATGAGTACCTATGCGACTATGGCACCAGGACAGGGTCAGGGGACCTTGTTTTTTTCCCCACGCCAGTGGGCTATGATCAGGGATGCATGCACTGTCCTGTCACCATTTGAGGAGGCCATGAGGATGGTGAGTAGTGACAGTGCATGCATCAGTGACACTGTCCCCCTTGTCCACCTGTTGGAGCACACGCTGCGTGGAATAATGGACAGGGCACTTGAGGCAGAACAAAGGGAGGAAGAGGAGGACTTCCTTACCTCTCAAGGCCCCCTTTATCCAGACAGTGTTCCTGCGTGCCCGCCGTTTACACAGGAAGAGGATGAGGAGGAGGGGGAGGACGAGAAGGAGGAGGATTGTGTCAGCATGGAGGTGGAACCTGGCACTCAGCATCAGCAGTAGTCTTCAAGGGATCATTTACAGTCCAAAGAAACCCATGTATGTGGCTGGGAGGAGGTGGCTGCGGATCATGTCGTCCTTAGTGACCCAGAGGACTCTGGACCGAATCCCTCAGCAAACCTGCACTGCATGGCCTCCCTGATCCTGCAAAGCCTGCAGAAGGATCCTCATATTCGTGGTATCAAGGGGAGGAATGATTACTGGCTGGCAACCCTCCTTGATCCACATTACAAGAGTAAGGTTGCGGACCTTATGTTGCCATCGCAGAGGGAGCAGAGGATGAAACATCTTTGGGAGGCCTTGCAGAAAGGTTTGTGCAACGCATTTCCAGAGCCTGGGAGGTTACAATTTCCTGGTCCTCCTGGACAACGTGTTGCTGAGGCTTCGGTCAGTCACAGAAGGAGCGGTGGAGAAGGTGGCCATCTTACTGATGCATTCAGACAATTTTTTAGTCAGCAGCCCCAAGGTCTGATCGGTTCCAGCAACCATCGCCAGCGTCTGATTCACATGGTGCAGGGTTACCTAGGGGCAAGATCAGACTTGGACACCTTTCCCACTGAAAATCCTCTGGGTTACTGGGTCTTGAGGATGGATCACTGGCCAGAGCTTGCACAGTATGCAACTGATCCAGTGTTCTTTCAGAACGTTCTGTCCTGCATCCAGTGTTCTTTCAGAACGCACATTCAGTGCTGCTGGAGGCTTTGTAACTGATCACAGGGTGCGCCTGTCCACCGAATCGGTCGATCGGCTGACCTTCATAAAAATTAATCAGTCTTGGATCACCAGCTACCAAGTACCTGATGCTGATGTAACCGATTGATTTTTTTTTTAATGTGAGATCCCTTCAAGACTGCCTATGCTGATACTGAGTGACTATCCTGTTATGCTGAGTCACAATCCTCTTCCTCCTCAATTTTCATGCTGATAGCTTGTAAGAACATTTTTGGTTCTGGGCACTGCCACCAGTGGCCAAGGCCCAATTTTTCTGCCCATGTTTAATTACAATTTTTGATGCAATACTTTGCAGCAGGGCTCATTCCTGCACTCCAACTATAGTATCTGTGAGGGGTTGCAGCGTTGTGGCACCAGTGCCTAAGGCCCAATTTTTCTACCCCTGTTCAACAGGGACATGTAATTACAATTCTTGATCTAATATTTCACAGCAGGGCCCGTTCCTGCGCCCACCAAGAGTAACTGTGAGGGCTTACAGTGTTGTGGCAACACCAACACCTAAGGCCCTAATTTCTGCAGAGTATATAGGGCAGGCCCCTGCTTTCAAACATCCAACTTACAAACGACTCCTACTTGCAAACGGAAGGAGACAACAGGAAGTGACATGAAAACTACCACAAGGAAGGGAAATTCCCTCCTGTAAGAGTTAATATGGGAAAAACGTCTCTCTTCACTGATGCTTTATCACCAATCCTTGTTTCACTAAAAACCCCAAATTTTCAAAAAACATTTGTCATTGGGACAGAAAGTGAGGTGAAATCTTCTAAAGAGGTGCACAAACAGCAAAACAAATGTTACAGGGGTGATAACCCTTCCCTATGTTTTCCAAAAAGCTTAAAATAGATTTTTTTGGCTGGAGCTACACTTTAAAAATGTACCAGTTCAAAATTACAAACAGATTCTACTTAACAACAAACCTACAGTCCCTGTCTTGTTTGCACCGCCTGTATACTGCTGTTCAGAGTATATAGGGCCTGGGGGCCCCAACGCCTTTCCTTTTTTAATTTGGGTGCGGGGTTCCCCTTAATATCCATTTAAGACCCAAAGGGCCTGGTAATGGACTGGGGGGTGGGGGGTACCCATGCCGTTTGTCTCACTGATTTTCATCAGTATTGCCGGGACCCGACATTACATTAAAGCCGCAAGCAGTTTTAAATGACTTTTATTCCTTTAAAAATGTCATTTTGTGCAGGGACTTTTCTAAGCTTGGGAAACATGCGCCACTTTACAGGCATACTATAGACACCCCCCAGGTACAATATTTAAAGGAATATTTCACTTTTTTTTTCACTTTAAGCATCATTAAAATCATTGCTCCCGAAAAAACGGCCGTTTTAAAAACTTTTTTTGCATTGATTCAGGTCCCCTGGGGCAGGACCTAGGTCCCCAAACCCTTTTTAGGACAATAACATGCATATTAGCCTTTAAAATTAGCACTTTTGATTTTGAACGTTCGAGTCCCATAGACTTTAATGGGGTTCTAAAGTTTGCGCAAACTTTCGGTCCATTCGCAGGTTCTGGTGCGAACCGGGGGGTGTTCGGCTCATCCCTACTCATAAACTGGGATGTTTTCCAGTTCCAGTGAGGTCTTCAAGCCTTTAGCTGTTACTCATGTGTTCTTCTTTACCTCAATGAGGATTCTGCATTGTGCCTTGGGAGTCATCTTGACTGGGTGCCTCATTTTTGCAAAGGCATGGTTCACATCAGTGGATGTTTCTTATGAACAGCCATCTTAACCACTTGCCGACCAACCGCCGCAGTTGTACTGGCTCAGCTACGCAAATTGCCGTTATGTTACATCACTTCTATTTGTGGCTTGCCCGCTACTCACACTGGGAGCCGATGTCACGGCAAGAACCGGGATCTCTGTGTGTAAACACAGAGATCCTGGTTCTCTGAGGGAAGAAGAGACTGATCTGTGTTCATACAAAGTATGAACACCAATCTATCTCTTCCCCTAGCTGGTCCCATCCCCCCTTCAGGTAGAACACACACTAGTGAACAGTTAACCCCTTGATCGCCCCCTAGTGTTAACCCCTTCACTGCCAGTGACATTTTTACAGTAATCAATGCATTTTTATAGCACTGATCGCTGTATAAATGCCAATGGTCCCAAAAATGTTTCAAAATTGTCCAATGTTTCCGCCATAATATCATAGTCACGATAAAAATCGCAGATCGCCGCCATCACTAGTAAAAAAAAAACTTATAACAAAAATGCTATAAATCTATCCCCTATTTTGTAGACGCTATAACTTTTACACAAACCAATCAATATACGCTTATTGGGATTTTTGTTTCCAAAAATATGTAGAAGAATACATATCGGCCTAAACTGAGAAAAAATGTGCATTAAAAAAATGGGGATATTTATTATAGCAGTGTAGTGTTTTTTCAAAATTGTCGCAATTTTTTTGTTTATAGCGCAAAAAATAAAACCGCAGAGGCGATCAAATACCACCAATAGAAAGCTCTATTTGTGGGAAAAAAAAGGATGTAAATTTTGGGTACAGCGTCGCACGACCGCGCAATTGTCAGTTAAAGTGACGCAGTGCCATTCAGCAACCAAACCTTCCGGGGGGGTGAAGTGTTTAAAATGTCTGAGTGTCTTTTATCAATCAAAGTATCTTTAAACTACACCTCCAAAACTCATTTCAATAATTAACTCTAGGTGTGCAAACTACTGACTCCAACTAACTTTCGCTGAAGTAATTTGGCTAATGCCGCGTACACACGATCGGAATTCTCATCTGAAAAAGCTATGATGGTTTTTCTGACGGAATTCCGCTCAAGCTTATCTTGTATACACACGGTCACACCAAAATCCGACCACCAAGAACGCGGTGACGTACAACATGTACAATGGGACTAGACAAGGGAAGTTCAATAGCCAGCACGCCACCCTTTGGGCTCCCTCTGCTAATCTCGTGTTTATATCCTGTTAGAAGTTTGGTGAGAGACGATTCGCGCTTTTCAGACTTGTGCTTTTTCAGATCATTTTACTGCAGTTCAGTTTGTGCTTGTGGGTTTGTATCTGCTTTTCAGTGCGTGAAGTCAGTTTGTATTTGTTTTTCAGTGCGTTCTTGTCGGCTCGTTACTGATTTTCAGCTCACTCTTCACAGGCCTTGCTGTTCTTCAGTGCGTTCTGTTTAGTTCGTTCTGACCAGCCGACCGTTTTGAAGCCATGTTGCTGGTATGTGATTGTCGTAGTGTTCGTGCTGTGCGGGGGCTTGGTGTTGGGCTTCTAGCTTTGACCCAAGCCCAGTCCATGAACAGGGCTTGGACATGGAGTTGCTCCAGCGTGACCAATTCTCTCATATGCCTTTGCTGCATGAAATCCAGGAGAATAACCCCGATTTCAGGTATTTTCTACGGATGACGGACCCCGTTTTTCACCATCTGTTGGCTTTGCTGACCCCTTATATCAGCAGGCAGGACACCTGCATGCAGCAAGCCATCATTCCGGAGCAGAGGCTAGTCACCACGTTGTGGTACTTGGCAACAGGGAGAAGCCTGCAGGACCTCAAGTTCTCGACAGGCATCTCCCCCCAGGCTCTGGGGATCATTATCCCAGAGACCTGTTCTGCCATCATCGAGGTCCTGCAGAAGGACTATATTAAGGTAAGTTTTCTCCTTTAACATCACATTCTATGTATTTAATGTTTTCTAATGTATTGTATTTCTTTCATCATTCCCTAATTACCATGATTGTAATAAGTTGTGAATGTCCCCTTTGTCCTCATGTATGCTGGAATTTTTAAAAGTTCGTTTTTTGTCCTTCATGCATGTTTGCCTTTACTAACCTCCCAGCATGCTATCCTGGGCCCATATGGACCTATAGCCTAGTCACTTAACAATGTATTTTGTCAGCTCCATTGTAGTGATTTACCCTAAACACCCCCTAAAATGTGTCCAAATGTATTTGTGTCCTTAAATTCATGCAGAGTGCCATAGGCCTTTTTGGGGGGGGGGCAAACTCATTTGGAACCCACCCTCCCCCAACTGCTAAGTCTGCTGATAACAATCCTCTATCTCTGACTTTGCCCAACCCATACACACTATACCTACCTCTTTTGTGGTCATATTTATGGATCAATTCCCCAAAGCATGTAGTGCAAGTGCCTGCCTGAATACTTTCAAATGGTACTGTTTCAAGTTTTGTTCTCTTATTATCTTGATAGGTAATTGCAGAATGTAAAAATGTGCTTCCATTTGTACAGTGTGTATTCATATTTTTGTATTATGACACTTCTTACCTATCCAGTGGGCTGCCAATAGTGTAAGTAAGGAGGCCCTGGCCAAAGTAACACACATTATTTATGCATTCAGCTCTCAATGAAGTGGAGAGGGTTACCTGTCCAAAACATACCCCCCACCCCAAATTTTTACAATGGGCCATCAAAGGGGGTGAGGAATATGATAAGTGGACCTTATATTTTTGTCTTTAAATACTCCTTAAAATAAATGTTATACTGATGTTGGCCAAAATGTTTGTGTCTAATCTGCTTGCAATGTTTATGTGCTAAATTACTATTTTTTTTTTCTTTTTTGTCTCCACAGTTTCCTTCAACGCCACAGGAATGGCAGACTGTGGCTTCCCAATTTGCCCAGCGGTGGGACTTTCCTAACTGTGGAGGAGCATTCGATGGGAAGCACATCCACATCATCCCACCACCCCATTTGGGGTCATACTATTATAATTACAAGGGGTTTAATAGTATTGTGTTGATAGCGGTGGTGTCGGCGACATATGAGTTTCTGTATGGCCGGAATGGCCGGATGTCGGATGGTGGAGTCTTTGCCCGGAGCGAGTTCTTTCGACGTCTCGAGAGTGGTGGCTTGGGATTGCCACCTCCAGAGGAGAACGTGGAAGGGCTGCCATTTGTCTTTGTCGCAGATGAGCCATTCAGTCTGGGTGACCACATGATGAGGCCATTCCCCCAGAGGACCCTCACCCCGGAGAAGAGGGTTTTTAATTACCGGCTGGCCAGAGCCAGAAGAGTCGTGGAGAATGTGTTTGGGATCCTGGCCAGCCAGGTTCCACCTATTTCAAACATCCATAAATATGGAAGAATACAAACTAAACCTTATCATTTTATGTTGCTGCATCCTGCACAATTTTTTAAAAAGACATAATGCAAGTTATGTTGCCTCCGTTGGGCCTGAGGCCGTGCTTTCAGAAACTCCAATGTTGGCCCTGGAAGCTGGCTATCCTGGCTTGCCCCCCCCCCCCCCCCCAAAGCGCCCGTGAAGTGCGAGAAAAATATGTGGAATATTTTACAGGTAGGGGGGCCATTGCTATGCCAGCACATTTTGAATACATTTTCTCTTTTATTAGATCAAATCTTGATTTTCATTTACTGCTTGGGTTTATTTTTGTTGTCTCCTAGATTCTCCTAATGCACTTGTAGTGACAAGTGGTTTTTCCATTATTAAATAACACCCATTGTCACTGTAAACACCAACTTTACACAAAAACTGGTATTGATCATTGAAAGAAGAAGCCACACATTGTTGAGTATAAAACCTTTCACTCCATGCACATTCAGATGTGTGTTTTATAAAACATTTGGCATTAAAAAAAACACATCTTTTTTTTCAAAGTTTTACCTTGACATTTTTTAAAAAATACAGAAACAGGCATGTTTCCAAACATAACATGCACAACTCTAGAACAAAGTTTAACATTGCAAAAAAGAAGGCAATATCAGACATTTTATTGTGTGAAAAAGGTCTTCATCTTGTGTTCATTAGATGGGGTGAAGTCACCCCTGTAAAAGCCAAATTTAGAAGATGTACACAAATTGTGAGTCAAATTGGGGATTTCCTTTCTGATCCCATACCTAATGTCAACATGTGCTATCTCCCATCATGGGGGATCAATGGACGTGTTTTGGGGGTGCAACCACTTTCTCTCACCTACTAGAGTTGGTAGGATGGGGTTGCACCCACAAAACGCGTACATTGAAATCACATTGTGTGCATCTTCCAAATTTGGCTTTTAAACTGTATTAAAACTTTAGATAACATTTTTCAAAAAATAAAATATAAATCCAGGAATCTTTTTTAGGATTTATATTCTCCCTAGTACATCAATCATGTTCTTCAGTCTTTGTTCAATCTCCTTGGTTTTTTCTTTGATAATGTCCAAATCACGACTACACCACATTATGTCCTGGATAAGCCGTTGTGCACGGTCACTGGTGAAATGACTCGATTTTGGGACCACAACCTGAACATCACCTAAAATAAAAATACACACCATGTATTATAAATATGCAGGCATACATCTATTACCTGAATCTGTGGTGTCCGACACTGACCTGTTGTGGTGCCAAATTCTAGCACTTCTTCCACCTCTCCTGCCTCCACATCCTGAGGTACCACAATACTCTGCTCCCCTTCTTCATGAGGTAGGGGGTCCCTGGTGTCCTCCGACGGAGCGAGTCTTTTCTCCCCTATGAGAATGAAACAAAAGGTATACTTAGCACACAGATATTTATGGACAAAAATGAGCGTGAAACATTGCTTGGAAGTGGGGTACAATTGTCTGTTTGGGCAGAGTTCCAAGTTGAAGACATGATTAATTCCCTTAACAAAGCTGGAATACTTACCATTTTTGGACAAGTTTCACACATGTAGACACCCCAATTTCACACATGTATTCACTGGAGTACCTGTGTGGGACACCCTAAAAAATGTGCTCTGGTGTCCCACACTAGTGCTTCAGAGAGTCCAGAGTCCAGATGTGTAAACAGCTGCTGAGTGTCCTCTACTTACATTACACTGAATCAAGTTTGCAATTCACATCTAGACAACAATGTCCTAAACTTCTTTTTATACAAATTATCATGACCAAATGTAGTTGACCCTGTATCTGGAAAAAACATTGTATTTAGTTGTCAAACGAACAATGTTTACTACGACCGATTATTGTGCCCACGAACATGAAAGTAGCCATTTTAAACTGTACAACAGTAAAGAAAAGCACATGGAGCAGCATGCAAGTAATAATAATAATAATCGGAACACACGACAACTATTTACTTTTTAGAAGCACTTTCTTGATCCTTCTATGCTGATCTTGCTCCCTTAATTTTAGGTCCGACCAGCGTTTCCTCAATTGCTCCTTGGATCGCCGTACCCCAAAATTCTGGCGCAGACTCTTCACAACTTTAGGCATGATCTTGGCCTTTCTTGGGTTTAGGTACGGTCCATACTTCCCATCATAGTCGGCCCTCTTAAATATGTCAACCATCTCCACCATCTCTTCAGAGGACATATTTGAGGCCCTAAATCTTCTCCTCCGGGATCGGGACGTTTCTTGCTCCAGGCTTTACTCCTCGTTACTGCTATTAAGCACCTGCTGTGTCTCCACCATGTTCCCCTCTCACTGCGATGAAAGAGACAAGACAGGAATATTCTAGAAAGAACATCAGGGGTGGATGACGTGGGAGTAGTTTCACGCATGTGCAGCGTATATAAAGCATAACACGCATGCGTCATACGTACGATCTGTGAGCGGAGGAAGGTGTAGCAGAAGCACCGTTCGTTATAACGAAGGTACAATTTTAAGTTGGTGCATCAGTGGCCTATACTGCTTATAGATTGAGGCCTATATTGTGTCAAGATAAGGAGAGTTTAACCTGACATTAGGGTTTGTCTTGTGTTGTGTCTTGCAGAGAAAATGGATCTATTCAATGATGAGGACTTTATGCCCATATTCATTGATATGTACAGGGAGCTGCCATGTCTGTGGCAAGTAAACCACCCCTATTATAACAATAAAACAAAGAGGAAGGCAGCGCTGGATCAATTGGTGGAATTTGTGAAGCTGGTGATCCCCACGGCAGACATCCCCTATTTGAATGCCCTAATTGGTGGCATGAGGAGCACTTATAAAAGGGAGCTCAAGAAGGTCCAGGATTCCCTGAGATCAGGTGCTGCAGCAGATGACATTTATGTCCCCAGGCTGTGGTACTATGACAGACTGCATTTTCTGGCAGGCCAAAATGAACCCAGGCTAGTACTCTCCAGTCTTCCTTCAATGCTTCCTTCCCCCCCAGCTGAGTCTTCTGACGTCCAACCTGGGCCTTCCAGGCAGCAACATGTGGAGGAGCCCAGCTTGAGCCAGGTATAGCATTCTTCGAAATATTTTTGGTTGTCAAATTAATGATGTTAAATATATGCTAATTTTGATCACTAATTTCTGATTTAAGAAAGTGGTTTACATATCAATAGACAGTAGTGGCCACAAATGATTGGGACAAGAATGAAAAATGCTGGGGTCAGAATGATAGTCTTTTCTATTTATTAACATTATTGCAACAGTCATGAGCTGAAATTGTGCGTGATTCATGAACCAAAAACTAAAACGATGTCCCTTTTTCATACACAGGAAAGCCTCAGCCAGGCCGTGGAAAGTGGCAGCCAGGAGGTGCCTGGGCCCAGTAGCCTGCCAGAATCGCAGGTCCCTCCCCTCCACCTTCCACCAAAAAGTGGCAGGAAGAGGAGTAACCTGAAGGAGGCAGCAATTGGCCTATTTCTGAAGGATACTGCGGCCCTCAGAACCCCCCCCCCAGTGTTCAAGAGGACTTTGCGTACCTTATAGCCTGCAAAATACTGGAAATGGAGGAGGGCCAACGCCTCTTATGTGAGGAAGTGATGTTACAAGCCCTAAATAAGGGGTTGAGGGGCCAACTCAAAAGTCAAAGCCACATTTATGAGTTGAACCATGGTCTTCCTCCTCCTCCTCAAACCTCCTGCCACATCTCCAACACCACAGCCACAGCCTGGAAGGAAGCATCTAAGGAAGACCAGAGAGTGATGGCCTGGGTTCAGTCTGGTCTGGCAAAAGATGCAGGCTGTGGTATGACCACAGCCTGGGGACAGATATGTCATCTGCTGCTGTTCCTGATCTCTTGTAGTCCTGGACCGGATTGTACTCACTATTATAAGGACTCCTCAGGCCACCAATTTTGACTGTAAAATTATTGATGTCTGCCCTGGGGTACAAAGGCTTCGCAAATTTCACCAGTTTCTCCAGCGTTGCCATCCTCTTTCTTTTGTTATGACCCAGAATAAATGGATATTTTGTTTTCAGAAATACTTGCCTATGTGTTTAACTTCAAAAAGGACAGTTTGTTTGTGAGTAGGCAGGTACATTTAAAAAGTACAATGTCAAATTAACAAGGGACACCCACCAACCTCCTTGAGATTTACAATTACAAGATAATAATGGTGTTGTGGAAACGTGACATACAAAATAATAAACAAATGGAGATCACTATAAAATCATTTTTTTTTTAAAATGACTATAAAAATGAATTCTAAACATTATTATGGAGATCTGGCTTGAAAAACAAAAAGGATTCAGGAGATCACGAGAAATAATAAAGAAATACGTTTGTGAGAACTCTGTGTGAATATGAGCAGCAAAAAAACTTCATTCTTCTAGCATTCTAAAGAAGAGGAGAATGCGCTGCATTGAAAGATTTCAAAATTTGCAGTGTGACGAATGTGCCATCTCCATTACAAATTCTAGTTTTACCAGACTGAGTGGCTCTGTCTTGTACTTGATTCTGATAATGCGTGTTTTTTTGCGTGTCGGAATTGCATACACACGAACGGAATTTCCGTTGGGAAAATTGAAAAACATGCTCTCAATCTTTTGCTGGCGGAGATTCGGCCAGCAAAAGACTGATGGAGCATACACACGGTCGCATTTTCCGACCAAAAGCTCTCATCTGTCTTTTTCTGGCCGAATTTCCGATCGTGTGTACGCAGCATTAGGGTTCAGTTACTTTTTCCTCCATCACTGTGAATGTATAATGGGTTTGTTCAATAAAGGCATGAGAAATTAGAATTGTTTGTGTGTTGCCAGCATGAGCACATTGTGTGTGTGTGTATATTGTTGTGACTTAGATGAGGATCAGATTACATTTTATGACAAAATACTGCAGAAAACCAGTTAATTCCAATGGGGTGCACATACTTTTTCTTTACACTGTAGATAGACAGATAAAAATCAGTCAATCTTCTATGTTTCTAGAAAATTTGTAACAAAATATAAAAACAACAGTAGATACAGAGCAAATTGGCAGATAAACAGATACATCTGTAAACAGTGTTAAAGGGGTTGTAAACCCTCTGACTTTTTCACCTTCATGCATTCTATGCATGAAGGTGAAAAACCTCTTGTGATGCAGCAGTCCCCCAGAGCCCCCCTTTTACTTACCTGGGCCCGGTCTTTCCAGGGACAGGGACGAGCACACCAGCTCCAGCCGGTGTCTCGGGTTCTGAGTGGATAGACTGATAGCAGCGCAGCCATTGGCTCACGCTGCTGTCAATCAAATCCTATGACAAGGGGAGCCGGGGGGCATGGCCGAGTCCTGCTGTCTGTGGCAATAGCTGCAGCAGCAGGACACGGGAGCGCACCCGCGCTAGTGTCCCAAGGTCGAGCGGCTCTCCAATGGGACACTCAAGAAGAGGAGGGGCCAGAAGCACCACTGAGGGACCCTAGAAGAGGAGGATCAGGGCCACTCTGTGCAAAACCAACTGCACAGAGGAGGCAAGTATGACATGTTTGGTTTTTTTGTTTTTTTGTTATTTTTAAAACCAAACCTACAGGTATCCTTTAAGAGTAAAGGCAACCTAAAAGTCAAAAGGTTCTTTTAACTTAAAGCATAATATGCATTAAGATAAAAAGCCTTCGGTGTGCAGAAGCCCTCCCCCCCAATACTTTCCTGTCAATCAAACTCAGTTAGCCAATCGAGTTAGAGAGGGGCCGAACCACAGAAAGAGATGAAATTATTACAATAGGGATATTACTCATCTTCGGTCATATTAATGAGTATTTTATCTTTATGAGTTATATATCTTAGATATGTTATATATTTTATTAATAATAATAATATGTAAATTATTTACATATCTGTTTTAATTTTTTTGTCTTTGTCCTATGACTAGAAAATCAATAAAAGATTAATACTTTCAAAATGGTAAAATTTGGGACTTTGAGAAAAAGGGGTTTAGTGGGATTCATATGATCACTTTGTGTAAATATTTGAAAGTTTTATATAGTAAATTCAGTGGTAATTTGTACACTTTGTACACTAGGGTCACCACAAAAGACACAAAAGTATTTGTGACTGGATGAAAAGAGATTTAGCTTGAATGAATGCACTTTGCTCTCCTGCTGATCCTAAAACCACAAAATATAGCTGGTTGCTAATGCTTATAAGGAATGCTTTGGGGGGTCAAAAATAACTTTTCCCTGTTAAAGCAAATCGGACCATGCCTCATAAGGTTGTTGTTTTTGTTTTTTTTGCCTTTTTTTGTCTTCCTATAAACAACCATCGGTTTTGGCTCCAATGCCCCGCACATACGATAGGATTTTCCGACGGATAATGTTCTATAGGAGCTTGTTGTTGGAAATTCCGACCATGTGTAGGCTCCGTCGGACATTTTCCATCGGAATTTCCGTCACATAAAATTTGAGAGCTGGTTCTCAAATTTTCCAACAACAAAATACGTTGTTGTAAATTCCGATTGTGTGTACACAATTCCGACGCACAAAGTTCCACGCATGCTCAGAATCAAGCAGAAGAGCTGCACTGGCTACTGAACTTCATTTTTCTCGGCTCGTCATACGTGTTGTACATCACTGCGTTCTTGACGTACGTAATGTCCGCCAAAATCTGTGCGACTGTGTGTATGCAAGACAAGTTTGAGCCAACATCCGTCAGAAAAAAAACATGGATTTTGCTGTCGGAAAATCAGATCATGTGTACAGGGCATAAGGATGCACGTTCTTTATTTGTTGGTTGAACTTGATTGACAAGTGTCTTTTTCAACCTAACTGTGTAACTGTGTGAAATTTCTATGATTATATCTTCTTTGCAAACAAATAATGTGTTACTTTTTCTTCCATGCCACTGTGCTTTGAAACAATATTTGCATTTTTTGGTCCCTTAGAGGTGGTTTCTATTATAGTATGCTAGACATTCCACATATTACTAGCAGAATAAATATTGTTTGTTCCATCCTGCCTGATTTTTTTTTTCAGTTCACTGATTAAACAAAATTGAAGCATCAATAACATGACAGTCTCATTAAGAGAACCCATGGACAAGCCATTAGATTGCACTGTACATGGCTGATACAGATATGCGAAGTGTTTTGTCCTTTTTATGGGAGTTACTTTTTTTTTCCTAAATAATATCTCAGTCTGCGATCTTCAGTTATAAGGAGTTTTAGGTGCATATGCATTTAGTGTTATAAGTGAACATATTTGATTTTTTTACTCTCTCATTCTTATTTGCTTTCTGTGCCACATTTTGTAGAAACTGGCAGGAGGCACCACAGTGCATGGCAGGAGAGCAGTTACCCCACTCATCCAAAAGTGTCAGATACCAGCAGGGGCTGGAGATCTGTAATGTTACCAAAGTCTTAAGTCACAGCTTACTGGAAAGGTAAATATACAACTTTTTGTTACAGACTGCTTTAGTTACAGTGGCAACGTGGTTTTAAAGCAAACCTGAAGACAGAAAAGCTGCGATTGTGATTTATTCTTTTTAAAATGCATGCTCCATTACTATCATCCTAATCCCACTTTCTAGTAGTAGTTGTGATGAGCAAACAGAGCAAAGTTTGGTTTGCTGGAAATTCGCTGAACCATTGAAAAAATCTGCTAAGACCTAGCAGCAATTTAATGTACACAGTACATTAAATAGTAGCAAACCCCGCTAAAGTCAATTGAAGCCGAATCTTGTAAAAACATTTTTTTCAAGCTTTTGTTAAAAAACATGAATGGGGAGCTGGGGACTGCCATTGGGAACAAGTATCAAAGATAATTTTTTTAAAATGCTGTTTGGCAGGAAGCAGGTCTGTTAATGTTGCTTATATGGAAACCTTTAAATATACACAAATACCTTAATATAAAATAAATAAATCATTTTCCAGGTAAAAAATGTTAAAAATTTAAAATGTTTTTATTTTTGTTTTCTCAGCAGCCTGTAGAGCATTGCAATCGTGATGAGCAGATCAGGGGTGCAATGTCAAGCTCCTGAAAAAACTGCCTACAGCTTTCTGCCCATACATCTGTACATGCTTTCTGTTTGAAAGCTGTAAGAAGTATTATAAAACTATGAAAGTTCATTGAGAACTACAAGCCAGTTGCCATGGTGGCAGATTGGACTAGATTCCTGTAAATGAATGACATGGCTGTGTGGGTGGAGCCCTGCACAGTTTCTCTGTTTTAAAATTTTGACAGCGGGAGAAGGACTCCCATCCACTGTCAACAGAGGGGAATCGGGAGGTGCAGATACTGATACACAGTAGCATGTTGCAGGTCACACCCTAAATACAGGTCTAATATGTATCATGTTACTAACGGTGAACTTAACTTTGAAATACCAAACTTGGGGGATCCCTTAAACCTGCAGGTGAAGTTGCTCACTAGTATAATGTACTCATTTTAAAGCAGACATTATCATAGAAAAATCTAATGCCACTAAATGACTGTTATCAGACTCTGGAAGCCCCTGTTAGAATAAGGGTGTCCCTAGATATCAACCCCTCCCATGGGAATGAGTTATTTATACAGTATATATTTTTATATATATAAAACATGTAAATAGTAATATTTACTGTAAGTACAAACACAAAAACACCGTGCACAAAGTTAATTTAAAAAAAAATCCCCCCAAAAAAATAATGTTCCAAGAATGTAAATTCAATGTCAATCATGCTGTCCCATGATCTAGTATCATATAGGATGAGTGAGCGCAATGACCCGTTAACACAACAGAGCTGCCCTGCAGCTACTCCCATCACAAACTGCAATTCCCTCATGCTGCTGTAGTGTAAATAACCACACTCGAAAACTTGGGGGATGGGTTTGTCCAAATGTGGACTTGACCAAAATTTTGTCAATGAGAATACCCAGGAGGTCTGCCAGCATTTTAACAGTACCACACAAGATTCAATAATATGGCTTAAAAATGTATTTTTTATTAATAGCCTCAATAAATATTTATGTAGGGGGATAGTATCTGGATGCCCCCTTAAAGAGGAAGTAAACCCTGGTGGGTTTTATTTCCTCTTTATTCCCCGGCAAAGTAAAAGCATAATGGGCTAGTATGCATCGCTTACTAGCCCATTATGTTGCACCTACCTGCAAACGAAGCCCGCAATGTCTCCACTGGTGGAAGCATCCATCTTCACCCCCCTTCTTTCCAGGGCCGCGGACTCCGGCTCTGTGACTGGCCGGAGTCATGTGACGTCACTCCCACGCAAGCACGCGGGAGCCGACTGTCACAGCACGGGCCCTATAGAAACAGCACGATCGTGACCTTTCTAAAGTGTGCATGCACCAATGACATTGGCACAAGCGTATATGGTAAATATCTCCTAAACCGTGCAGGTTTAGGAGATATTTCCAGTACCTACAGGTAAGCCTTATTATAGGCTTAACTGTAGTGAAAAGTGGTCTGTAAGGCTTTACAACCACTTATAGGGTTCCAGATTCTGGCACGTCCTCCTCTGTAGATGCACAAAGTCACTGGACCAATAGGCCCTTGTTCTCATCAGCATTGGAACAAGGATCCCTTCCCATGTTGAGAGCACGGTTCAAACTGGAGGCACAGGCTTGCTCTCCTCCTTTTCTGGACAGCCAGGTTGCATGTTCAGATAAGGGTCCAGTGTTAATTTTTGGCACACTTTTTTTCCTTATTTTTAAAATGCATGTCAGACACAAAAGAGGACCCCAATCATCAAGGATAAGGATCTGGTATGGATTCTTAGGGGAACTCTATTTTTATTTTCCTGTAGTCCCCCCTCCCCCCCACAATCCAAAGCAGACTCTCATCTATGATAAGTAATCATAATAAATATTATAGACTTATGGCCAGAAATATTAGTGCTCAGCCATTATTTTACCAATATATCAGCAGAAACTGGCAGATAGCATCCATCATTTTTTATTCCATAGTCTGTACAGCAGATAGTTTGTTTTATGTAAGCTGAACCTCCTTATCAAAAGTTTCTCTGTGAATGCCAGCAAAAGTAAGTATGCCAATATGTCCAGCACCTTAAATTCCAGCATTCACAAACTAAATATTACAATGCACAAAGTATAAAATTACAAACCTTTTATATAAAATCACATAGACATAACCCAAAGGCCATTAAAACAAATGGACACATACTACATATGGTATAAGCTAAGTGATATTTCCTCACTCCCTATTGAATACAATACAATCATATACAATTATGGGTCTATGCATTTTGTGACTAGTGATGGGCGAGCTGTCTGGTCCAAGCATCAGTTTGGCTCTGAACAGTGCCCATTCTGGTGTTCGTAGAACACCCGAATTTGCAAGGCACATGGTGGGATATTCCCCCACTAAGCACCCCACAATGCACTGCATGCTGCACAGTGCATTGTAACAGCCCTGATTGGCTAAAGCAATGCACCTGTCTGCTGGTCAGGCGCAAGGCTTTGCCGAAATCAGGGCACAGAGCACTGTGAGAGCCCTGATTGAACAAAGTCATGATGCCAAATCATGGCTCAGTGCTCATAGTCCCAGCCCCACACTATAAAAGGTTCCTTCCCACTGAACCTTTTGCAGTGTGAAGTTGGGCTCAGTGACAATACATTTTTAGCAAGCCAATTAGTGCGATTGTCAGTGAGCGTCAGTGTAGTGAGAGTATAGTGTAGTGTCCGTGTAGTGCAGTGTTTAACAGCATTACATTAAGTGTTGTATACACGTTTTGTTTTTGTTTTTTTGTCGCTACAGCATATTACCAAGTTGGCTCCAGGTGATGAGGTCACTGAGTCTACTTGGGCGCCTGAGAAGAATTGGAATGTCAGGGGGAGGCACAACCCCAACAGGGCAGAATGTCCTCCAGAGGCAGCCATCATGGAACAGTAGGGAACAGCCACCCTATTCCATCAGATTTTAGAGCTCTTATCTCCCAGCCCACTTCCCAGAGCTCAGCTGTGTGGGCCTTTTTTAGCACGTGTGCAGCAGATCGCACTGTTGCAATTTCTACCACAAGCAGATCAAGCGTGGTAGAAAACACCAGCCATTTGAGTACCATATTCTTAAAAAGACCTTTATCCTCCCACCACTCAGCCCATTGGCAACAGCGCCTGAAAGCCACACAAAAAGGGACACACTTCTCCTCACCTTTCATCTCTACCACTGCTATACCTCATGACCTCTCGGTAGCCTCCACTGACAGAAATGATGGTATAGCAAGGGGGTAACACTGTTAAAGTCTATGGGCTAATATGCAAGTTATTGTCCTAAAAAGTGTTTGGGGACCCGGGTCCTGCCCCAGGGGACATGTATCAATGCAAAAATGTTTTAAAAAACTGATGTTTTTCCGGGAGCAGTGATTTTGATAATGCTTAAAGTGAAAAAATAAAAGTGTTTCCCGTGTTTAGAACAGTCCCTGCAGAAAATTACATTTCTAAAGGAATACAAGTCATATAAAACTGCTTGTGGCTGTAATGTACTGTCGGGTCCCGGAAATATGGATGAAAATTATTGAGAAAACACGGCATTGCCCCCCCCCCCCCCTACAGCCCATTACCAGGCCCTTTGGGTCTTGTATGGATATTAAGGGGAACCCCACACCGAAATAGAAAAAGAAAAGGCGTGGGGCCCCCAGGCCCTATATACTCTGAACAGCAGTATACAGGCGGTCCAAACAAGACAGGGACTGTAGGTTTGTTGTTAAGTAGAATCTGTTTTTAAATTGGAACAGGTACATTTTGTAAGTGTAGCTCCAGCCAAAAAATCAATTTTAAGCTTTTTGGATAACATAGGGAAAGGTTATCACCCCTGTAATATTTCTTTTGCTGTCTGTGCCCCTGTTCAGAAGATTTCATCTCACTTTCTGTTCCAATGACAATTGAATTTTGAAAATGTGGGGTTATTAGGGAAACAAGGATTGGTGATAAAGCATCAGAGGAGACACCTTTTTCCCATATTAACTCTTACAGGAGAGAATTTCCCTTCCTAGGGGTAGATTTCATGTCACTTCCTGTTGTCTCCCTCCATTAGTAAGTAGGAGTCGTTTGTAAGTTCGATGTTTGAAAGTAGGGGACCTCCTGTATATACTATATGGCCTGCTCTAGATACTCTGCAGAAAATGGGGCCTTAGGTGTTGGTGGTACCAGAACACTGTAAGCCCTCACAGTTACTCTTGGTGGGCGCTGGAATGTGACCTGCTGTGTAATATTATATCAAGAATTGTAATTACATGCCCCTGTTGAACAGGGGCAGAAAAATTGGGCCTTTGATGGTGGTGTGGTGGTGGTGCCACAACACTATAAGCCCTCACAGTTACTCTTGGTGGGCACATTAATGAACCCTGCTGTGAAACATTAGATCAAAAATTGTAATTACACGCCTCTGTTAAACAGGGGCAGAAAAATTGGGTCTTAGGCAGTGGTGGTGGTGCCACAACACTGTAACCCCTCACAGATTCTGTTGTTGAGCACAGGATTGAGCCCTGCTGTGAAATATTAAAGCAAAAATTGTAATTACACGCCCCTGTTAAACAGAGGCAGAAAAATTGGGCCTTAGGCACTGGTGGTGGTACCCTGAAGCAAAAATGTTCTTAGAAGCTATCAACATGAACATTGAGGAGGAATAGGATAGTCACTCAGCATAACAGGATAGTCACTCAGCATAGGCAGTCTTCAAGGCATCTCACATTAATAGAAAAATTAATTGGTTACATCAGCATCAGGTGCTTGGTAGCTGGTGATCCAAGACTGATTCATTTTTATGAAGGTGAGCCGATCAACTGAGTCTGTGGACAGGCGCACTCTGTGATCGGTTACAAAGCCTCCAGCAGCACTGAATGTGCGTTCAGAAAGAACGCTGGATGCAGGACAGTTCAGTAGCTCAAATGCATATTGTGCAAGCTCTGGCCAGTGATCCATCCTCAAGACCCAGTAACCCAGTGGATTTTCGGTTGGAAAGGTCTCCAAGTCTGATCTTGCCCCTAGGTATTCCTGCACCATGTAAATCAGACGCTGGCGATGGTTGCTGGAACCGATCAGACCTTGGGGCTGTGGACTAAGGAATTCTATGAACGCATCGGTCAGATGGCCACCTTCTCCACCGCTTCTTCTGTGACTGACCAAAGCCTCAGCAACACGTTGTCCAAGAGGACCAGGAAATTGTAACCTCCCAAGCTCTGGAAATGCATTGCACAAACCTTTCTGCAAGGCCTCCTGAATCCTCTGCTCCCTCTGCGAAGGCTGGGTAAATTCCGCAACCTTACACTTGTAACATGGATCAAGAAGGGTGGCCAGCCAGTAATGATCCCTCTCCTTAATACCATAAATCCAAGGGTCCTTTTGCAGGCTTTGCAGGATAAGGGAGGCCATGCAGTAAAGGTTTGCTGAGGCATTCGATCTGGAGTCCTCTGGGTCACTAAGGATGACATGATCCACAGCCACCTCCTCCCAGCCACGTTCAAGTCCATGGGTTTCTGGGGACTGAAAATGATCCCTTGAAGACTACTGCTGATGCTGAGTGCTAGGCTCCACCTCCATGCTGACACAATCCTCATCCTCCTCCTCTTCCTGTGTGATCGGCGGGCCCGCAGGAATACTGTCTAGATAAAGGGGGCCTTGAGAGGTAAGGAAGTCCACCTCTTTCTCCCTCTGTTCTGCCTCAAGTGCCCTGTCCATTGTTCCACAAAGCATGTGCTCCAACAGGAAGACAAGAGGGACAGAATCACTGATGCATGCACTGTCACTGCTCACCATCCTTGTGGCCTCCTCAAATGGTGACAGGACAGTGCATGCATCCTTTATCAGTAGCTACTGGCGTGGCAAAAAAAAGCCAAGCTCCCCTGACCCTGTCCTGGTGCCATACTCACACAGGTACTCATTGATGGCCCTCTGCTGTGTGTGCAGCCGGTGCAGCATTGCCAACTTTGAGTTCCACCTGGTGGGCATGTCACAAATGAGGCGGTTCTTGGGCAGGTTGCATTCCTTTTGAAGGTCACCCAGCCGAGCACTGGCATTATATGCCCACAGACTTTCCTGGCCTGCCTCAGGAGATCCTGTAAGCCCAGGTACCTGCACAAGAATCGCTGCACCACCAAATTAAGGATGTGACCCAAACAGGGAACATGGGTCAAGTGTCCCTGGTGGAGAGGAGGTTGGAGCCATTGTCGCAAAACACCATACCTGGTTGAAGCTGGGGTGGCGTCAACCACCTCTGAGTCTGCCCCTGCAGAGCTGATAGAATCTCTGCCCCAGTGTGGCTCCTGTCCCCTAAGCAGACCAACTCAAGCACGGCATTTCATCTTTTTGCCTGAGTGCTTGCATAGCCCCTTGAACACCTATGGTGCACCGCTGGTTCCGAGGAGAAATCTGCAGAGGAAGAGGCTATAGAGGAAGAAGAAGAGGAGGGGGTGGAGGAGAGAGGTGTGGCAGTATCACCACTACTAGCATTTTGGAGGCGTGGTTGCGGAACAAGCTCCAACAATACTGCACCCTGTCCTGCATCCTTCCCAGCTGCTAGCAGAGTTACCCAGTGCACCATGAAAGAAAGGTAATGTCCCTGTCCATGCCTGCTGGACCATGAGTTAGCAGTAATATTCACCTTACCACTGAGCGCCCTGTCCAACAAGACATTGCCTTCCACATGCCGGTAGACAAGCCAGAATGGCCATCCGTGAAAAGAAATGGAGTTTGGGAACCTGTTACTGAGGTACCGCACATTCCACAAATTCAGGAAAGGGGGCAGAGTCTACCAGCTGAAAAGGCAGCAGTTGGAGTGCTAGCAATTTAGCCAAGCTAGCATTCAGCCGCTGAGCATGTGGATGGCTGGGACCGAATTTCTTTTGACGGTTTAGCAACTGGGGTAGGGAAATTTGCCTGCTACAATTGGATGTTGGTGTAGCGATAGCAGATTGCCTGCAAGTATTTGGCACACCTAATTCTACACCTTTATTCCTCTCACTGCAGGTTTTTGAGAGGACTGAAGGTATAGAGGGGTTGGAGATCCCTGCTGATGAGGAGCAAGGAGAGGTCAGGCTTGTTCTTTGGTGTGGGTCTTTTAAGTACCGTTGCCAACGAACTGCATGGGAGGTTGACATATGTCTGGTCAAGCATGTGGTACCCAAGCGGCTGCTGTTTTGGCCCCCGCTTGATACGCTTCAGACATATGTTGCAAACAGCAACGGTGCGTTCTGCTGCACAGGTATCAAAAAGGCCCATACCAAAGAACTTTTTAAAATACACAGGGATTTAGCAGAGCCCTGCATATGCGGAGCTCTGAGGTGTGATGCAGTCAGATGGCTGCCCTTAAGCTGGCCCCTGGAGGGCATCCTGCCTCATTGGAGATGTGCCTCCTCCTCCTCCTCTCTTCTATCAGGCACCCACGTAGAGTCAGTGACCTCATCATCCCCTCCCTCCTTGTCACTGGAGCAAACCTGGCAATATGCTGCAGCTGGGGGAACATGACTGCCAGTTTCTTGTCCTTCTTGGGTACCTCCTCTCTCTGGGCTCACGTTATTGCCTTCCTCAGAGCCTTCAAAACGCTGCGCATCCTCCTGCAGCATGTACCCGACACTGTGGTCGAACAGTTCAGGGTACTCCTCTGTGCATGATGGTGGGGCTAGGGAAGGAGTGACTGATGACTAGGGATGAGCCGAACACCCCCCTGTTCGGTTCGCACCAGAATATGCGCACAGGCAAAAAATTTGTTCGAACACGTGAACACCGTCTATGGGACTCGAACATGAATGATCAAAAGTGCTAATTTTAAAGGCTTATATGCAAGTTATTGTCATAAAAAGTGTTTGGGGACCTGGGTCCTGCCCCAGGGGACATGGTTCAATGCAAAAAAAAAGTTTTAAAAACGGCCGTTTTTTCGGGAGCAGTGATTTTAATAATGCTTAAAGCGAAAAAATAAAAGTGTAATTTTCCTTTCAATTTCGTACCTGGGGGTGTCTATAGTATGCCTGTAAAGGGGCGCATGTTTCCTGTGTTTAGAACAGTCTGACAGCAAAATGACACTTAAAAGAAAAAAAAGTAATTTAAAAGTACTTGCGGCTATATGAATTGTCGGTCCGACAATACACATAAAAGTTCATTGATAAAAACGGCATGGGATTTCCCCACAGGGGAACCCCAAACCAGAATTAAAAAAAAAAAAAAATGGTGTGGGGGTCCCCCTAAATTCCATACCAGGCCCTTCAGGTCTGGTATGAATATTAAGGGGAAGCCCGCACCAAGATTTAAAAAAAAAAAAAAAAAAGGCGTGAGGGTCCCCCTCAAAATCCATACCAGACTCTTATCTGAACACGCAACCTGGCAGGCCACAGGAAAAGAGGGGGGGACGAAAGAGTGCCCCCCCCTCCTGAACCGTACCAGGCCACATGCCCTCAACATTGGGAGGGTGCTTTGGGTTCACCCCCAAAGCACCTTGTCCCCATGTTAATGAGGACAAGGGCCTCATCCCCACAACCCTTGCCCGGTGGTTGTGGGGATCTGCGGGCGGGAGGCTTATCAGAATCTGGAAGCCCCCTTTAACAAAGGGACCCCCAGATCCCGGCCCCCCGTGTGAAATGGTAAGGGGGTACAAAAGTAGCCCTACCATTTCACAAAAAAGTGTCAAATATGTTAAAAATAACAAGAGACAGTTTTTGACAATTCCTTTATTTAAATACTTCTTCCATCTTCCATCTTCTTTCTTCTATCTTCCTCCATCTTTTTCTTTTTCTGGTTCTTCCTCTGGTGTTCTCGTCCGGCATCTTCCTCCGCAGCATCTTCTTCCCTTCTTCGTTCTCGGGCAGCTCCGCATCCATGATGGGAGGCTCCCGCTGTGTGATGCTTCTCGTCTTCTGACGGTTCTCAAATAATGGAGGGCGGGGCCACACGGTGACCCCGCCCCCTCTGACGCACGGGGACTTGACAGGGACTTCCCAATGGCTTTCCCCGTGACGTCAGAGGGGGCGAGATCACCCGTTATGTAACGGGTGATCCCGCCCCCTCTGACATCACGGGGAAAGCCTCAGAGAAGTCCCCATCAAGTCCCCGTGTGTCAGAGGGGGCGGGGTCACCGGGTGGCCCCGCCCTCCATTATTTAAGAACCGTCAGAAGATGAGAAGCATCACACATCGGGAGCCTCCTATCATGGATGCGGAGCGGCCCGAGAACGAAGAAGGGAAGAAGACGCCGTGGAGGAAGATGCCGGACGAGAACACTGGAGGAAGAACCAGAAGAAGAAGAAGATGGAGGAAGAAACCGAAGGAAGATAGAAGAAAGAAGATGGAAAGAACAAGCATTTAAATAAAAGAATTGTCAAAAACTGTCTCTTGTCATTCTTCCAGAAATGCTGTAAAATTTTATTAGCAAAACACCGCCTGAAGTTTACTAGAAAAAGTACGCCAGGAATGGCCTGCAGTCAGATATAGGCTTGGCTAGACTAGAATGCAGTGGATATATATATATATGTAGGAGACTGTATATATATTTAATGCACTGCAGATCACTGAATTACCTGCCTGCCTGCCTGAAAGTGTATTTAAAAACTTACACCAGGAATGGTCTGCAGTCAGATATTAGGCTTGGCTAGACTAGAATGCAGTGGATATATATGTAGGAGACTGTATATATATTTTATGCACTGCAGGTCACTGAATCACCTGCCTGCCTGCAGTATATTAGAAACAGTACACCAGGAACGGACTGAAGTCAGATCTAGCTAAACTGGATAGCTCTAGCTAAAGTGGAGATATATATATACTTTTACACTTTTATTGAAAGTAACAAAAAGATGAACGTTCACACACGCATTTGGTTTCCCACACAGGGGTTCTTCTCCCAAAACAACAACTGAAAAATGCCAATCCACCTGGCTCTTAAGGCTTGCTCAGCCTTGGGCGCAGTTCCTTGCTGCACAGGCCCACTCCTGGCCTCTAGGAAGGGTCTCTCCTGACACTCCAGGCTTCCACACTCCTCCAAGACTCACAGTCCCCTCTGGTCCCCAAGACTCTCTCTTCCAGTTGTCTCAGCTATGGTCTCACCGACTCTGTCAGCTGGCCCAACTCTCTCAGTCCACTGACCTGGAACCTCTCCCACATGGAGGATCGTCTCAAGGATGTTGCCTGGGTTCTTAAATGGTAGCACAGCTCCTTCCTGTCTGCAGCAACTGCTCCAACACCAACTCCTTTACCACACACCCTGAGCTATGCTCAGCTCTGCCTTATAAGAAGTGTGTGCACCTGGGCACACACACAACCTGCAAAGCTTCTGGAAAACCTGGACACATGACTGAAGACTCCATCCCTCCCAATGCTCTTTGAAGTCTTCAAGTTTCCAGTCCCAATCCAGACTTACAAAATCCAGCGAAAACTTAAAGTATAGTTTTCTCTGCTCACCGATCTTTTGCTGGAACTTCCCAAATTGCTTCTTTGAGAGTCCTGTGTCCATTCTACACACATTTTCACTAAGACAGGGGCTCTCACTATATATATATATATATATATATATATATATATATATATATATATATATATATATATATATATACATACATATACATATACATATACACACACACATACATATACACACATACACGAGACTGGTTGTATACATATATTAAATACACTGCAGCTAACTGAATCACCCGCCTGTCTGAAGTATATTAGAAACAGTACACCAGGAACGGACTGCAGTCAGATCTAGCTAAACTGGATACAGTGAAAATATTTATACACGAGACTGACTGTATATACATACAGTATATATATATATATATATATATATATATATATATTTTACACTGCAGCTAATGGAATCTCCTACCTGCTCAATCTAAATGAAATGACACTCTCTCTCGATCAACACCAACAACACACTACACAGGGCTGACGTGCAGGCATCCTTATATAGTGTGGGGTATGGACTTAACCCCCTGAGCCCTAATTGGCCAAAGGTACCCTGCCTTTGGCCAATTATGGCACTCTTTGCTGAAGGCACTGTGATTGGCCAAAGCATGCGGGTCATAGTGCATGCTTGGCCAATCATCAGACAGCAATGCACTGCGATGTCGCAGTGCATTATGGGGCGTGACTCATCACTCAAATTTCCTCAAGGCTGATACACAGACCAGATATCCATGGGGACTGAGCATTCATGCACCTTCTAGAGGACCCCCTGAGAGGTGACCCTTTGAGATTCGTTCTCAGCAGAGACCCTGTGGCTGGGGGACACAGCCACATGCTCACACGATCTCCCTAACAAGAGATCACTCAATCTGGGAAGGGGCAGTCGGTTTTGGGGTGGAGGAACTTTCCTGTCATCACGCTCCTCAGGGTGACAATATTGCATGTCTCACATCGTTTGGATGACTGGTGTATTCCTCTTTTGAAAGACTTTTCCATCAAGGAACTTTTTTTATGGACTTTGCTTACTCCATCCAGTTTTGAATCTGACCTCTCATGCTCAGTTTTTTATGTTTATTTTATGGAATTCATGTTGGAATTTTTTTCAATATCTTAATTTTAATTTCAATTTTTTCTTCACTGTTTATTCATTACATATGGGTGCACTCGCTGCAGTTATCTAAGTAATTTACTTTTGCACTCACTCACCAGTGGCAGGGCAGCCTTTTTTGTATACAGGGTCATAGTGCATGCTTGGCCAATCATCAGACAGCAATGCACTGCGATGTCGCAGTGCATTATGGGGCGTGACTCGTCGCTCAAATTTGGTGCGAGCGCCCCATAATGTTCGTATTTCGTCGAACGCTCGAACAGCCAATGTTCGAGTTGAACTCATGTTCGACCCGAAAATAAAGCTCATCCCTAGTTTTAATGTTCTAAATTATACTACAGCTTAGAGTCAGGTCTGTGTCCTGGTTGGTTGGTCTTCTGGTTCTCATTAATGATTTGGCACAGGATTTAAGTGCGCTGTCCATAAAAAAGTTAATACATATCAAAATATATAATCAATTAATTTCATATACCATAAATGGAAGTGTATAAACAACACATAATAAACTCATTGCATGTGAAAATCAAAAGTGCATAATTCAACATATATGGTGCAATAAAGTCTATATATAAAGTGCATAAAAAAAACTCCTATTAAAGTGCAAAAATATTGCTTGATTCATAGTCCTGGACAATTAGGGATGGATGAACAGTTCAGCCCGAGCATGAGTTCAGGTCGAACTTTGGCTGTATGGACGTTGTCCGAACAACGGAATTGTATGGTCATTCAACCGTTTGTTTGGCCTGCCGAATGACCACAGTGCACTGCGCCACAGCACAGTGCATTGAAAGCCCCGATTGGGTGAAGCTTTCATTGCTTGAGCCAATCAGGGCACAGAACACTGTCAGAGCCATGATTGGACGCTGTCATGATGACTGTATCCAATCATGGCCTATTGCTCTTAATCCTTTTCTTTCCATAGCAGCGTGGAAAGAGATAGAACAGGGCTCGGTTCAGTGCTATCAGACAGTTAGTGTGCTATAGTGTGCTATTCTGATTCTATTGGCAGTGTAGAATATCAGTTTAGTGTGCATCTAGGGATAGTTCAGTCATTGTGAGTGTAATGCAACCATTCATCTTTACATTAGTGTGAATGTAGGGATAGTTCAGTCATTGTGAGTGTAGTGCGACCATTCATCTTTACATTAGTGTGAATGTAGGGATAGTTCAGTCATTGTGAGTGTAGTGCGACCATTCATCTTTACGTTAGTGTGATTGTAGGTGTAGTTCAGTCAGTGAGAGTGTAGTGACCATTTAACACAGTATATTTTATTACATTACGGCAAGTTTAACACCATATAGTTTTGTGCGTTACTGCAAGTTTAACGCTGTATATTTCATTGCGTTACTGCAAGTTTAACGCCATACAGTATATTTCATTGCGTTACTGCAAGTTTAACGTCATATATTTCATTGCGTTACTGCAAGTTTAATGCCATATAGTTTTATGCGTTTCTGCAAGTTTAACGCCGTATAGTTCTGTACATTACTGCAAGTTTAACGCTGTATAGTTCTGTGCATTACTGCAAGTTTAACGCTGTAAATTAAATTGCGATACTGCAAGTTTAATGCCATATAGTTCTATGCGTTACTGCAAGTTTAACTATGTATATTTCATTGCGCTACTGCACATTTGATGTAGTATATTGCAGTGCATAAGTGCAGTTTTACTGCAGTTTATTATAGTCTACCAGTGGAGTGTGTCTGTGTAGTGAGTATTCAAGTTAAAGTGCACCAAACACCACTTTCCAAAGTGCATCCACATCCACATTTCCACATCTTTATTAGATTTTGTTAATAAGCACCCCCCCATCATGTCTGGGAGGACAACAAGGAATGGCATATGTTCCCATGGCATTGTGAGGGGGCCATGGGAAAGGTGGACGTGGTCAGTCCTCAGGCAGGGCATCATTTCCTCTGTTTAGTGATGTTGCCTGTGCTATCCAGCCACAGCATGCAGAGGAGGTGGTGGACTAGCTTACTAAACCATCCTCATCTTCCATCACCCAAGCAGAGACTAGTGCGCAGCCCACTGCAGCTGCCAGAGTTGCTAAACCTGCCTCCTTGTCCACAGCTATTCCTCCCATAGCCCCCAGCATCAGGCATGGGGGAGTCAGCTGAGCTATTTGAACACAGCATCAGCCACTTGCTCCTTGATGATGCACAGCCATTACTTGATTCAGATGTTGGTTCTGAAGTTGAGGAAGGCAGGAACATGAGCCTAAAGAGAGGGGAGAACACTGGTACACAAATTGGCAGTCATGTTCCCCCAGTCATAGCATATTGCCAAGTTGTCATCAGTGCAAATGAGGAGAGGATAATGATTGGGTCACTGACGTGACTTAGGTGCCAGAGCAGAGGAGGAAAGTGAGGGTGAGGCACAATCCCAATGAGGCAGCCATCATGGAAGAGTAGAGAGCAGCCACCCTATTCTATCACATTGTGGAGCTATTATCTCCCAGCCCACTTACCAGAGCTCAGCTGTCTGGGACTTTTTTTAGCACATGTATAGCCGATCACACTGTTGCAATTTGCAAACTTTGTTTCAAGCACACCAAGCGTGGCAAAAACACCAGCCATTTGTGTACATGTTTAACAAGGCATTTAACCTCCCACCACTCAGCCTGTTGGCAAGGGTACCTGAAAGCCACACAAAAGGGGTGCAATTCAGTTCCTCCTCCTTACTCAAGTCAGTCTGCCCCGCTATACCTCATGACCTCTCAGCATCCTCCACTGACAGGGATAATGGTATAGTGCAGGGTGTCCCAGGTCCTTGCAGCACATCTGCCAGTAGCACACCACCAGCTGTAGACTATAGCCGGAATATTTCTCTGCCCCATTTGCTGCAGCAGAAAAAAAATACAGTCACTGCCACCCACATGCCCAGCATCTAAATGCAAGCTTGTCGAAGCTGCTGGCTCTACAACTTCTGCCTTTCCATCTGGTGGATTCTGCCCCCTTCTGTGACTTTGCAGAATGTGCTGTACCACAATGGCAGATTCCCAGTCGCTATTTCTTTTCATGTAAGGTCATTGCAGTGCTGTACCATCATGTGGAAGGCAATGTTGTGGCATCATTGGGCAAGGCAGTCAGCCACAAAGTCCATATTACTGCTGACATGTGGTCCAGTAAGCATGGTCAAGGATGATGTATTTCGTTCACAGCACACTGGGTAACTCTGCTTCCAACTCGGAAGGATGCAGGACAGGGCTCAGTGCTGCAGCAGCTTGTTGTGCCACCACGTCTCCACACTAGTGGTCATGATGCGAGATTTGTCAGTTCTACCCCCTCCTCCCCCTCCTTCATGCCCTCCTCTGCTGAATTGTCCTATGAACCACAAGTACCCCTAAGCGTTCAAGGGGCTATTCAATGAGTCAGGCTAAAAGGTGCCATGCATTGCTTCAGCTGGTTTTGTCTAGGAGACAGGAACCACACTGTAGCAGAGAGTCTTGCAGCTCTGTAGGGGCAGGTCCAGAGGTGGTTCACGCCACACCAGCTGGAGCCAGGAGACAGGGAAAGTTGACACATGTGCCATACCTGGCACATGTTCTCAATTTGGTGGTGCAGCATTTCCTAAATCGGTACCCAGGGTTGGAAGATCTGCTAAAGCAGGCCAGAAGAGTTTGTAGCCATTTCAGGTGGTCATACAAGCTAGTGCTGTTGGCTGAAATTTGGCAGAAATTCCACCTACCCGTAAACCACCCGATTTGTGACATGCCCACCAGGTGGAACTTGACTTTGGCAATGCTGCAGTAGCTGCACATGCAGCAGAGGGCCTTCAATGCATCCTGTGTTGGCATGTCACAACGACAGGCTCAGGCATCAGTGACACAATCAAATTTTGCGTGGCATTATGGACAGGGCACTCGAGGCAGAGCACCGGGAGGAAGAGGAGGACTTCCTTTCATCTCAAGGCCCACTTTAGGCACGCACCATTGCTCCTACACCACAGAGCACACAAGAGGAGAGGGAAGAGGAGGAGGATTCTGACAGTTTTGGAGGCATTGAAACAGAGAAAGACATACCTCAAACAGTAAGAGATGGTTTTCAAGCCCCAGAACGCTTGGCAGTAGTACGTGGCTTGCATGAGCCAGTTCCAGATACTATAATCCTCAGTGACCCCGGGGAGTCTGTTTCTGTTGCCTCTGCAAATTTGCCGTACATGGGCTCCTTCATGCTTCAAGGCCTGCTAAAGGACCCAAAAATACATGGCATAAAGGAGAAGGATCACTATTGGTTGGCAACCCTCCTTGACAACTGTTACAAGGGGAAAGTCTCAGAACTCGTCCCCACAGAGAGTGCAGAAGATGAAATCTCTTGAGGACACCTTAAAGAGGAGTTTATCTAATGCTTTTCCCGACTCTGGTAGGTTACAGTGTTGTGCAAAACTTAGTTTTGAGGCTTCTGTTGGTCAAGAGAGGAGCGGTGGAGAAGGCGGCCGCCTAAGTGATGCATTTCACAATTTTTTTATTCCTCGCCGCAAAGGGCTGTCAGCTTCCACATCCCATCGGTAGCATCTGCATTACATGGTGAACGATTTATCCGGCAAAAACAGAGATGGAGAGCTTTCCACTGGCTTACTGGGTCATGAGAATAGACCACTAGCCAGAACTTGCCCAGTATGCAATTGAGCTGCTGGGCTGCCCTGCATTCAGTGTGCTTTCCAAATGGGCATTCAGTGCTGCTGGAGGTTTTATTACTGATAATAGAACACAATCTATCCACAGACTCCGTGGACCATCTGACATTTATCAAAATGAATCAGTCCTGGATTACCAGCAGCTATGAAACCCCTGATGCCGATGTCGCTGATTAAGTGCTTTTGTCATGTGGAATTTTTTGCAGGACTTCTAGGCTGCCTAGTGTTGTGGGTGTTGGTTTAATCTGGAAGAATTTTTTTGGTGTAGGTTTCATGGGCACAATTAACACCCAAAGACCAATTTTTCTGCACCTGTTTGACAGGTGGATATCGTTGCCATTTTTGACAGCAAGACCAGTTCTTCCTTTCATCAAGAGTACCTCTATAGGGTTACGGTATGAAGGGGCGAGTGACACCCAAAGACCAATTTTTCCGCACCTGTTACTTCTATCCAAAGTCTGTGGAAAAGACACCAGAATTTATCAAAAAAATCTCTAATCTTGTTCACAGTGCACCACTATGTGGCCTCATCAAACAAACTGGCTCCGCAAGCCGTTGCTTAAAAAATAAAAACAGCTTGCAAGGAAAATGTAATTTTTTGGCTTTATAAATGCAAGTATTGCTGAAGCAGCTTCTATACACAGTACAGGTGTGCCGCTTTACAGGTAGACTGAGGGGACCCCCAGGCACTATATTGAAAGGAATTTTTCATTTTTATACCTTCACTTAAGCATCAATAAATCACTGCTCATTTAAAAATGACGTTTTTTACAAACTTTTTTTCATTGATACATGTCTTCTAGGGCAGTACCCAGACCCTCAAAACCATTGTATGCTCAATTACTTGCATGTAAGCCTTCAAAATGGGCACTTTTGATTTTTCATGTTCGGGTCCCATAGACTTCAATGGGTTTCATTATTTGGTTTGCGAGGTTCAAAAGTTCTGGTGCCATCTGAACAGGGGGTCGTTTGGCCCATCCCTACTGATCAGTAGAGAAAAGGACATTTTATTGTATCAGTACTTGTAAAAGTGATGTTATGTAATTATGGTAATAAAACTAAACTTGCATTAGTCTGAAATGTTCATCATGCTGAAGTTCAGCAGTAGTGTTGACAAACTAAATAAACCAGATTTTCTGTGCAAGCATTACCAAATCTGTAAAAGCTTGGTTTGGTCAAAACAGGGCAAAGAATATGACCAGCCTTACTGTAGAATAGATGTAAAAACAAGCTTCATAAAAAACATGTCTGCATTCTTGCTTTGTAAGCTCAGATTTACTTAGCTGAAACCCACCCCAGTTTTACATGCCAAATGCTGTGATGGGAATTGAAACAGTGGTTTAATTTTTGCATTTATCTCTGTCATGCATTTTCTAATGCTCTCACTGCTTGGTTTGGAAATGTCATCTCAAATGCTTGCCTGATGTTTATTCAGCCTGCAGCCATATTTCTTATATTTTAGAGAGACGGCTAAATGATTTATTGGCTCTATTTTTCACACATCATGTTTGATAGAATTGGTGTTCCGCTTCTGAACTAACAATGCAGATTAGTATTTGGCTGCTTCTTCTATCTCTAGCTAAGCATAACAACTAGTAATGTGCATTATTATATTGTTTGGTATTTTCTTTGTCGACTAATAATGATTTCAAACTTCACTGGTTAATTTTCACACTAAAATTAACACTTTCCTATTCTCAAACAGTGTCAATAGAATTGAGTTTGTTAAATTGTCAAATATTGTGCTATTTATTTATCCACACAACATACATTTACTGATAAAATTATGATCTTTCCTTGGTATAATATAGTTAAATCTGTTAAGCTAAGACCACTTTGTGATTCGGCACTGCGTCGTTTTACCTGACAATTGCGTGGTCGTGCGCTGTGGCTCCCAAACAAAATTGACATCCTTTTTTCCCCACAAATAGAGCTTTCTTTTGGTGGTATTTGATCACCTCTGCGTTTTTTTTTGCGCTATAAACAAAAAATAGCGACAATTTTGAATAAAACGCATTATTTTTTACATTTTGCTATAATAAATATCCCCAAAAAATATATATATATATAAAAAAATTTTTTCCTCAGTTTAGGCTGATATGTATTCTACATATTTTTGGTAAAAAAAAATCGCAATAAGCGTTTATTGATTGGTGTGCACAAATGTTATAGCATCTACAAAATAGGAGATAGTTTTATGGCATTTTTATTAATAATTTTTTTTTCACTAGTAATGTTGGCGATCAGCGATTTTTATCATGACTGTGACATTATGGCAGACAGATTGGACACTTTTGGTGCGATTTTGGGATCATTCACATTTATACAGCGATCAGTGCGATTAAAAATGCATTGATTACTGTGTAAATGTGACTGGCAGTGAAGGGGTTAACACTAGGTGGAGCTGTAGGGGTTAAGTGTGTCCTAGGGAGTGATTCTAACTGTGGGGTGGGCTATGTGTGACACTGATCACCGATCATGACTGTCCTACATTGCCCACATGCTAAATGCGCACCAAACTCAGGAGCCAAGGTCTTAAATAGACTCTTCTTGACTCAAGATGGCTGCCAGAGTCACATGGGCTGACAATATCCAACGAATTGCTGCCCCAGTGACACTGCTGCTGCAGTTTAGCGCCACTTGACGGGGGGAGACTGCAAGCCAGGCCTTCTTGTCTACATCAGTGCCTGACCTCACAAATGCGCTTCTGGCAGAATGGTCAAACATTCCCATAGACACACTCCTAAACCTTGTGGACAGCCTTCCAATAAGAGTTGAAGCTGTTATAGCTGCAAAGAGTGGGTCAGTTCAATATGTTACCCTACAGACTAAGACTGGGATGCCATTAAATTTAATGTGCGTGTAAAGGCAGGCGTCCCAATACTTTTGGTAATATAGTGTATATATGTATAGCAATTGTTATCCAATACATAACCAGTTCTATCATTAACTATAATAAATAGTAAACAATTTATAGATCCAAAATAAGACAGTTTAAGTCCAAAAGTCCACATTCAGTCCTTTGGGTACCAATGTATTCATTTTAAAGACCTGCCACAACTCCCTTTGGCTCACCTTATTTGAGCCCCTCCAGTGACCTCTATATTTCTCAATCCCCAAAAAATAATTTTTGTGGGGTCCTTGTTATGTGCCATCTTAAAGTGTTTAGATAAATTATGCCGCACGGGCACTGTATACGATATACTCCTTCTGAATCACATGTTTTGGAATCCTTATTCTGATATTCTTGGTCACTGTTGACTTGAAACCTTTCCTTTTCCTAATAATACCAGTTTTCTTCATACACCCTTGACATCTGCAACATGAAAACATTGGTTAAAGAGTATGGACAAATTCCTGCCAGGAGGATTAATTTCACTTTTTACTAAGTGATCCTTTAAATTGGGAGCCTTCTATTATATACAAACTTGGACTTGTTGGGGAGCACCCTCTATCAAATGTTTATCTGCTAATAAGATTGGCCAATTCGTTTTTTATTATATTTTTTATCTGCTTATACTGTCTGTTACTATGGAAGCAGGAAAAAAACTACTCCTAAGTAACCCTTTGTTTATTTTTTTGTTTTTAATTAGCTCCTTCCTATCGATTTCCCCACTTTCATTTATTTATTAATAACACATGCTTCATAGCCCTTATCAACAAACATTTTCCACATTTTTTGAGCTTGTTCCTCATATTCTCTATCATCAGTATAATTCATGTGTAGACTTAGTAGTTGACCATTCGGTATATTTATTAGTCACATATTATAATGACAACTGTTGCTAGGAATTTATCCATTCTTGTAGGCTTGAAGTAGGTTCTGATAACCAATTCTCATCTGCATGCAGCAGACTGAAGGAGCGGGTTAAGCAATACACTAAAAAATCTGTGGAGTAGCTGTAGAATGAAGTCACGCCCAGGGCACTGATATATGGAAGGCACCCACACATTGGACCTGGACGTCCAGAGGATATGTCCATTTGGGACGTTAGGATACTCATCCGCCTGTCAAGTAGCCTATATTACATAGGCTCTAACGATCGTCTGCCCCAAGTAGATTCGCTCAATATACATTGATACGGAAATCACTGTACATCTACAGCTTTTCCACTATTAGGGACTGGTGTCCATGAAATACTTTATTTGACTTTGGTGTCCTGAGTGCTGCCTGAACACAGAATCATTCCACTGGAATTTATACATTTGTAAAACATCTTCAACTCTCAAACTCCTGATGAAGGTATCAGAATACTGGAAACGCGTTGGGTATCGGGGTACATCACCCCTAGGATAGTACATATAACATGACCATTTTCATCTGTATATTTTCTGTTCTGTATGGAATGTATCTTTGTATTTTGTAGACGTTTTCACGTCTTTTTATTGTATATCATTAAAAACATATTTTTTATCTTAAGAGTTGGTGGTCTATCAAACTCCCACTAAGGGGGGTATCTTTCTTTGGTCTATTACGTTAGGGATCGGACCACCACACTCTACATTTGATATGATGGAAGCCTCTCTCTTTCTCATTTGTTTGTATTAAGGTCATACCTAAATAAGAAAAATTGGGACACCTATATCAAAGTGACAATATGGAAATGGGGGGGGGGCTTGGGGGTGCTTTTCTTTTTTTTTCTCTTCTCCTCTCTTCCTCTCTCTCTCTCTCTCTCTCTCTCTCCTCCTTTCCCTTCCCTACTTTCTTTCTTCTCTCTTTATTTACTATATATGGGAATAATTGCATTTGATGTTTTATTATGCCTGGGCGGGGCACGCTTCTTCTTGGGAAAACCCCTTTTTCTTTTATCCCCAAAGTAGGGAACTTACTAAGTAAGGTTCGACTCTAGTGAGTCAAATCGTTAGTGAGTGAGTGGAGAGGATGTGTGTTGTGGAGTGAGTGTAGGGTTGTTCAGAATTTCTAGGTGGGAGGGTTATTTTGTAGTGTGGTAGGTTGTTTTTTTTTTCTCCCTATGGGTACAATCAAAATCTGTTCTTATAATGTTAGAGGCTTAAACTCTGTAACAAAAAGATCACAGATCCTATATTCTCTCCATAAACAAAAGGTCGGCATCGCCCTCTTCCAGGAGATGCATTTTCAGGCAGACCACATACCTAAAATACAGAATAGGCACTATACAACATGGTATCATGACTCCTTTTTATATTTGAAATCTAGAGGAGTCTCCATAGCAATACATAAGTCAATACCTCATCAAGTACTGGAAAGTTGGACTAATAAAGATGGTAGAGCAATACTGTTAAAACTTGTTATATATGGTAAGAAGTACACTCTTATTAACATATACCTACCTAACTATGAACAGATAAAAGCAGGAACACAAATGCCAGCAGATCTTATGGAAAGAGCTGAGGGGATAACAATTATAGGTGGAGACTTTAATTTTGTACTTGACCGGGATTTGGACACCGCGGCACCTTTAAGGTCCCAGAAGAATATGGATAAAAAGAAATTTAAAGATATGATGGAAAGGCATCAATTGGTTGACATAGGGAGGGCCCTTCATCCCTTGGAAAGGGACCATACGTTCCACTCATAAGTCCATGGTACATACCATAGACTCAATTATTTTCTAACCAACCAACTGGGAATAGCTGCAACCTCGTCTTCTGATATTGGTAGTGCGGTATGGTCGGATCATATGCCTAGATTTTTGGTGATAGCAGTATCTAACGTGAAAGGTACCAGAGGCTCATGGAAACTAAATGGTGCTCTTAGATAAAATAATGGTTTTATATAATAATCCAACCGCAAGAATACGGGCAAATGGAGATGTATCTGATACAATTAACATAGCGAATGGAACCCAAAAGTGATGCCTGCTGTCCCCATTGCTCTATGTATTAGCTATGGAGCATTTGACGATAGCCATACGAAACAACGGCGATATACAAGGAATAAAAGTAGGGGATATTGAGTATAAAATGTCAATATATGCGGATGACCTGCTACTTTATATCACAAATCCATTAGTGACATTACCAAATTTAATACAGGAACTTAAACGCTTTGGAGAGGTGAGTAACTTTAAAGTGAATTTTAATAAATCAGAAGCCCTAAATATCACACTACCAAATACTGTGGAACTATTAATACAATTTTTTTCTTTTAAATGGCAAGTTAATGTGCTTAAATATCTTGGAATTTATATTCCTAGAGATTTGGAAAAGATACAGGAATATAACTACCTTCCGATAATGCAGAAAAGTATTAGAACACTTCAGCAATATGATAAAGGAATATTTTCGTGGATTGGTAGGATAAGTATTATAAAAATTGATATATTGCCTAAAATACTTTACATATTTCAGACCGTCCCTATATTCCCTTTCAACAAATATCCTGAATCAATTGCGTAAGGCCATAGGGAGTTTCATCTGGTCGGGGAAACCCGCCAGAATCCGAAGAGAAATATTAACCTGACTAAAAAAAGATGGAGGATTGGCCCTCCCAGATTTATCCGTTTACCTTAAAGCGGTCTTTATAACTAGAATTGTGGATTGGTTTCATAACGCACAATGTAAACAGTGGGTAAAACTGGAGGAAGAGGTCGCAGCTATAAAATTAAAATCGTTACCATGGGTAACAAAGGAAAGACGACCTCTTGAGGGTGACATGTCCCTTTTGGTTGTTGCAACATTAAAAGTGTGGGACGGATTAATGAAACGGGGACTAGGGTCCATATATGGAGGTCCAATGACCCCTCTTTTCAGTAATCCAGAATTTCCGCCAACACAGGAAGTCGGGACTTTCCTTAAATGGCAGAGAAGTGATGATACTAGGATAATAGAGACAATGGAAGGGAACAGACTTCTCCCAATAGAGGCCCTAGGTATGGAATATAAGACAAGTTGGTGCAGTATCGACAACTACAGGAGTACATTTTGTCCCTTGTGAAAGAGACTAATGGATAGACCACTGACGGAACTGGAAAAATTGCTCCTACAGGAGCAAAATCCAACACACATCTTATCCAAGATATATAGATATTTAATCTCAAATAATAAAGAAGAGGAGATAAATTATATAAAGAAATGGGAGGAAGAGTTGGGGATAATGATCCCTAAAGCAAAAGGGGAAAAAGCAATTGCTTTAACACATAAGCTATTGATTTCCTGTAGACACCAAGAGAGAAACTTCAAGATATTAGCAAGGTGGTACAGATATCCAGTAGATATGCATAGGATAAATCCAGATAATGAAGATGTTTGTTGGAAGTGTCGGGGAGCAAAGGGTACAATGTCACATATCTGGTACTACTGTCCGGGGGTTCAGACTTTCTGAGGGAAAATATTTAGAGTATATATGGAAATGACAGATATCAATCTACAACCTGATATACTCATATCAGTATTGTCAATGATCCCTGGATCGGTGAAAAGTATAAAGAGGGGTATCTTAAAACATTTTCTAACAGCAGCTCGCACAATTATAGCTAGGTAATGGAAAAGCGGACTAGAGCCCTCTATAAAAGAATGGGAATGTGAGCTGGGCGAGATGAGATCACTGGAAGAGAGGATGGTCCTGGAAATAGGTTTAAAAGAACAAAGTGCAACTTCCTGGCAATCTTGGGGTGAATACAGGGCCTCTTCTACTTTATTGAGTGAAATGTAAGGGGTTGGGGAGGGATGAGGGTGGTGGTCGGGGAGGGTTAGGTTTCCTTTTTTTTTTTTTTTTTTTTTTTTTGATTGGGTGTGTAGTAGGATGGTGATGTGGGTACGACTCTTTGAATGAATGTTTTTTAATCCCCATATAGTAAACAATAAGTATGCGGATCCGTTTAAAAGATTGGTGACAACCAGGGCTTTTTTTCAGGGGGAACTTGGTGGAACTCAGTTCCACCACCTCTGGCTCAGAGCCTTGGTGGTGGGGGGGTGGAGGGCCTGGTCACCACAATCACGTGTAAATGCAGAAATCCGGTTTCTGTGTTTACAAGTGACAGCTCTGCACTCTGTATGTAACCCCCTGATGCACTCTCTATGTAATGCAATCCTGGTATTTAATGCCCTTCTAAGACTCTCCTACTGTTCGTGAAATTTGACTGACCACACCCACCATTTGATGTGTTTTGGAGGGTGTGTGTGGAGGAGTTTTGGGGGGGTCATGGTAAGTTCCAGCACCTATTCTTTAAGAAAAAAAGCCCTGGTGACAACTGATTTGAAACAATTACCGATCAGAAAGGTATGAGCAAAGGGATATAAGAAAGGGTCTAAAATCATTGGAAAGTAGAACAGACATTGTGATCCGCCCAGCGGACAAAGGAGGAGGCATTGTTGTGTTATCCATGGACCAATACAAGAATGAAATGAGTAGAATCTTGGAGGACAGAAGAACATATCAAATATTAAATTCTAACCCCTCTAAACTATTTAAACATGAACTGGAGATTATCATAGATTATGGCATTGAAAAGATGCTACTCAGTAGGCACGAAGCAAAATATTTGGTTTCTACAGCTACTAAAATTATGGTTATATGTTATATATCGAAAATCCATAAGAATAAAATCAATCCTCCCGGTAGACCGATAGTAAGTGGTATTGAATCGCTAACATCTAGATCAGGAGAGTATACTGATATTCATCTACAACCTCTAGTGAGAAATACGCAGGCCTTTTGAAGGACACTAAACATACCTTGCAACTATTACAAGAATGTACAATTAATCACAATGTGATTATGGCCACAGGGGATGTGGCTTCGCTTTACACTAATATAGACCATGAAGGGGCCAGGAAGGTAGTGAAGTGGGCATTAAAAAATAGCAGTAGTAGAATAGAGAAGAAATTATGTAAATTTATTTTAAAATGTCTAGAGTTTTGTTTACAACATAATTTCTTTTGGTATGAGAATAATTTTTATCTGCAGATCAAAGGCGTCGCTATGGGCGCAAAATTTGCCCCAAGTGGGGCAAACCTATATATGGCTAAATGGGAAGCTGAGGGAGTGCTACGACACAGGGATGCAGGGATCATGCTATATAGGAGATTCATAGATGACCTATTGATCATTTGGAATGGCAGCATGGAATCCCTGATGTGCCTACTTGAATCTATGAATAATAATGATCGTAATATCACTTTGACATGGGACATCAATAAAGAGATAATACATTTCTTAGACTTGGAAATACAGAACACCCCGCAAGGTATTTAACTAAAATCTTATTCAAGGCGACTGACCGCAACTCTTACATCCCCACTATGAGCTGCCATTTTAGACCATGGTTAGATAATATACCTTGTCAGTTTATGAGAATGAGGAAAAATTGTACACAGGATGAAGATTTTGAAATGCAGTCCAAAATGTTGAGCAAGATGTTTAGGGATAAAGGATACCGAGATGAGTTTCTGGAGAAAGAAAGAACAAAGGTCAGAAATATGAAGACTTACTGAAAGAAAATGTCAAAACCGAAGGAATCAACGAAGACATGGGCACATTCATTGTATTGGATTACAACCTACAGAATAAAGAAGTGGAAAGAATTATACAGAAATATTGGAATGTCCTAAAACAAGATGTCCACTTGAAAGGGTGCCTTTCGAAAAAACCAAGAATTGTTTACAAGAGAGCACCCAACCTATGGTATAGATTGGTGCACAATGTGGTAGAACCGCCTCCCCCGAAGCCTAAGATGTTTTGGGACATAAAGGGTTTTCATGGCTGTGGAAGATGCTACAGCTGTGTAAGAGTCCCAACTAACATAAAGAAAGTAAAAGACTTTTCTAACCACCAGACCAATCTGTTGTACACTATTAGGGACTTCATTTCGTGTGACACTGTGGGCGTTGTTTATGCAGTTAAATGCCCTTGCAATTGAATTTATGTGGGTCGCATAGTAAGAGCTCTCAAAGACCGCATGGAAGAACGTTAGGAATATAAGAAAGGGATTTGATAAACACTATTTATCTATACATTTTAGGGATGCCCATAACCAGAGCACAACAGGGATGCAATTCTGGGGTATAGAGGCACCTAAACGCCATTGGAGGGGCTCAAACTATGTAAGAGAGATAAATAAGCGTGAATCCTGGTGCTGGTGGATACATCAGCTCAGTTCCTTAGCAACCGGGGGGTTGAACAAAGAATTCGATCTTAGGTGTTTTTTAAGTAATTATTATTATGTGTGTGTGTGTGTGTGTGTGTGTGTGTGTGTGTGTGTGTGTGTGTGTGTGTGTGTGTGTATATATATATATATATATATATATATATATATATATATATATATATTTCTTATTTTTTTATTATATTTTGTATTATTATTGTTATTAATATATTTAAGGTTGATAATTTCTTTTGATAATAATTTTTTAGAATATAGTGGTTATTAAGCCTTCATTGAGTCTATTATGTATATTTGTATGGCTTCTTTTATATTATATACATATATACATCTTTATGCATATATTTTATATCTATATTAACTGATTTTATTTTTTATTCTATATGTATTGATTATGGTAATTTTTAAGGTATTGATAATTATATCTTTGCCTTATGTATACTATATTTATTACCATATGGGAATATCAAATGGTTAATGGTAGTATTTCACCATATATGGCACATTATTAGTTCTTTGCCTGCACAGGATACATTTAAGGTGTACATACTGTTCAATATGTCATGGTATCAATAACCTGGATTTATATATATTTTTTAAATATCTGTGCAATCTGAAGCTATTATGTTCGTTTTATTGCAGGTGTTATATTAGCACTGGTGGCTATTGGTGTGTTAATCCTCCATGTTCATCCTGGATAATAGTTTTTTTATGCTTTGTGAACTGATCGTTTAATCAGGGCGTGTTGTTTCCAAACCTGAATATTAATGGACCATCTAGCATCCCGTATGATCTTCAGTAAGATGGTGACATATGGGAGCAGCCTGTTGGTGGATGTCTCCTGATGGTGTATTGCCATTGAGCACTCCATTGGAATGTGTTGTCTAGCGCTAGAGTGTCCGCGAACCACAACAAAATGGCCGTGGGCGCTATATTTGATTGACAGTTCGGCCATCCAATCATAATTCCCCCTGAGGAAGATATGTCATCCCCGTATCGACATGCGTTGGGGAGGGGCCAGGACGGTGTGAGAGGCAGTCTATCTGCCTGGGACAAGACACACAGCATACCCATACCGATCTGGTATTCTGTACGCTTTGCATAGAGTGGTGCACTAACGCACCTTGCACATATGAGTACTCCATTTGGGGAGTGTATTTTACTTTGCTTTAATAAATATTTGAAAAAATATCACACTATCAAGTCTTTCTCTCATATGCACTTGAGATACTGCATTGAAAGCCCAGGATCCCGTGACCAGCATAGAGCATAGAACACAGGGATGGTTCATAAGCGTGTTTTGTCTTAGTGTAAAAGCTAAGTCACAAGCTTCAAGGTGAGCATCCATTCCCCAGGGGGGTCACCGGAATGCACCAATGCACAATCTATAGCACAAATGTATGCATGAGCATGTCAGTAATCTTATGTCACTCTTATGTCACCTCAGCATGCTCTGACAGCAGGAATTTTGTATGAGCTTACAGGACTGTCTATAAGTACTGGTTGAATAAGATCTGTGTGGCACAGAATCACTTCTTGTAATTTGAGCATATGCACTTCTAGCATGTTTTTTTCTCAATAAGACTGTCACATTATTGTTAATATTTGATTGTCACAGAAGTACCCTGTAAGGACATTTCCTATAAGGGTATATTATATATCCCACTGGATAGCAGTAAAAACAGATAACTTTAAGGCACAGCAAGCACTTTAATATTATTTTGATTTATTTGAATAATTTTTCATTCTTTATATATTTTATATTTTTATATTTTTCATATTTTTTATATTTTTTTTATTAGTAGTATACGTATTTTGGTATACACCTATATGGTATAGCACGATTTAGCGCAGCGTATAATTTATTTGGTTGCTGTAGTGCAGTGATTGGCAGTGTGTGGGTTCCCAAATACCCACCTTCCCCTCCCCCTCTCCGCCCCAAAACAATAACCCCCCTCCCCACCCTAAACAATAACCCCCCTCTCCACCCTAAACAATAACCCCCTCTCCACCCTAAACAATAACCCCCCTCCCCACCCTAAACAATAACACCCTCCCTCCCCCACCCTAAACAATAACCCCCCTCCGCATCTCTCCACCCTAAACAATAACCCCCTCCCAACCTCTCCACCCTAAACGATAACCCCCTCCCCACCTTTCCACCCTAAACAATAGCACCCCTCCCCACCTCTCCACTCTAAATAATAACACCCTCCCCCCTCTCCACCCTAAACAATAACCCCCTCCCCACCTCTCCACCTTAAACAATAACCTCCCTCCCCACCCTAAACAATAACACCCCTCCCCACCTCTTCACCCTAAACAATAACACCCTCCCCACCTCTCCACCAAAAAAAAGTTAAAGTTATAAAAATGTAAATAATAAAAAAAATGTAAAAATAGGTATCGGTAATCGGTGTCGGTGAGTACTTGAGGAAACGTATTGGTACTGGTACTCGGTCTTAAAAAATTGGTATCGGTGCAACCCTAGTTCCTAGTGAAAGTGTGCCAAGTATTCTGGAAGGTGCATAGATCCTTGTATATAAGATGGTAAAGATGTGATGAGGGGTTGCAGTTATAGGCCTACCAAGGGGAATTAGAGCATCCTTATAGGTCTCCTGCAAATGTTAGAAATATGGGACTTGGTAAAATTCCTAAACAGAAAAGCAAACTCTTCTATTCTTTCTTTTTATGAACTTATCAGCTGAGGCTTTGTCTACTAAAAGCTGCAGGTATATTCTATACTCTTTTATTGGGGTCACCTCTCTGGTGTATGTGTGGGTATCATAAAGATATGACATAACATAATCCAACCTATTTTGCATAACAATACTCCCACCTTTATCTGTCTGTCTGATGACTAAATTCTTGTTTAGCGAAAGAGATGTTTCAAAAAATTTAGCAAAAGGGAGACATTTTGAATTTATAAATGTAATACTTTATCTCCCAAAGGTCTCAACAGGATTTAAAGTTATAGTAAAGTCTTGTTTTTTCTCCTTTAAAAACAACAAACATGTTATACTTACCTGCTCTGTGCAGTGGTTTTGCACAGAGCAGCCCAGATCCGCATCTTCTCGGGTCCCTCTTTGGCACTCCTGGCCCCTCCCTCGCTGGATCTAGATATGTTTCAGATGAGTATTAGGGGAGGTGCTGCACACAGAAGGTTTTTTATCTTAATGCATAAAATGCATTAAGATAAAAAAACCTTCTGCCTTTACAACCACTTTATTATTATCTATTATTATAATATCATCCATTTGTTATAACCCCTAAGCCTTTATGATAATTCATTTAGGTGCTATGCTATAATCCATCAGTCATTTAAATATTAACTAATCATTTTATGCTCCTCGTGACGTATTTTATTAGTGTAGCGGGTGTCTCACTTTGTAACCCGTGACCCCACCTTGATGCACACAAGCTTTCCAGCCTCAAAGAGGGAGAAAGATGCCTGTCAGTGTCTGCATGGGCGATTTCACCCCCCTCCTTCTCCCTGTTTCACCGACTCACTGACTCTATTGTAATGTGAGCTGACTCACAAAGAGCTGTTCACTCTGTAGCCTCTCCATGTCCCTATTGGCAGGAGGAAGAAAGCTAATTAAAGGAGCAGTTACAGGAGCCAATCAGAAGGACTTTAACAAGCTATAGAAAGCAGCTGCAAAGGACTCTGGAGTATGAAGTTCCAGCACAGAGCGGACCCATAGGCTTGTATAGTGACTGAAACTACCAAGTCCAGCATTCTCTGTGGGAGGAAAGTAAAAGACTCCATTTTAATTCCTGGAGAGATTCTTAGTCACCATGATGCAGTGAAAGAGATCAGACCTGAAGTAGAGATGCTGTCTCTCAGATGATCTCCCCACGCGATTCAGGCCTCCACCGCCAGTCCAGGCATCCAGCCTGAGAGAGGGGGATTCCAGGTGCACATCGATGCGCACCTGCTTCGATGGTGAAGCGTTCCAGTGTGTGGTGACTATTCCAGTCACCAGGAAAGCCTGCTGTTCCAGGACGTTCGTTTGGGCTTTGACCACAAGATTTGGTGAGAGGGCATTTTGCCCATCTGCAGGGAACAGGGACACTGCACCATAGAAGGTGTATGAACACTGTATATGACATCATTGCTGGTAGTCATCTTGCTGACACTTGTAGTGCCACAGGGATAAGGGATAAGGCTATCCATTTTTAGGACACTGTATACAGACATCATTGTCCTCTCACCTTGCTGAGGAGGATCCTGCCCGTTTTACTTGATAAGCTGGGCCAGTTGTGTTGTTTGGGCCTGCTATACAGGAGTTTAAGTGCACCAATGAAAGCGGCTAGCTGAAGACACCAAATCATATCTTTTCTTCAAAAGGACTGAAGCTACTAGTGCCATACGGGTCCGCACACACATGTTCAAGGCTCTGTATATGCATTGGGTGTGTGGGACAGTTTATCTAGAAAGTTAAGCCATTACTTGTTGACCTGAATAAGTGCTTAAGAGGCGCATGCACAAAGCCATCTGAGCAGGACATGTCTTCTTAGCGATCCACACCTACCGGAATCCGACAGCCTCCTGCTGCAACCCCCTGGACCAGTTTGACGGGACGTATAGCAGCAATAAAGCCAAACAGAAGTCTAAAACAATCCAGGAAGCCCTGACTAGACCTGCTAAAATGGTGGGCTGCCATCTTCCCACTCTGCACTGTCACACACGCAGAAACAATCACAGATTCTAGCTGCCACACAGCTCAGTGAGTCACTCTTAATTTGGGATGACCCCCATAGCCCTGCAGAACACCCCACACAGTTCTGACCTGCTCAGCCAATTTGAGCGGGTACTCCAGAAAGCCCTAAAGAATACCTTAGACACCAGAACTGACAAACTCACGCGGGAGATCCGGGAGGTGGGCCACCACAGCTCTATCCTTGAGGATGGGTAGATGAACTGCATGTCATAATCACCAACCATGAAGAAGAAATTGAGACCCTCAGGGAGGAAAACTTCTCTCTCCAAGCCTGCCTGGAGGACTTTAAAAAAAGGGCCAGGAGGTCTAACTTCCACATCAGAGGGATACCTGAAGCAATAGAGGACCTTCAATCCACCATTACTGCGCTTTCGGGAACTGGCCCAATCGTTTCCCATAGAGTGTTTAGAAATGGACAGGATTCATAGATCTCATCGCTACACTCCAAGATCTCCGCCTTTCAACACCTGATACCACCGCAGAGGGCTCCAAGCGCCAGACAACATCTTGCTCCCCCAAAAAGCTGCAAGATACACCTGCTCACCAGGCCCACTCCAACATCCACAAGAGGAGTCGTTTCGCCTCACCGACTCCAGAAGACCCAGATGGACTGAACTGTCTAAACAGGGTGATATTTTGCTTAACATGCATACCCCCCTTGCCTCACATGCATAGCGAACCCAGAGGTAATGCAAATTAACAATACCATAATTTTGGTATAGTTGGGAATTCTTCCCCACATGGCCCCGCTAACCCTGTTTTACTACCTATGTTTGTTATCCCCAGTTCAGAAGGTATATAATGCCCTCCTGCCTGCTACTGGGCTTTCAGATCAGGGTGTTTAATCCCCTGCTCAAAACACACAGGGACATCTGGTTCCACCACACCATCCTATGTGGATACCAATTTCTACTTCTCCCCTAAAAACCTTGTTTTGATTTGACCTCCTGCAATGAGCCCTGAAGGCCAGCACCTCCCATATACTTACTGATTGAGATCTCAAACACAATTAGTGGCAACCCACAGACCAAATTATGCCTTCATCTCTCCTGCAGGATGTTCAAACCATACCCTGACCCAACCTTACCTTGTTTTTAATTTTAATAGTTTTACTTTCAATATACCTATACAATACTTGCTCTTGAGACTTGTTTATTACACAGTATGTTACTTATATAGCTCAAGCAGCGGCTTTTGTAGTCATGGAGACAGCCCACTGCACCTCCACTTATTCCTCGAGTGCCCCACACTGTTGCTTGGGTGCTCTTTGGAACCTTCTGTACCCACTGGCTAGTGATCATTTACCACTTCTTGGATACGTGCTCCATATAGAAGCCACCTCCTCCCTACTAGTCCTAGTGTTCCCCACACCCTTTTCTAATATCCGTGCTTACACCCACATACCAACACCTTCCTATTGCCTCTCCTACTCTCAGCTGCTTCTCTTTACCAAACCCCCCCTTTTTTCCCCTTTTCTCCAGAAGGGAAACCCTACCTCCTGACAACCAGCTGCCATACTTCTTGACCTCATCCACACTTTGAGATGGCACCTCTGAATGTTTTGACACTTAATGTTCAAGGCCTAAATTCCTCCACTAAAGCCTTCCGCTCCTTATCCGCACTTTCAGCACATGTGGTTTGCTTACAGGAGACACACTTCTTCTTCCAGTCCTCAGTCCTCCTTTTGGTCGCCAATACCCCCATGTCTACACGGCCTCAGCTGCCACTAAACAACGTAGAGTCTTGATCGCTTTTCACTTCTCCACACCTGGCGGAGATCAAAGACCCAGAGGGACGATACCTCATACTCACTGGCCTTCTACTAGACAGTGAAGTCACCATTGTATCCTATTACACCCCTAACACCAACCCATTGTCATTCCTCTCCCACTTGTTTTTGGTAGTAGAATCTCACAAACGAGGTACACTCATAACCGGTGGTGATTCCAACCAAGTGTTATACCCCTTCCTAGATATATCCCCAGCCCCGAATACCGCTCATCGCCTCTTCTACCAACAACTCCTGAACCAACATTCACTTCTTGACACATGGCGGGAACACAACCCAGCAAGACGGCAATACACTCACTATTCCCATCCCCATAAAATTTTTTCCCGCATAGACCACCTCTTTGTGAGCATAGGAACCCAGACACTCTTTCTTGACTCACATATAATACCATGTACTTGGTCAGATCACAATGCGGTCTTGACTACTTTCTCCTCCCTGGTCCCAAGACTTAATCATTGCACCTGGTTCATAAATGATAGCTTGCTGGCCAACCCTACCCACCGACAAGAGATAGAAAAGGCCCTAAAAGACTACCTTATGAACAACACAACCACAGACACAAACCCCCTGACACTATGGGAAGCCCACAAACCATACATCAGAGGGGTTTTTATCAGCCAAGCATCACATCACCGTAGGGCGAAACTTCAGCTTCATAAGCACCTAGAAGAAGCCTCCTACAAGGCCTCAGAGACTTTTCAAACCTTCTCCGTCAAACAAACAAATCTTAGAAAAAGCATGCCTAGAACACGATCTCTTCTTGACAGGCTCTGAAGAGAAAATTCTCTGCAAATCTAAACATACCCTTTATATGAAAGCAAACAAGCCAGACATATTCCTCGCCCTAGCTTTACGGAAAGCTGATTACACCCCAAAACCAATCTGACTAAAATTAACAAAAGATACCTATTCTAGTAACTCATTAACCTACCTGGCGGTATGATTATTTCGGATTTTAGGTGCTGAAAGCGGTACCATTATTTTGCATGGAAATTTGGCGTTTTATATTGTAGGTCTGTAAATCTTAACAATAACACACTTAAATCTGTCCAAACCAGAGTCTAGTAGATATCCCGGGTATGATAAAGTTTGAAACACAAAAACATAAATTATAATATAATAAATAAAAATAAATAATTAAAAAAAAAAAATAGTAATAAAATAAATTTCCCCACAATTCACTATCGCTCAATTCTGCAAGTGTTCTAATTTACTATCGCTGTTTTCTAGCTGGTCTAAAGCCACTTTTGATGTAAAGGGACACTTTTTGGTTGCTATGGACAATCTCCAGTTTCCAGGCAGAAAGAACAGTGTATATCATGTAAAATTGCATGCAGGGCATGGGACAAAGCACTGGGGACAAAAGGGATGTGAAATCATTTCATACAGTACTGTAATCTGTAAGGTTACAGTACTGTATGTGTTATGCTTTTGACATTTTTTTGAATTTGCCGCCATGCTCCGCCCCCGTGCGTCGCGCCGCTCGCAGGGAACGGAGCCTGGCACGGAGAGGCTTCGGAGGAAGACAGAGCCCTCGGACACTGCGGGTGACATCGCAGGATCCCGGGGACAAGGTAAGTAACGCCGCCCCAGGATCCTGCAATGCGATCCCAAGTGTGGCTCGGGGTTACCGCTAATGGTACTGAATTTTAACCCCGAGCCACACTCGGGAAAACCGCCAGGGAGGTTAAAAGTTTTGCATTAATTCCAAAGGAAACTTGCTGACCTCTACCGAGACCCTAACGAGTTTGACCAATCTCGCTTTGATACACTCCTGTCCTCTATTCACCTCCCATATCTCTCCTCTTCCCACCAAGAGATCCTAGATAAGCCCATCACCACTGATGGGATCCATTCCGTAATAAAAATCATTGAAACCTCGTAAACGCCCTGGCCCTGATGGCTTCTAAGCCACTTACTACAAAACTAGTTACTAGTTACTTTGCAGACCTACTGTCACCCCTCATGGGCAAAGCATTTAACTCCCTCTTCAAAGGCCATTCATTCTGCCCTAAATCCCTAACTGCTTCCATTTCCATGATCCCTACACCAAATACTGATGACACAGCCTGGTCCAATTACAGACCGATATCCATACTCAACCTAGACATCAAAATACTTGCAAAGATCCTTTCTACTCGACTAAACCCCATTATAGGAACCTTAATCCACAAAGACCAAATGGGGTTTATACCCTCCAGACAAGCAGGAGACAACATACATTAGGCCACACTTCTTGCACACACAGCTCGATCCCGCCGCATCCCTACCTGCTTCCTTTCCCTCAATATATACGCAAGGCGTTAGATTCACTATCCTGGACTTACTTAAACCCCATCCTTCACCGTTGGGGGTTCGGGACACATTTCCTACGTTGGATCGCTCGCTACCTTATATCAAAACCCAAAAGCATATGTAAAATACTCAGGATTCTGTTCCGACCCGTCCTAATAGAAAGAGGCACCCATCAAGGCTGCCCACTCTCCCCTCTCCTCTTTGCCCTAGCGATCGAACCCTTGGCTCTGCTCATCTGATCTAACCCAGACATAAGAGGAAATTGGAGGCCACCAGCATGAATTATGCATGATATTCCTCACTTCACCCTTAATCTTGGCACCAAATCTTATGGACATCCATTCCAAATTCCAAACCGACAATCAGCAGACTAAAATTTACTGGTAACAGACGCCTGGTTACAAAGGGCAATGAGCTGTAGAACTCCCTTCCAGCATCTCTAAGGTCCTTACCCTCCCTCCTGAGTTTCAGAAAGGGTTTAAAAACCTTCCTCTTTACCCAGGCCTACGGATAAACTGATGAAGAATAGAAATCGTGCAAAAATTTGGATTTTCGTATGCTCTTTTTCCTCCTCCATCTGGAGGGTTAGTCCCCCCCCCCCCCCCCCCGGTTCTTCTCTGTTTTTACTTCACCTCTTTCATATTGGGCACCCTAGGCTCATGTTTTAACGTTTTTTTGGAAATCTCAACTTGATTTTAGGGTTTCTGTGCGCCTAGAAGCGCTCCTGACGGAGCACATTCAGCGCAATACAAATCCCATATCAAATCAAATTAAATTTTGAACGAGTGTCTGGCCTTTAAAATAAACCCACATAAATCTAAAGCCCTAAATGTCTCCTTGCCTCCCAACCTCCAAACCCAGTTACAAGGCTCTCTCCCATTTACCTGGACAACAACCCACAACTCCTACCTAGTTATCCAATTCACTGCTAACCCATCTGACCTTTATGCTGCAAACTATCCACGCATATTAACCCAACTCACCAACCTAATGACAAAATGGTCATCTTTACCATTAGCTTGGATGGACAGAGTTATGGTGGTCAAAATATCCATCCTCCCTAAAATCCTATATCTCTTCAGAGTTCTCCCATACTGGTTCCCTTGTATTTCCTATGCAGCCTGCAGCACAGAGCCTCTCAATTTATTTGGGGTACACTCAAACCCCATTTACCGACAATCACTTTATACACCCCCCATATCCGGGGTGGACTAAGTATGCCCAATTTTACAAAATACTACGATGCTGCTCAGCTGGCACAGCTACCAAAATACCATGCCACAAAGGAAAACCCACTGTGGGTGGCACTAGAATCGGTCGACTGTGACCCGCTCTCCACAGCATATCTCCTATGGCTCACACCAGCCCAAAGTCGATCTATCAATAACCCAATCACTAAACATAGTCTTACCATCTGGGATAGACTCAAGACAAGCTTTGGCCTCCAATCTCACCACAACCCCCTCCTCTCTTTCGTCCACAATCCCTCTTTTTACGCAGCCTGGTCTTCCCCAACCTCCTTTTCAACCTGGTCAAACACTGGACTGATACATGCGTACCACTTTTTCAAATCCAATACAATCAGACCCTCTTCCACACTTTGTGAATGCTCAACCTTCCAACCACAGAAACCTTCAGGTAACTACAAATCAAACACTTCTTGACCCAAGTGACACCCTCAGACTCGACAACCCAGAGCTTTTCCACCTTTGAATATGCTTGTAAATGTGATCCACACAAACGTAGACTTGTCTCCGACTTATACGCTCTACTGCTCTTGCACACAACCTCATCCCCCCATCTTTTACAAACAAATGGGTCGAAGGACCTTGACCTACAAACAGACGCAATCAACTGGGCTCAAATCTGGCAGGCTACCAAATCGGCCTCACCAAACATAGAGTCCCTTGAAACTAACTATAAAGTACTCACCAGGTGGTATCTGGTCCCCGCCAGAATCTCCAAATTTCTTCCCCAATACCCTTCACATTGCTTCCGAGAATGTAATGCCTCAGGCACGCATATACACATTTGGTGGGAATGCCCAAAAGCCTGTATCTTCTGGTCGGAAGTGTTCCAGATCCTCTCCACAATGTTCAATGCAACCTTGCCATCTGACCAGACTGTAGCTCTCCTGAACAGCAAACCACAAGCATTAACACACTGTCAATTTAAACTCCTGCTCTTCGTCACCACTGCAGGGAAACAATCCATAGCGAAGGCATGGAATTTGACTTCCTTATCTATATTATCAGTTAAACAAAGAGTAACGCAGGCAATGATTCATGCTAAAACTGAAGCAATTTTTCTTGACAAAGTATCCAAATTCAAGAAACTCTGGAACCCTTGGATCAACCATGGCCTTCCCCCAGGCTTTGACTGCTTGCTAATAAAGCTTTAAGGGTGAACGATACCCACTACACCATTACTCACCTTTCGCAGCTGGTTCTCAGGACCTCCTGCCCTCTCTGGAGAAACCCCCTCCCCTCTATCACTCTCCTACCCCCTTACTTCTGACCCTTTCATTCCCCTCCTTTATGCCTGCAGCACCTCTAACCTTCCCACCCTACCAGGCCTGTGGCTGCTTAGGTCACCTGCACTATGGAATTTGGAAACAGTAGGTCACCATAACCAAGATTAGTGACCTACTAGCTACAGAGCCACCTGGAATAGATTGTTTTGACAATCCTCCCCCCCAAGACTACGCCAAGCCACATAGCCTAAACATTGCCTTGGGGAAAGTTTAAACATTCTCTCCTAACTATCCCTCACCAGGCAACTATACTGCCACGTAAAAGACTTTGTCTCTTTTATACCGTTGTTTAATAAGCAAAATTACTGTTTCTTACTCATTATTTAAAGACTATGATCTCCTCTTTTGAGACATAACTTAAGGATTGTATGTTGTACTACCGATCAGTTCTAAAGGCAGGCACATGCCAATTTCTCGGTATTCATGAAACACTGTACACGGAATTTGTAGTCTCCGCTTTATTACAACTGTCATTGTTCTGTTATAATCTTTCTATTGTACTTTCAAAATGTAATAAAAAACCTGAACAAGAATAAGTGTTTAAAGTTGGGCCTGTGGTGTCAGGGGACAGAAGAGAGAGGTCTGATACAAAGGGAGTCTTTCCTCTGCTCGCCTCCTGCCTGCACTCATGGTGCCAACCTGAGTAACCAATCCGATTTAAAGTGTCAAATTGTGCTTTATTTACCATTTAAGTGTGCCTCTGCTCTTGCGGACATTCTCAGGTTTGGAATCCCCTGAGAGCAGCTTGAACATAGGATTGAGAATTATATTGCTCTTCTCAATGGTCGTTGCACTTACACTATTGCCAGGTGTGTCAGAGGGGGCTGAGGCTGTTATTAGGGTTGAAAGGCAGATTAACGAACTGAACAAACTTAAGCAGCTCCTTCAGGGGTATCGCTACAAGTGGGGGCTCATCCAGGATAATACCACTACTCTGCAATCAACTCAAGACAGCACCCCTACAAGTGCCAAGATGGACCCTGCTGCTGCGACACAGTGGTTTCATGAAGGAGACGCCCGGCCAGAGTCAAGCACAGTGATTGAGCTTCCTGGGGACACCTGGACTGAATAACAGATCAGCCAGGAGTTGAAAACATTGATTCCAGACCAGAAGGTGTGGTGGATTGATGTCAGACCAGACCGAGAGACCTCTCGCACCTATGCACTACTAGAGTGGAAGCTAGGGATCCCTGATAGTTTCCAATGAATCAGTGTGCAGATCAGACATGTCTCCAGCAAGTTCTAGCCAAGCTGAGGTCATGAAGGAAGAAGTCCCATCCATGACACCCTCGGCCATGATTGGGCCAGAGTTCTTCATTGCTATGGGAGATTTCATGTTAAAGTGCCAGAGGGATACTCCACTGTGCTCTGGAAGTGGGTACCAGAAACTGTGGGCCTTTTCTGGAAGACATCCAGTGCCTACAGGGGAGGACAACATTGAAGAGTGGCTGGACCAGGCCACACAAGCCTTGGGTGAATGGGACATTCCTGAGACTCTCAAGAAACAGAGGATTACCGAGAGTCTAAGGGGCCCTGCCTCAGAAGCTATCCACAATCTGAAGTTCAGTAAGAAAGATTGCATTGCTTAAGACTACCTGAATATCCTGCAGGAGGAGTTTGGGCCAATGGAGACAGCAGCAGACTTAGTTTACTCATTTGAGCATGCTCTCAAATGCCAAAGTGAATGCCTGTCTGAATACTTCAGACGCTTGAATAGGATGTTGCATCAGATCGTATTAAAGAAGGGGATGCTACCTTCTGACGTAGATTAAGCTAGAATGCAGCAGATCCTGGGAGGTGCTTCCCGCTCTGATCCAGTTTTGACTCGACTGCAGACTTCAGCGGCTGCAGTGTCCATGAAATATCCTGAGCTCATTAAATTAGTGAGAGAGGAGGAAGCCATGCTGGAGAATAAAGGAAAGAACCAGGGGTCAGAATCTGCTTTTGGAGTCAGAGTGCCCAACACAGCTGATAGAGATCCAAAGATCAGGGTTCTGAATGATGACCGGGTCATTGGATGTCAATTCTGAGATAGCCGCACTGAAGACGCAGGTATCCCAGATGATGGAAGTGATGAACCGGCTGACAGCAAAACATACTGAGCTGTCCGACGATGGTGCTGTGGGGCAGAATGTACCCCCGGTCTTGCCTGCTGCACCTGACCAGAGACCAATGAATCAAGACGTCTGTTTAAACTGTGGAGGTATAGGTCACTACCAGCGAGAATGTCCTAGTCCACCACAGAGCACAGAAGACTGGCGACTCAGAGAAGCGACCCAAGGATGGAGAGAAGATATGGGCCTTCAAAAATAACGTTCCCTGAATCTGCAAGGGAACAATTGAGAACACCTGCAGTTTATGCCGTCTCAGTGAGCAATGCCTACCAGCCTCCAAGATGTCAACGGAAACAGAATTCTCAATGCCGGAAGAGGAAGGAAGCACAAGTCCAGTCACACAATCCTGCTATTTCAAATGCTTCCATCAAACTTCCAGCCAAGCTAGTAGGCCCTTTGTCTGTAGTGCCTGCCTTGGTAGAAGGAATTTACATAAGAGCCCTTCTTTATTCAGGTGCTCAGGTGACTTTGCTGACCATAGACTTTTATAAGAGGTATTTGTCATACATACTTCTTCGAAAGTTGGAAGCTATAGAGATCCAGGGTATTCAAATGGAGGATAACCCTTGTGATGGATATCCGCGGATCAAGTTGTTGTGTGACCCATTGAGGGCTGGGAAGCCTCAGGACTGGCTATTGTGTGCCCTTGGTTGCTAGGGTCCACAGGAAGTCTGTTAATCGTAGGGACCAAAACAGATCTGGTGAAGCGGCTGTTAGCCCCTGTCATTCCCAGATGTTATCCCTTACCCTCACTGCCAGAAGGAGGGCCAGAAGTGTCTCCCTCTTCCACAGTGGATGAAGAATGATCCATAGCAGAAGTGAAAGAAACTAATTTGCAGGAGGCAGAAGTAATTAAACAGGAAAAGGAGGCTAGTGAGCCTACCATGCCTGAGCCAGTGGAACAGAGAAAGCAAAGAGATAAGCATCCTCTCAAGAGACCGACTTGTGATGTGTTGGGTGAGAGCACCGAAGAAGTTATCCTCATCCCTAAAGGGACTCTTGTAGAGCCTGACCTTCTCACCACAGATTTGGTCAAAGGCAACCTTAACTCACCCCCTGGCACATCTAGCTGGGCCATTCCAATTAAGGTGGCCTGTAGGCAGGACAGCCTTCCTTCCTATGCTTATTGGTGGGAGGTTCCTCTGCCAGGTTCTTATGCAAATGCAAACTGTTTAATTTCCTGTGTACACTAACCTGTTTTCCTCCGTGTGTATATACAAAGCATGTACCAGGTTAAGGACTGTTACTTCCTTTGGAGGACCAAAGGTTCTTTGGTGGGGCGAGTGTGTAGCGGGTGTCTCACTCTGAAACCAGTGACCCCGCCATGATGTGCACAGGCTTTCCAGCCTCAAAGAGGGAGAAAGCTGCCTGTCAGTGTGTGCATGGGTTTTTTCACTTCTCCCTGTTTCACTGACTCACTGAATCTATTGTAATGTGAGCTGACTCACACATAGCGGTTCATAGCTGTAGCCTCCCCTATTGTCCCTATTGGCAGGTGCAGGAAAGCCAATTAAAGGAGCAGTTACAGGAGCCTATCAGAAGGACTTTAACAAACTACAGGAAGCAGCTGCAAAGGACTCTGGGGTAAGTTCCAGCACAAAGCGGCCTATAGGCTTGTAACTGAAACTACCAAGTCCGGCATTCTCTGTGGGAGGAAATTAAAGGACTCCATTTTAATTCCTGAAGAGAATCTCAGTCAACATAAGGCAGTAAAAGAGATCAAACCTGAAGGAGAGATGCTTTTTTTTCAGATGATCTCCCAGCACGATTCAGCTCTCCATCACCAGTTGGGACATCCAGCCTGAGAGAGGGGAATTCGAGGTGCATATCGGGGTGCACCTGCACCTACGGTGAAGGGTTCCAGTGTGAGGTGACTAGTCTGGTCACCAGGAAAGCCTGCTGTTCCAGGACGTTTGTTTTGGCCAGGATTTGGTGAGAGGGCATTTTGCCCATTTGCAGGGAACAGAGACACTGCACCATAGAAGGAGTATGAACACTGTATATGACATCATTGCTGGTAGTCACCTTGCCGACATTTGTAGTGCCACAGGGATAAGGGATAATGCTATCCATTTCTGGGACACTGTACACAGGCATCATTGTCTTCTCACCTTGCTGAGGAGGATCCTACCTGTTTTACCTGATAAGCTGGGCCAGTTGTGTTTGGGCCTGCTATACAGGAGTTTAAGTGAACCAACGAAAGTGGCTAGCTGAAGACACCAAATCTTATCTTTTTTTAAAAAGGACTGAAGCTACTAGTGCCATACGGATCCACACACATGTTCAGGGCTCTGCATATGCATTGGGTATGTGGGACAGTTTATCTAGAAAGTTAAGCCATTACTTGTTGACCTCAATAAGTGTTTAAAGTTGGGCCTGTGGTGTCAGGGGACAGAAGAGAGAGGCCTGACAAAAAGGGAGTCATTCCTCTGCTCTCCTCCTGCCTGGACTCATGGAGCCAACCTAAGTAAAGGTAACCAATCCAATTTAAAAATGTCATATTGTGTTTTATTTACCATTTAAGTGTGCCTCTGTTTTTGGGGACATTCTCAGGTTTGGAATCCCCTAAAAGCAGCTTGAACATAGGATTGAGAGCTATTTTGCTCTTAAACACCAGTTATTGCTCTCTAATAGACATGTGCATTCGTTTTCATCCAAATGCATTTTCGTCCGAATTTCGGGTATTTTCGTTATTGTTTTAACAAACGATAACGAACGTGCAGAATCCGAAAACCGAAAGATCCAACATAAACAAATGTTTTATTTTCATTTTCATTGCAACAACAGTTTGATATAGATAGGAGATTCGACACAACGCTGACAATAGCGATCTGTGCCCATCGAACCTGTGGTCGAATGTGCCTAATCTTAGCTCTATTAGTCCAAGACTATTCTACATAGAGAGAAAAGATTTGACATAGAGAGAAAAGATTCGACATTATAGAGACAAAAGCAAAAAAGGTCAAATGTGCCTAACCTAACTGTATTAGTCCAAGATTATTCGACATGAGAAAAGATTCGACATGAAGATTCGACGAAGCAGTCGTCGCGAGCGGACATTTATGGTCAAATGCTCCGCCCATAGGCTATAGAAGAATTCTAATGTTGGTTGACTAGTAATAATAATTAATAAATATAATTATTACTAGTGTCATACAACATTAGAATTCTACTATAGCTTGTAGGCGGAACATTCGACCGGAAATGTACGAATCCAGCGTCGTACAGTTTAGCTGCTCTGTCGAATCTTCTTAGAACAATCGACAGACACTATCAGCCTTCAATGACAGATTCGACCTTAATTATTTCGGATTTTCGGACGAATGCATTTTTTTAACGAAACAAAACAAATAAAAATGAATTTCAGGAGTAACCAAATAAATTATTTTTTGGACGAAGATGAAATTCCGAAATGAAATATTTCAGTGTGCACATGTCTACTCTCTAGTTGATTACTTGATTATATTGTCTGTTATTCTTCCACAGAAATATTGCAGTAAAGACAATTTCTGTGTCTTATCATAACGTGTGTGTTTCTCATTGGTCATTGCACTTATACTATTGCCAAGTGTGCCAGATGGGGCTGAGGCTGTTATTAGGGTTGAGAGGCAGAGTAACGGACTGAACAAAGTTAAGCAGCTCCTTCGGGGGTATCGCTACATTAGGATTGTTTGTTATTATTTTATCAAGGTGGTAGCACCCTACCAGATTTTTTATTACTCTTTATTTTTGGAACAAGATACATTGTTGTGCTTTCAGTGCTCTCACACTTTGAATGACAATTACTCATCTACTCTGTACCCAAACATAATTTTTTTCACACAAGTAGAGCTTTCTTTTGGTGGAATTTAATCATAACAGTTTTTTTCTTTTTTTGTGATATAAGCAAAAAAAAAAAAAAAAAAGAGAAAAAAAAACTTTTTTTAGTTTCTTTTATAACATTTTGCAAATAAGAAGTTTTTCTTCATAAATTTGGGCCAACATTTATACTGCTACATTTCTTTGGTAAAAATAATCCAAATTGGTGTATATTATTTGGTCAAAGTTATAGGGTCTACAAGCTATGGTACCAATCATTGAAAATTGGTCACACCCGATGAACTTTAAGTTCTCATTCCCAAATGATCCCTTTTTGGAAGTAGACAGTCCAGGGTATTTAGTAATATGCATGGTGAGTTTTTTGAAAATTAAGATTTTTTTTTGCACAAAATTCTCACACACGGCATAGGCATACTTGCAATTACACCCCAAAACACATTTTGCTACTCATCTTGAGTATGGTGATACCACATGTGTGGGATTTTTTCAAAGCCTGGCCACATACAGAGGCCCAACATCCAAGTAGCACCTTCAGATGTTCTAGGGACATAAAATACACATCTAATTTCCTGACTGTCTATCAAATGTTTGAAGGCCCTAGAGCACCAGGACTGTGGATTTACACACAAAATGTAAATCCCAAAGTAAACACCCCAAAGTATATTCTAAAAGGCATTCTGAGTCTTTTGAACATTTTTTAACACAAATTTTAGGAAAATGTGGAAAGAAAATTAAAACTTACTTTTTTTTTTTTTTTACACAAAGTTGTCAATGAATAAGATATTTCTATTACATAGCATAATATCAAGAATTACACCCAAAATACATTCTGCTACTCCTCCTGAGTGTGGCAATACCACAAGTGAGGCTTTTTCATAGCCTGGTCACATACAGAGGCCTCAATATCCAAGTAGCACCTTCAGGCATTCTAGGAGCATAAATTTTACACATCTAATTTTCTGGCTACCTATCAAACTTTTGAAGGCCCTGGAACACCAGGACAATGAAAATGCCTATAAAATTACCCCATTTTGGAAAACAAACACCCCAACATATATTCTATGAGGCATTATGAGTATTTTGTAAATGTCTTTTTTTCCCCAAGTTTTTGAAAGTTTTTGAAAATGTGGAAAGAAAATGAAAACTTATTTATTTTTTTTTTTTTTTTACACAAAGTTGTCAATTTATAAGATATTTCTAATAGACGTGCAGAACGGAAAAAATATAGTTTTGTTTCTTATAGATTTGTTATGTTACTAATTTTGTTTCACTTCGGAATTCATTTAGCTTGGTTTTGGAATCTATTTAGTTTTCTTTTCTTTTAGTTAAATTTTGTTTTGTTTATGTCAGGGCTGGGCTCAGCCCTCCCTTATCAGAGCTCAGGCTGCTCAGCTGTCGGTTAATTGCCAGGACTCATCATTCCACAGGGACTTACCTGATGATCATATCCTGCTCATCAGTCAGCCTTGCTGGCTATTTAAACTGCCTGGATCCGATCTCCTGTGCCTTCGCCCTGGGCAAAATATCCGGATACTCTCTGCTGTGTTTTCCTGACTTTTGCCTTGCTGACTTGCCTTCTGGTTCCTGATTCCATTTTCTGCTTCTGACTACACTGATCTCTGGATTCCTGTTTTTCTGGCTTGTTCCGACTACCCGCTCTGGTTACCGAACCCTGGCTATGTTTTGAACACGTTTATTCTGTTTGTACTATTTTACCATTTTATTAAAGTGGAATTTTAACTGCACTTCTGTCTCAGTCTCATTCATAGTTCCTGACAGTAGGCGAAGGCCATGAATTCAGAAGATACAGGCAATCCACTTGCTAGTAATATTTTTTCCAGATTGGATGAGCAGAATCACTGCTTGGATCAGTTTGCCATAGTGTTAAAGATGCTCCTGATTCGCACCGCTCACCGAGATCCTCCCACTGTGGCTGTTCCAGTACAACCTGTGTTGCAGGCCATCCCTGCTACTGCTCCAGTCTCTGTGCAGGCACCTGCCTCAAATATTACCTCTATAAGAGGTATGTATGGTTCCGCTCTGCTTCCCCAGCGATTTAGGGGCAATCAGTACAATGCAGAGGGTTTCTCAACCAGGTTGGGATAAACTTTAAAATGCTGCCCCAGGCGTTTCCCATGGACAGAAGCAAAGTAGGCTTCGTGATTTCTTTGCTTTCTGAGAGAGCTTTGGACTGGGTAAACCATCTATGGGACATGCAAAAACCCGTCATCCTGAGTTACCCAGAGTTTGTGGCTTCCTTAAAAGGGTATTTGACGTTCCTGCAGGCTCCACTTCTGCTGCCAAGAGCCTCATGTCCATCAAACAGAGTACAAGAACTGTTGCCGATTATGCCATTGAATTCCATACTCTGGCAGTAGAGTTTGCTTAGAACAATGAGGCTCTCGGATAACATCAAAAATGAGATAGCAGCCCAAGACATACCCACTGAGCTTGAGAGGTTGATCACATTTGCCATTCTCATTGACTCCAGACTCTGAGAGAGACCTTCCTTTAAAGATCGCTTGCGGAAGCCTCCTGTACATTTGGCACCAAACTTTGCAGTCTGACCCTTGCCTCCCTCACCTCCCATGCCTCCTGGTACCAAGTCGGCTAGTGAAGTAGAACCCATGCAGTTGGGCCTCACACGTCTCTCTGCGGGTGAGAGGGCCTTTAGGAGGAATGAGAGATTGTACCTTTATTGTGGCCAGGCGGGTCACTTTTTGAAGTCTTGTCCTACCCGTCCAGGAAACGCCTGCACCTTGAGGTCCTGTAGGGGACAGACCTTAGGTGGCATTGTTTCATCCCGTTATACTAAAGGACAAGCCCTTGGTTCCGGTTACCCTTTCTTGGTCTGAGTGGTCAATCAAGATACACGCTCTAATCGACTCTGGGGCTACAGGCCTGTTCATAGATGGTGCCTTTGTGTCTAAGCACTTGATTCCGCTGCAGCTTCGTGCCACTCCACTTGACATTGAGGCAATTGATGGGAGACCTCTACAGCCTGCCCATGTGACTCATGAGACTGCTCCACTGACCATAGCTATAGGGGCTCTTCACCATGAGATTATCAAATTCCAAGTCATTTGCACACCTCATTTCCCGGTGGTTATTGGTTATCCTTGGTTACAGAGGCACAACCTCTCTTTTGATTGGCTTCGTGCTGAGGTTCTTTCCTGGTCGCCACAATGCAGTAAGACATGATTTCAGAAAGTGGCTAAGGTCTTGTGCCGGAGAAGTACCCTGAATGTCTTTGATAGAGGTCAAGCAGGTAGTTTGCCTCCACACCGGTCTTATGATTGCACAATTGACTTCCAGCCTGGTGCCATACCCCCTCTTGGCCGGGTTTACCCTTTGTCTGTCTCAGGGGATAAAGCCATGGAGGACTATGTTGCCGACACACTTTCTCGAGGATTCGGCCGCAAATCCTTGTCTCCTGCTGGTACAGTTTTCTTCTTTGTGAAAAATAACAGTGGAGAACTGAGACCTTGTATCACTTATAGGGGTCTCAATCGCTTCACGATTAAGAATGCTTATCCAATTCCATTGATTACGGGGTTATTTGACCGCCTCAAGGGAGCAACGGTTTTCACAAAGCTTGATTTGAGAGGGGCATACAATCTTGTGAGGATCAAGGAGGACGATGAATGGAAAACTGTGTTTAATACCAAGACAGGCCATTACTAATACCTCGTAATGTCGTTTGGTCTTTGCAACACTCCGGCAGATTTTCGGGAGGTGAAGTGTGCTTCAGAGGCTGAGAGATAATAACCTGTATTGTAAATTGGGGAGGTGCGAGTTCCATCGTGAACAGGTTAAATTCCTGGGTTATGTCATTTCCACTGCTGGTTTTTCAATGGACTCAGAGAAACTATCAGCAGTTCTACAATGGCCCCGACCCATGGGTTTACGTCCACTACAAAATTTTCTTGGCTTTGCCAATTATTATCGGTTATAAGTTTATTTGTAACTTCTCGTTTCTGGTCATACCCCTGACTGATATGACCAGAAAGTACGGTAACCCACAGAATTGGTCCCTGGATTCCATTAAAGCCTTTGAGTCTCTCAAGACTGCCTTTGTTTCAGCTCCTGTGTTGGCACATCCTGTTCTTACATTACCTTTCATCCTTGAAGTTGATGCATCTGAGAATGGAGTTGGTGGCCTTCTGTCTCAACGTCCTACCACTGAAAGCGCTATGCATCCGTGTGGCTACTTTTCCAAGAAATTGTCTCCTGCGGAATGCAATTACGAGATTGGGGACAGAGAATTGTTAGCGATCATTTTAGCTCTTAAAGAATGGAGGCATCTCCTCGAAGGTACCACTGTGCCGGTTCTCATTTTGACTGACCATAAGAATCTCACATTCTTGTCTGAGGCTAAACGCCTCTCTCCCAGAAAGGCACAATGGGCTCTTTTTTTGTCAAGCTTCAATTACATAGTCTTATTGTTACCCGGTACTAAGAATGTAAGGGCTGATGCATTGTCGTGACAGTTTACCTCCACTTCCAGGTCGGTTCCTGTGATACCTCCTGATTGTATTCTGGCTATGATTCATACCAGTCTCACTTCACCTTTGGGTGACAAAATTCTAGCCGCTCAGATCCATTTTCCTCCCAAGAAACCATGTGACAGCTGCTTTGTCCCTGAGAGTCTCTGCTCTGCTGTGCTCCAGACTTACCATTCTCCCAAAGGCTGCTGACCACCCAGGGAAGAATCAACTAATTTGAGCTATTTCCCAACAATTATGGTGGCCTAGTCTCTGCGCTGATGTAGCCGCTTTCATAGCTGCTTGTTCCGTGTGTGCTCAGATTAAGATACCACGACACCCTCCAGTGGGCCTCCTTCAACCCATACCCAATGGAGAGAGGCCTTGGACCCCCCTGTCTATGGATTTTATTGTGGTGTTACCCAACTCCCAGGGCAACACAGTTATACTTATAGTGGTTGACTGGTTCTCAAAAATGTCACATTGTATTCAACTTAAGAAGTTGTCCAAAGAACTGGCATCCATTTTTGCTATGGGAGATCTTTAGCTTACATGGGCTACCCAAGGTTATCATCTCGGACAGGGGTAGCCAGTTTGTCTCCAGGTTTTGGCAGGCCTTTTGTGCACAGTTTGGAATTCAGCCTTCCTTCTCCTCTGTGTATCACCCGCATTCCAATGGGGCCACAGAACAAGCGAACCAAGCCTTGGAACAGTTTCTACATTTCTATATTTCTGACCACGATAACAACTGGCCACATCTCTTAGCTTGGGCAGAGTTTGCTCACAATAGTGGCGTTAATACCGCTTCCCGATTGTTTCCGTTTATGGGAAATTATGGTTTCCAACATCCATGTTGCCTGACTCATTTGTTCCTCAGAGAATTCCTGCATTAGAGGAGCATCTCCATAGTCTTTGTTCCACTGGGGTACAGGTTCAAGAGTCCTTGCGACGTACCAATGATAGGTACAGACTGCATGCTGACCGCAGCCGCCTACCTGTGCCTTCCTACCAAGTTGGGGAGAGGGTCTGGCTGTCATCTCGCAATCTTTCACTCCATGTTCCCTCACTGAAGCTGGCACCACAGTTTATTGGGCCTTTCCGTATTCTCCTTAAGATCAATCAAGTGGCTTATGCTTTGGACCTTCTTTCTAATATGCAAATTTCAAATGTATTCCATGTCACCTGATTAAAACCTTTTTTTATGCAGTTGCTTCACCACCGCGGTACCACGTCCTCATCCAATTCAGGTTGAGAACCAAGAGGAGTATGAAATACAATCTATCATTGACTCCCGTAGGTTCAGTGGGCGCATACAGTACCTGGTTCATTGGAAAGGGTACGGTCCGAAGGAGTTGTCTTGGGTCTCATCCTCGGATGTACATGCTCCTGTCCTCCTCCATGCTTTTCATAGACATTTTCCCCTCAAACCTGGTGGTCCTCTGAGGGGGAGGGGTCGTTGAGGAGGGGGTAATGTCAGGGCTGGGCTCAGCCCTCCCTTCTCAGAGCTCATGCTGATCAGCTGTCTGTTAATTCGCAGTCACCTGATGATCATATCCTGCTCATCAGTCAGCCTTGCTGGCTATTTAACCACTTCACACCCGGTCTATAGCAGTATGACGGCCGGGCGGTGGTTCTGTCTGACTGGGCATCATTAGATGTCTAGCAGGACAACATGCCGCGCGGAGAACGGTGGTGCTGTGTGTCAGTCTGACACACCACATCTCCGATCATGGTAAGGAGCCTCTGATGGAGGCTCCTTACCACATGATCAGCTGTGACCAATCACAGCTGAGCATAGCGTGAACCAGGAAGTGCCGGTAAACGGCTGATAGGGAGAGATGATCAACGGCTCTTCCTGTCAGAGAGGGGGTCTGCGCTGTTAATCAACACATTGGTTATCAGCACAGCCCCTCATCAGCTGCCAATCAGTGCCCATCAACTGCCAGTCTGTGCCCCATCAGTAAAGCCTGTTAGTGCCCATCAAATTGTCAATCGGTGCCCCATCAATAATGCCTGTCAGTGCCCTTCAGATGCCAATTAGTAATGTCTGTCAGTAGCTCCTCATCAGTGCTGCCTATCCAGTGCCATCTATCAGTGCCCATCAGTGCCACCTATCAGTGCCCACCAGTGCCCCCTATAAGTGCCACCTATTAGTGCCCATTAGGGATGAGCTTCGAGTTCGAGTCGAACCCATGTTCGACTTGAACATCGCATGTTCGATTGTTTGTCGAATTGCGAACGTTATGGGCCGTTCGCGCCAAATTTGAGTGGCGGGTCACGGCCCATAATTCACTGCAGCATTGCAGTGCATTGCTGGCTGATAATTGACCAAGCATGCACTATGACCCGCATGCTTGGCCAATCACAGCGCCGTCTGTACAGAGAGCCGTAAATGGACAAAGCCAGGGTGGCTTTGGCCAATTATGGTTCAGGGGGTTTAGTACACGCCCCACACTATATAAGGCCGCCTGCGTGGTGGCCTTGTGTAGTGTGTTGCGGCGGCGGAGAGAGAGATAGACAGAGAGACAGTGTCATTTGATTTAAGTTAGAGTAGACAGGCGAGACAGTTAGCTGCACTTACAGTGTATTTTGTATATATATGTATCCTAGGTGTTGTGTGTGTATGTATATATATATATATATATATATATATATATATATATATATATATATATATATATACATACATACACACACATACATACACACATACATACACACACTGTATTCAGTTTAGCTAGATCCGTTCCTGTTATTCTCTTCCTGATATACTGATGGGCAGGCAGGTGTTTTTACAGTATTTACAGTTAGTGTACTGTGTCCTTTGCACAGTGTGCACCTAAAGCTACCTGAAGAAAATTGCTGGTGTTCTGATCCTATTAATACCACAGGCAGGCAGCTGCAGTATTTACAGTTAGTGTACTGTGTGCTCTGCACAGTGTGCACCTAAAGTAAACTGAAGACGATTGCTGGTGTTCTGATCCTTTTAATACCACAGGCAGGCAGCTGCAGTATTTACAGTTAGTGTACTGTGTCCTCTGCACAGTGTGCACCTAAAGCTACCTGAAGACAATTGCTGGTGTTCTGATCCTATTAATACCACAGGCAGGCAGCTGCAGTATTTACAGTTAGTGTACTGTGTCCTTTGCACAGTGTGCACCTAAAGCTACCTGAAGACAATTGCTGGTGTTCTGATCCTATTAATACTACAGGCAGGCAGTTGATTCTGCTAGCTGCAGTATAATCAGTATATATATATATATACACATACATCCCAGCTTTGTGCAGCTACATCTCACTGCAGACCATTAGTATGTCTGGAAGGCCAACAAGGAGAGGCAGACAGTCACAAGCCAAAAAAAAAAAAAAAAAGAGGGCAAGCAGACTCTGTCTAGAGGCAACAGTGCTGGTTGTGGACACGGTGTATCCTGATCAGGGACACGCTTGTCCTTTTTTTCGGCAGCTGGCCGCATTGAGCCGCAACATGCCGAAGACTTGGTAGAGTGGATGACCAAGCCATCCTCATCCTCCTCATCCTCTCTCACCCAGACTCAGGGTACTTTGTCTGGCAAAGCAGCTGCCAACGCGGCCTCTTCCACTTGCTCAATGGCATCAGTCACTCCTTCCCTAGCTCCACCATGTCCTCCTGAGGAGTCCCCCAAACTGTTTGACCACAGTGTTGGGTACATGCTCCAGGAGGATTCCCAGCATTTTGAAGGGTCCGATGATGGTAACCAGCTAGAGGAAGGCAGTAACATGAGCCCAGAGAGAGGGGATGCCCAAGAAGGACAGCAATCTGGCAGTCATGTTCCCCCAGCTGCAGCATACTGCCAGCTTTGCTCCAGTGATGAGGAAGGAGGGGATGATGAGGAAGTCACTGACTCCACGTGGGTGCCTGATAGGAGAGAGGAGGAGGAGGAGGCACATCTCCAACAAGGCAGGATGCCCTCCAGGGGCCAGCTTAAGGGCAGCACACCGAATGCATCACACCGCAGAGCTCCGCATGTGCAGGGCGCTGCTGTCTCTGCGCGTTATTCCAAAAGTTCTTTGGTGTGGGCCTTTTTTGAGACGAGTGCATCAGATCGCACCGCTGCTATTTGCAACATATGTCTCAAGCGTATTTCACGTGGCCAAAACATCACCCGCTTGGGCACCACATGTTTGACCAGGCATATGTCGACCTGCCATGCAGTTCGTTGGCAAGCGTACCTAAAAGACCCACACCAAAGAACAAAGTGGACCTCTCCTTGCTCCTCATCAGCTAGGATCTCCAAACCCACTATACCTTCAGTCCTCTCTGAAACCTGCACTGGGAGGAATGAAGGTGTAGAATTAGGTGTGTCACAGCCAAGCACTTGTGGGCAATCTGCTATCAGTACACCAATGTCAGATTGTACCAGGCAAATTTCTCTGCCCCAGCTGCTGCACCACCGAAAGAAGTTCACTCCCAGCCATCCACATGCCCAGCGGTTGAATGCTAGCTTGGCTAAATTGCTAGCACTTCAACTTCAGTTGGTAGACCCTGCCCCTTTCCGTGAGTTTGTGGAATGTGCGTTTCCTCAGTGGCAGGTTCCCAAACGCCACTTTTTCTCACAGAAGGCGATTCCGGCTCTCTACCGGCATGTGGAAGGCAATGTCTTGGCCTCGCTGGACAGGGCGGTCAGCGGTAAGGTGCATATTACCGCTGACTCATGGTCCAGCAGGCATGGACAGGGACGTTACCTTTATAACATGCTTTGTGAAGATAATTCAACCCAAGACCTCACTTACCTTAATGCCTCCACAATTACTGTAATGGTGGAAATATGTTATGCATACCTCTCAACTCTACCTACCCCTACCTTCTTCCCAGACATCATCCCTACCTTCCCTTCCCCCTCGCCCCCTCTACCCCATCCCCTCCTCTACCCTCCCCACCTCCCTTCCACCTTCCCCCCCCTCTTAATCCTTGTCATATATATTTTTTGTTTCCTCCCTTTTTCTTTTCTTTTCTTCTTTTTCCTTTTTACTACTCTCCTGACCCCCCTTGATCTCAAATATCACCAATTCATTGTAAACTTTTATTTTTTGTCTTCATTAAGATTATTGTATATGTACGCTGACTATTGTTAACTCTACTCTTTATGTATGATTTTAATATAATTTTGTCCATTGTAAGATTTCTTAAGCTGCAATAAAACTTTGATTGTGAAAAAAAAAAAAACACATCAGAAAGGGGACAGACTGCACAAGGACAAAGTAAAGAGGTACAGAGGGGTCCATATCAATATGTATATGTCACGGAACATAGTCCTGAAATGTCTTTACCTCAGTCTCGATAGCGCATACGCCATGTGCAGGCTACACCGTGAACACTAATCTTTCACTGTGGCCATTTTAAATAGTAGCTACCACTGGCCAATCGAACTTCCAGACGCAAAAATGCCCATATCGGCTGCACAGGTGAAAGCGAGGCCCAGTGTGTAACCAAGCCTCGCTGTGGATTGCAGAGGACGGAGCATAGGGCAGCCCACAGGAGGCATGGCCGAATTGTCCACATATCCAATGAGCAGGGAGGGCTCACGTGGTGGAAAAAAGAAGATCCAAGGACCAAGTTGGAATTGCATCAACTAATGGGCAAACACCGGCCACACCAATAGGGTGGCCTGGGTGCGCCGGGCAGAGCAATATAGCCCCGGGGTCGGGGCCAGCCCAGACCACAGGTGGGTAGCACAGAGAAACACCAAGGTAGGACATAGATAGTAAAAAGCAGAGTGACATCCAAAAGTGATAATCCCCTGAACAGATGAGGGCCAGATTGTTGCATTAATCAAATAAACATAATAACAAGTCTACATTATAAACAAAACAATCAATATACATCATAATCATCAAAAAAGGGGAGAAGGGAAGAGAAAAGGAACACAGGTGCTAACACAAAACAATAAATGTTTCTATTTGTCCCAGCCACCTGAAACATACCCTTCCAGAATCGGTTTATATGACACAGGGTCATTTAATCCTGGAAAGGTTGCGGCTTGTAATTCTTGTAGACATTGTAATTCACTTTGCAGGAGTTTTTTATTTCAGTCGCCACCCCGAGAATTAGGGTGGATCCTATCCAGAATGAGAAAACGAACCTGGGGGGAAAAAAGTGACAAGTCTCCCAAGGGGGAGCACACTGTTGGCTATTTTCATGCTCGGGATGTGGCGATAAGCTCTCCAAAATTCCTGTATTTTGCCAATGTAAAAACAATTGCAATCACATATAAGCAAATACACTCCCCACTTACTCCTACAGTTAGTGTAGTGTTTAGCTTTAAATTTTCTGCCGTCAGGCAGTATTGGATTATGAGTAGTGTACATGTATTGGCAGTAGCCACATTCTAAAAAGTACCTGGATCTTTACATGGGTCTTTACATGGGTCTTTACGACCATCTTGATTAAATTCACTATGTACAAGTGATTGTTGTCTAGGTTTCATTAAGTCGCGTTTATATGCTTTTTTAAGGCATGTTTTAGAGTAGCTCCTTAGTAGTAGTTGGGCTCTCAATTGATCAGCATCCATTTTGAAAATCCGTTTATCAGAACAATTGCACTTAATGCGTAAATACTGACTATAAGGTATTGACTGAATCAGTGGTTTAGGATGGAAACTGGCAGCATGCAATATATTGTTACCCACTGTGGGTTTGCGATATAGGCTGCTGCAGAGATTACCATCCACATCTTTGTAGATATTGATATCCAAGAAAGGAATTGATGTTGTATCTGAAGTCATACTGAAACTCAAATTTAATGAATTATGATTGTTTTTAATTAGAAAGTCCTGCAGGAAGTTGGCCGGATCCTCCTTTACCACAATTACACAGTCGATGCATCTGTGCCATAGGCCCGCGTATTAACAAAAATGGCCACCTCCTCCGAATCAAAGTACGTTCCCATTCCCCCAGGTACAGGTTAGCATACGATGGGGCACAATGTGTCCCCATTGCAACACCCTGCACCTGGGGGAAATAGGAACCATTGAAGGCAAAAAGTTATGATGTAAAATGAAATCAAGAGATTCTAAAGTAAAGTTGGAATTGCCAGTCATGACACGTGCGTTGCGATAGCACCCTCCGGATGCATGCAATACTTAAATTATGTGGGATGGAGCTATACAGTGCTTCCACATCAATGGCCACTAAAAGGGCCGACAAGAATACACTGACTCCCTCAATGATTTGCAACAGGTAAATCGTGTCTTGAAGGTAGGAGGGAAGGCTAATTACATGTGGACGTAGGTGTTCATCTACCAGATGACTGAGATTTTCTGTTAAAGATCCATTCCTGGAGACTATTGGTCTACCTGGTGGAGAAGTGACATGCTTGTGGAGTTTGGGCAGAGAATAAAAGGTGGGAATGTGAGGGAAAGGGGTACAGACAAATCCCCATTGATTTTTGGTTAGAACCCTGTTAAGATAAGACAAATCAACGATCTCATAAAAGTCTGCCTGAAATCTGTCAATTAAAGTGCGGGGAATAGTTCGATACCAGGACTTGTTAGATAGGATTTTTTGACACATTGATACATATTGACTGTTGCTCAGAATCACTTTGTTTCCCCCCTTTATCAGAGGGTTTAATGGTAATTTCTGAATTGTTTGAGAGGGATTGCATAGCTACTCTTTCTTCTTGTGTCAAATTGCCTACAGTTTTTTTGATGGGTAATTTACTAATATCTTCACTTGTCATTTTGACAAAGGCTGCTATATTGGAATTTGTGTTAAGGGAAGGGAAGAAATCTGACTTCTTTTTGATTTTTGAAGTCTCAGGAGTAGTTGTTCCAAATCTATTCGGTCAATGAGATTGACCAAATCATTTTCTCCTAGTAGGGATGTGAGAACATTAACTGCTTCAGAATTAATAGGATTGTCTTGCGTGGTTGTTCCAGTTATGTTTTTGGAATACATCCTTTTAAGAGTTAACTTTCTAGCAAATAATTGGATATTCTTTATTGCATCAAATTTAATTGATATTTCTGTCGGGGCAGAGGCAAAGTCCTTTGGACAAGACAGCCTTTTCAATCTCCGACAGTGAATAACCAGATAAATTGACAATTGAGTCGTTGCTTTAACTATTGTGTGTTTAGTGATGGTGTCAATACTTCTGTGGTAAACTGGACTAAAAAATTGCCCTGGAACCCTATGTGAATGGGTATCGGGTACATTGTACCCCTACCCATTCACCAAACAAAAAGTAAAATCCACAAAAGACAGTTTTTGACAATTCCTTTATTAAAAAAGAAAAAAAAGTGTCCCGCAATGTCCATCCATCTGCATTCATGCCGCCTGACGGACCCGAAAAATAGAAAAAAAAGCTCCGCCTCAATGGGAGGCTTCCCGCTGACTGCTGCCTCTTGGCTGTGACAGCTGTTATATAGGCAAGGGCGGGGCCACCCAGTGACATAACTGAGTGACCCCACCCCCTTCTGACGTCATGTGACATCAGACGGGTCAGGGTCATCCGGATACGTCAGCAGAGTATTTTTGTTTTTTTTTCGGGTCCATTGGGCGGCATGATCGGCAATGGATGTACATTGCGGGACACTTTTTTTCTTTTTTAATAAAGGAATTGTCAAAAACTGTCTTTTTGTGGATTTTACTTTTTGTTTGGTGAATGGGTAGAGGTACAATGTAACCGATACCCATTCACATAGGGGGTCCGGGATCTGGCTAACCCTATGTGTCCCCCCACCCGCAGACCCCACAACCAATGGCCAGGGTTGTAGGGATGAGGCCCTTGTCCCCATCAACATGGGGACAAGGTGCTTTGGGGGGACCCCAAAGTACCCCCTCATGTTTAGGGCATGTGGCCTGGTATGGTTCAGGAGGGGGGAGGCGCTCGCTCGCCCCCCTATCCTGTCCTCCAGGCTGGAGGACTTGTCAGGAATTGTCAAAAACTGTCTTTTGTGGTTTTGGCTTTTTGACACTTTTTGGTGAATGGGTAGGGGTACAATGTACACTTACCAATTCACATAGGGGTGGGGTAGGATCTGGGGGCCCCCTTGTTAAAGGGGGCTTCCAGATTCTGATAATCCCCCCACCCACAGACCCCCACAGACCCCTACAACCACCTAGACCCCAAAGCACCCTCCCCATGTTGAGGGCATGTTGTCCTCCCCATCCTGGCCTGCCAGGCTGCTTACTTGGATAAGGGTCTGGTATGGATTTGGGGGGGGGACCCCACGCCAATTTTGTTTACATTTTAGCATTGAGTTCCCCTTAAAATCCATTCCAGACCCAAAGGACCTGGTATGGATTTTGGGGGGGGGGACCCCACGCTGTTTTGTTTTACATTTTGGTGTGGAGTTCCCCTTAAAATATATGCCAGACCCAAAGTGCCTGGTATGGACTGGGGGGACCCATGCCGTTTTTTTTGTTAATTCCTTCATAGGGTTCCCCTTACCCATTTCAGTACACTGTATTATACACTATATATATATATATATATATATATATATATATATATATATATATATATATATATATATATATATATATACATATATATACACACATACACACACACACACACACACACACACACACACTAAACTGCCTCTAGCTAACGTTCTCTCAATTCTAACACTATATATGGCCACTATAGGCCACTATGGCCACATATACAGCGTGGGGCCCCCTGAGCCATGATTGGCACCCTGCCTTTGGCCAATCATGGCTCTCACAGCAGAGCGTACTGTGATTGGCCAAATCATGCAGGTCATGTGCATGCTTTGGCTAATCATCAGATGTTAATGCACTGTGATCTTGCAGTGCACTATGAGGCGTTCCGCGGCACTAGAATTTGCCACGAACGACCCATAATGTTTGCTATTTGACTAACGTTCGACTCGAACATTGGGCCCATTCCTGTTCATAATCCAATACTGCCTGACAGCATAAATTTTCAAACTAAACGCTACGCTAACTTTAGTACTAAGTGGGTAGTGTATATTCTTATACAGTATCTCACAAAAGTGAGTACACCCCTCACATTTTTGTAAATATTTTATTATATTCTTTCATGTGACAACAATGAAGAAATGACACTTTGCTAAAATGTTAAGTAGTGAGTATACAGCTTGTATAACAGTATAAATTTGCTGTCCCCTCAAAATACAGCCATTAATGTCTAAACCACTGGCAACAAAAGGAAGTACAGTGGAACCTTGGATTACGAGCATAATCCATTCCAGGAGAATGCTTGTAATCCAAAGCACTCGCATATCAAAGCAAGTTTCCCCATAGAAGTCAATGGAAGCAAAGAAAATTCGTTCCACAATATTTCCGAACAGCTCCAAGTGTCACCGGCGCCCCCGCACCTCTGGCCAAATGTGGTACTGCACACCGCAGAGGCTTGAAAAACACTTGCAAACCGAGTCAGGATTTTTAAAACATAATTGCTCGTATCGCGAAACGCTCATTAACCGCATTACTCACAATCCGAGGTTCCACTGTACACAGTTCATTGAGGGAGCCATGAATGTCAACATGTACTGTGACATACTGAAGTAGAGCATGATCCCCTCCTTTCAGAGACTGGGCAGCACGGCAATATTCCAACATGATAACGACCCCAAACACACATCCATGATGACCACTGCCTTGCTAAAGAAGCTGAGGGTAAAGGTGATGGACTGGCCAAGCATGTCTCCAGACCTAAACCCTATTGAGCATCTGTGGGGCATCCTCAAATGGAAGGTGGAGGAGCGCAAGGTCTCTAACATCCACCAGTTCCATGATGTCATCATGGAGGAGTGGAAGAGGACTCCAGTGGCAACCTGTGAAGCTCTGGTGAAATCCATGCCCAAGAGGGTTAAGGCAGTGCTGGAAAATAATGGTGGCCACACAAAATATTGACACTTTGGGCCCAATTTGGTTATTTTTACTTACTTTTACAATGAACTGTAGCTCCTCAGTGCCGGCAGCACTCATGCAGCCCTAAACCATGACACTCCCACCACCATGCTTGACTACAGGCAAGACGCATTTGTCTTTGTACTCCTCACCTGGTTGCCGCCACACACACTTGACACCATTTGAACCAAATAAGTTTATATTGGTCTCATCAGACCACAGGACATGGTTCCAGTAATCCATGTCCTTAGTCTGCATGTCTTCAGCAAACTGTTTGCAGGCTTTGTTGTGCATCATCTTTAGAAGAGGCTTCCTTCTGGGACGACACACATACAGAACAATTTTGTGCAGTGTGCGGCGTAAGGTCTGAGCACTGACAGGCTGACCCCCATCCCTTCATCCTCTGCAGCAATGCTAGCAGCACTCATATGTCTATTTCCTAAACACAACCTCTGGATATGACGCTGAGCATGTGCACTCAACTTCTCTGGTTGACCATAGCAAAGCCTGTTCTGAGTGGAACCTGTCCTGTTTAACCACTTGTCTTGGCCACCATGCTGCAGCTTAGTTTCAAGGTCTTGGCAATCTTCTTCTCTAGCCTATTTAGTCTTCATGTAGAGCAACAATTCTTTTTTTCAGATCCTCAGAGGGTTCTTTGCCATGAGGTGCCATGTTGAACTTCCAGTGACCAGTATGAGCGAGTGAGCGTGATAACACCAAATTTAACACACCTGCTCCCCATTCACACCTGAGACCTTGTAATTTGGCCCAATTTGAACATTTTCACTTGGGATGTACTCACTTTTGTTGCCAGTGGTTTTGACATTAATGGCTGTGTTTTGATTTTTTTTGAGGGGACAGAAAATTTACACTGTTATACAAGCTGCACACTCACTACTTTACATTGTAGCAATGTGTAATGTCTTCAGTGTTGTCACATGAAAAGATATAATAAAATATTCACAAAAATATGAGGGGTGTACTCACTTTTGTGAGATACTGTATGTATTTGCAATTGTTTTTACATTGGCAAAACAATACAGGAATTTGGGCAAAGAGCTTATTGCCACATACTTAACAAGAAAAAAGACAACAGTGAGCTCCCCCTTGGGAGCCATGTCACTTCTACGTATGGTGGCATTTTTCCCCAGGTTCGTTTTCTCATAGGATCCACCCAAATTCTCGGGTGGCGAATGGAATTAAAAAACTTCTGCAAAGTGAATTATGATGGATACAAAAATTACAAGCCACAACTTTTCCAGGGTTAAATGATCACGTGTCATATAAACAGTTTCTGGAAGGGTATGTTTCAGGCTGCTGGGACAAATAGAAACATCCATTGGTTAGTGTTAGCACCGTGTTCCTTTTCTCTTCCCTTCTCCCATTTTTTTGTTTTGCCCTTTTTGTCCGTTAAGGGATATTATGATAATTGATGATTATGATGTATGTTGTTTTGTTTATAATGTAGACTTTTTATTATGTTTATTATTTGATTAATGCAACAATCTGGCCCTCATCTGTTCAAGGGACCATCATTTTTGGATGCTGCTCTACTTTTTACTATCTATGTCCCGCCTGTGGTCTGGGCTGGCCCCGGCCACGGTGTTATATTGCTCTGCCCGGCGCACCCAGGCCACCCTATTGGTGTGGCCGGTGTTTGCCCAGCAGTTAATGCAATTCCATCTTGGTCCTTGGATATCCTTTTTTCCACCACATGAGCCATCCCCGCTCGTTGGATGCGCAGCCGATCCTGTGGGCTGCCCTTTGCTCCATCCTTTGCGATCCACAAGGCTTGGTTACACACCTTGCCACGCTTTCACCTGTGCGTCCCTTATTGGCATTTTTGTGTTGGTGGCCGCGTGACGCGACACATGATCTTGCCCATCACCTTGAGCTGGAAGTTCCCCCTACTCCATCTAGAGCTCTCCGAACGCCGGGCTTACCCGATTGGCTGGCAACCCATCCGAACCTGGATGGGGTTGCCGATTGGTCAGTCCTCTAGTAGCTGCTAGCTGCAATTTAAAATGGCCACAGTGACAGATCAGTGTTCAGGGTGTAGCCTGCACATGGCATATGCAGACCGGTATCAAGACTAATGTAATGACATTTCAGGACTATGTTCCTTGACATATACATATTGATATGGACCCCTCTATACCTCTGTACTTTGTCCTTGTGGGGTCTCTCCCCTTTCTGATGATGCCCCATTTGTCTTTTTAGATTCAAGACTGTCGTTTGACATTCCATACAAGTCTTCTTGACTACTTACAACCACCTGTATACAAATGTGACTTACCATTTTTGAGTATTCTAACTTGCTATCCAATACTCTACTTCCCTTTTTTCCTGAATGTCTCTCTCCGGTGGACCATTTAAATGTCTATACTTCATATATATTTTTCTGACCCTCCACCCAGATTAGCCTGTTCTTTTGAGTGTTTCCCTGTAAACCTCATACCATCTCAGTGTCCCTAGGCTCCAGCCCCCACGGGGGAGCTTTTTTAGTGCAAGCGCCTGGGTTTGGACCTGTCTGGCCCCGTGCTTAGCGGGAGACTTATACCAGTGCATTTCGGTGACTTACCATTCTCCCAAGACAGCTGGCCACCCAGGGAAGAATGAACTAATTCGGGCTATTTCTCAACAATTCTGGTGACCTAGTGTCCGCGCTGACCAATTAGTATGCTGGCTGTTCTGAATACCTGGACCCAGGATTGGAGATTTCATCCCACCCTGATCACTTTGAAATGTCCAGGCTCAAGGTCCCAAAATGAACTTTAGAAAACACTGAGGAAACTGAAAAGCCAGTTTCCGCTTTCTGTCATAAGCTCCCTGGAGCCCCTCAACCTGTCCGGGTGAGAATTCTGGGTCACAACCTCCTTTTAGACCCTGGCAGGGCAACGCTCTGTCACAATACATACATGTTAGAATTTTGTTCAGTGCCCTTACAGTCCCACCTTAGAGGGTTTTTGTTTTTTGTTTAGTCATTAGGGATGATGGCACTCCACCCACTGTTAACCAGAGCTACCCCCTACTTAAAGAATGGAGGCATCTCCTCGAAGGTACCACTGTGCCGGTCCTCATTTTGACTGACCATAAGAATCTCACATTCTTGTCCGAGGCAAAGCGCTTATCTCCCAGAAGGGAGCAATGGGTTCTTTTTGTGTCAAGCTTCAATTACGTAGTCTCATTCTTACCCAGTACTAAGAATGTAAGGGCTGACGCATTGTCGCAACAGTTTTCCTCAGTTTCTAAGATGAAGTCAGTTCCTGCTCCTGTAATACCTCCCGATTATATTCTGGCCACTGTTCGTACCAGTCTCACTTCACCGTTGGGTGAAAATATTCTTGCTGCTCAGATCCATTCTTCTCCCAGGAAACCTGGTGACAGCTGCTTTGTCCCTGAGAATCTCTGCACTGTTTTGGGCAGCTGGCCACGCAGGGAAGAATCAACTCATTTGGGCTATTTCTCAACAATTCTGGTGGCCTAGTCTTCACGCTGATGTAACCGCCTTCGTAACCGCATGTTCCATGTGTGCTTAGAGTAAGACAACAGTGGGCCTCCTACAACCCATGCCCAATGGTGAGAGGCCTTGGACCCACCTGTCTATGGATTTTATTGTGGAGTTACCCAACTCCCAGGGCAACACAGTTATTCTTATGGTGGTTGAATGGTTCTAGAAAATGTCACATTGTATTCCACTAAAGAAATTACCCACATCCAAGGAACTGCCATCCATTTTTGCTCGAGAGATCTTTTAGTTACATAGGCTACCCAAAGTTATCTCGAACAGGGGTAGCCAGTTTGTCTCCAGGTTTTGGCTAGCCTTTTCTGCACAGTTAGAAATTCAGCTTTTTTTCTCCTCTGCATATCACCCGCAGTCCAATGGGGCCACAGAACGAGCCAACCAAGCCTTGGAGCAGTTTCGACGTTTCTATATTTCTGACCACGATAACAACTGGTCACACCTCTTACCTTGGGCGGAGTTTTCTCTCAATAGTGCTATCAATACCGATTCCCGATTGTCTCCATTTATGGCGAATTATGGATTCCAACCATCCATGTTGCCTAACTCATTTGTTCCTCAAAGAATTCCTGCATTAGAGGAGCATCGCCGTGATCTTCGTTTCACTTGGGTGCAGGTCTAAAAATTCTTGCGACGTGCCAGTAATAGGTACAGACTCCATGCTGATCAGACGCTTACCTGCGCCTACCTTCCAGGTTGGGGAGAGGGTCTGGCTATCATCTCATAACCTCAGACTCCATGTTCCCTTACTGAAACTGGCACCACGGTTTATTGGGCCTTTCCGTTTTCACCATAGGATCAACCCAGTAGCTTACAGATTAGACCTTCCTTCTAACATGCATATTTCGAATGTATTCAATGTCTCCTTATTAAAATCTTTGATGTGCAACCACTTCATCACCTCAGCACCACATCCTTACCCGGTTCAGGTGGAGAACCATGAAGAGTATGAGATGCAATCGATCATTAACTCCAGTAGGTTCCATGGGCACATATAGTACCTGGTTCGTTGGAAGGGGTACGGTCTGGAGGAACGCTCTTGGGTCTCATCCTCGGACATACACATTTCTGTCCTCCTCCATGCTTTCCATAGATGTTTTCTCCCCAAACCTGGTCATCCCCTGAGGGAGGGGTCTTGTGAAGGGGGTACTGTCAGTGTTGGGCTCTCAGCCCTCCCTTCTAAGTGCTCAGCTGTTGAATAATTGCTAGCACTCATTGCTCCACAGTGGCTCACCTAGGGATCATTTCCTGCTTGTCAGTCCAGCCTACAGCCAGCCTGTCACAAGGTCCTTAAAGCCTCTGGAAATGGAGACAGAGACTTGGTGGGGACACTGAGTGGCAGGGGTGCCAAGGGTGCGGAGTACTGTGAAAGCCTTAGTCCGGGATCCGAGCCGAGGTCAAGTCCAGTTGGGCAACGAAGCAGGGTTAATCAGAAGGTCAATCAGAAAAAGAATGGTTGAGATCCAAGCCGAGGTTGGTTCCAATCTGGCAGCTGAGTACAAAAGGGACAAAGAAGTAGAATGGTTAAGGTACAAATCAGAGGTCAAAGGCAAGCAGCAATCAAGAGTAGTCAAACAGGTTTCCAGGTCACAACAGGTTCAGACAGATCACACAGTAGCACAAGAACAAGGGGGGACTGAAGATAATCCAGCAATTTGGCAATGTCTGAGCTGGGCTTATATAGGGAAGTTTGGGGTCACTTCCTGTGCGCCTCCTGGGCATTTTTCCGCCTTTTTCCATCAGGTTGATGTCACTTCCTGTGCTCCTTCTGGGTATTTTCCTGCCTTTTTCCATCTGGTTGAGGTCGCTTCCTGTGCGTGTCCTGGGCATTTTCCTGCCCTTTTCCATCAATTCTTCTGCGCAGGTGCGGGTTGGCACCCTGAGGCGTCTTTGGCGCATGCTCAGTTGGCACAGATTTCATCTTGCGGCAACACGCCATTGGTGCATGCGTAGTAAGCCGTGGACTCTTACACATCCCCTTCTGGCTATTTAAACTGCCTAGTTCATTCCTTCCGTGCATTCGCCTAGGTCAAACATATCTGGAGACTTTCTGCTGTGTTCCTGTTGAAGACTTGCCTGGCTGACGTTCCGTCTGGTTCCTGATCCTGTCTGCTGCCTCCGACTATGCTGATCTCTGGCTTCCTGATTTACTGGCTCGTTCTGACTACCCACTTTGGCTACTGAACCCCGGCTATGTTTTCACTACGTTTACCATTTGTACCATTTTTACCATTTTATTAAAAGGTGTGATTTTTACTGCATTTTCTGTCTCCCTCTGATTCATGGTTCCTGACATCAGGTTTGTTTGACAACTTCTGACTTTAATGAATCCATGCTGTCTGTTGCTTAAAATATCTTTTTCCAGCAAGAACTCATCTATGTGGTCTTTTATTAAAGTGATTGTAAAGTCTCTTTTTTTTCTATAAAAATAACAAACATGTTATACTTGCCTTTTCTGTGCAGTGGTTTTGCACAGAGCAGCCCAGATCCTTCTCTTCGGTGCTCCTGGTCCTTCCCTCCTGTTGAGTGCCACCACAGCAAGCAGCTTGCTATTAGGGAACCCAAGCCAAGCTGCAGCTCTGTGTGTCCATTCAGACATGGAGCTGTGGTTCGGCCCACCCCTCTCTCTCCTGATTGGCTAACTGGCTTTGATTGACAGCAGCGCAAGCCAATGGCACCGCTGCTGTGTCTCAGCCAATCAGGAGGGAGAGTCCCGGCTGAGAAACTCGAGGACATCACTGGGCAGAGATGGGGCTCCAGTATTAAAATAAAAAACCTTTTGACTTTACAACCCCTTTAAACTCTCTAGTATCTTCCCGACTATAGAAGTTAAACTAACAGGTCTATAGTTATTTAGTAAAGACTTTGATCCCTTTTTAAATATAGGCACCACATTGGCCCTACTCCAATCCAGTGGTACTATTCCAGTCATTAACGAGTCCCTAAAAATTTGAAACAATGGCTTCAAAATGACAGAGCTCGATTCTTTTAGGATCCGTGGGTGGATGCCATCTGGTACAGTAGAGGAGGTGGTAGTTCTGGCGCAAACTATAGTTCAAAATGATGCCAGAAAACCTTAGTCTGTGTAATGAATATAGGCGTGGGACAGGGAAGGAACAGTATACGAACCGGGCAAGATGGATGAAGATATCCAGTGATGGGAATGGGCAGTCCACTACTCAGGGCAGGCCTCTTCAGGAAAGCGGAATCACACTCCAAAACATGTAGACAAAGCAAAAAGAGAAAGGCGCCTTCTAAGTATAAACTGTGTAAACTTTATAATACAATGAAGAAAAACACTCACACGTAGGTTACAAATGACCAGCATGGGGAAGAAGTCCTGCAGCGGTGAGTCTCCTGTTACGCTGGTCCAACAGGCTTGTGAGAGCTGTCCACTGGCTCTGTGTATGATGGTACTGCAGAGAGAAGGGCTGAGGTGCTCGTGGAACGCAGCGTCTTGTGACGTCACCAGAAGTGATGAAACGCGTTTCTGAGCATGCATACTATCGATGGAAGGGACAAGCGCACTGCTTTGTCAAGCTGGATATTCCAGGAACATACCAGCTTTATATAGTCCACCATCTAGTGGTAATGAGGGGAAATGAGAGGAATAATATAAACACTAAAAAAATGTGTATGTATGGTCATACTGGTGGGGAGCCATCTAGTGGACAAAATACAAATGGCTGGTAATAAAAACAAATAAATAACTAGTATGATAAATTACATATTCAGAATGGGGGGGGGGGGGGTAAATGAAAATGAAAGATGGCTACACCAAAGTAAAAACAATGGATAAAGCTAACAACATATAAACAAAGGGGAAGTTAAAAAATGGTTCAGACTACATAATAGTTGAAAATATACAGAACATAATTAGGTCACCACATCAATGAATATATAAATGGATGATTATTCCCCAGTCAGATTATTTTTACTGTTAATATATTTGAAGATTTTTTTGGGGTTGGTCTTACTATCTTTTGTAATCTGTCTTTTGTTTTGAAATTTTGCATCCTTGATTTCCTTTTTTAAATAATCTGTTATATTCTTTGTAACATTTAAACGATGACAGCGTTCCTTCATTTTTATTTTTTTTAAAAGCTCTTTTCTTATTATTTACTAAAAAAAAAAAAAAAATATGTGGTTGGTAGTACCCTGCAAAGCGCCTCTATCCCCATTGTACATACAAATGCATAGTTTTGCCCATAGGGACATTTAGGTTTATTGAGTATAATGACAGCAATAACACTGGAAAAAGGTGTTATAATGCCAAACAGTTGGCCCAAATATACAGATCCATTACATGGTTTCATACAGTAACCAAATAGTCCATAGTAAGTGTGTCATAGCATTTATGGTGACCCAATGCGTTTTGTGACCTCAGTCTCACTCTTCAAAATGTTTAAAATATTTAACATAGGAGGGGGGGCAGGAGGCGGAGCCTAGTGGAGCAGACATGCATTGTTAGAGCTCCACACCGCTGAGGAGAGAAGAGAAGGACAAAGCGGAGCCTGCAGGCTCAAAAGGTATCCATTTGAACCTTTTTGCCCCAGGGAACAAACTGTGAAAGTTTGGGCAGGAAATATGGTACTGGGAGGAAACCGTGGCAGAAATAAAAATCACCTCACAAAGAGCTCACAGGCACTCACTGCAGTTGAAGCAGCTCCAGTCACCTCACAAGATACAGCATCAGGGCGCTCTCACAGACAGAAAATGTCACAGCAAGACTCTCCATTTGAGTCAGATACAGAACAAATCCTCTCACAAACTTCTCCACAAGCCTCCTCAGTATCCCCAGTAATATTATTACAATTTGAAAAGATGCTTTATAAGGCTTTAAAACAAACCTCAGACCAAATAACAAAAAGCCTAACCAAAGAAATAAGAGAGCTGGGAAACCGCACCGCAGCCTTAGAAATAAAAATGGATGAAATTAAAATTACAACCCAAGAAAATATAACAGAATTGGAACAATTAAAAAAAAAGAGAATTTAATACTTCAAACTAAGCTCGAAGATTACGAAAATAGAGCCAGACGTTCAAACTTGCGCATAAGGGGAATACCTGAAACTGTGACAGACCTGCAATCTACTATTACTGCTCTATTACAAGAACTAAAGCCAGATATCCCTATTGAACGTTTAGAACTGGACAGAGTACACAGAGCCCTCACAGCCAAAAAGAAAGATGGACCCCCACGTGATATAATCACAAAATTTCATTATTACAGAACGAAAGAACAAATACTAATTGCTGCAAGAGAAAAAAAGGAACTTAATTTTCAAGGACACAATTATCAAATTTTTGCTGACCTAGACTTCCGGTTCCGGCGCCACATGAGGAGGAGGTGAGCAGCTCCAGCTCCCGCACAGCTCCTCACATAACCGGCATTTAAGCCAGCCACAGCAGCGGGGGAAACCCCTACTGCCTCCGCTCCATCTCAGGCAGACATGGACCGCTTCGTGGAGCGATCCTACGCTCGGGCGCTGTCCTCGCCCCCCTCCACAGCTCCGCCGGCGGGAGACATAGCGGCTGACACAGCCAAGATGGCGGCCGCTCCGGACACAGCAGGAGCGGCCTCAGCAGCAGCCACAACCTCCCCCTGCCCCCGCAATGGCAGAGGCTGACCCCGCATCCCCTGCCAACATTGCCCAGGCTGTAGTGCAACTACTGGGGCCATCACTAACAGCCACTGTGGACGCAGCGGTACACAGAGGGCTGGAACAGCTACACATAGAACTTCAGGCTCAGGCCCAGCGCATTACGCAGGTAGAGGAAAGGATTTCTATAATTGAAGATGACTGCACAGCCTCATCTGCAGCACTTGCACGTATCAATGCTTCATATAGAGACATATGGGACAAGCTGGACGATTTGGAAAATCGTTCAAGGAGGAACAACCTGCGCATCATTGGCTTACCAGAGTCGATCCCAGCCTCCCACCTCACAAACATATGTGCGAAAACCATCCCAGAGCAACTTGGCCTCCGCATACCATGCACTGTTGAACGTGCACACCGTATGGGTCAATATTCTGACACGCACGCTAAACCTCGGCATGTGATAGTAAAATACTTAAACTACGCCGACAAAAACGCCATAATGCAAAAATTTCGTCGCACGCGCTCACTGGTGGTAGATGGCGCGAAACTGCTGCTTTTCGCGGACTATTCCATAGAGGTAATGAAACAACGCAAGGCATTCTCCTCGGTATGTTCCACTCTGCACCGCACCCAAACCCGATTCTCCCTAGCCTATCCAGCTGTCCTCCGCGTTCAAACACCTGAAGGGGAGCAACTCACCTTTCACACACCTGAAGAGGCGGAAACCTACCTAACCAACAGAAGCTCCGAAATGGAACACAGCGCCGCGACAGAGGGATCTCCATCGTCATCTTCACAGCATGCATATGGACCCCCCAAACCTCCATACAAACGCAGCCGCTCCACCAACCAGGAAGACCGCTCTGAGAATCGTTGAAGGAATCGTCGAAGGACTCCACATCACCACCTTTTCCACATCGCCATCTTCTAACGGGTAGTATCAACCCATCTCATACCCTTTCTTTCTCTTAAAATGTTTTATTATTACGAGGAGGATGCTATTGATGATGACCTTATAAACTGCCGTACATGCTCCTTATGGAGCACTACCCCTCCCAACCTGTAGCTGAAAAGTACGCAGCTAAAAGTTATGCAGCTATACTGTTATGGTCATGGAACTCAATAACAGAGATAGTCCCCCAATACCTGGGAAAATTTCCTTTTCAGGGACACATGCAATGTTGTAATCTCTTGTATTTTCTATTTTCTGGTCTGTTTATGCCTAATTTTAAGAGGGGGGCCCTCCCCTGTGCGTGGCATACCTCACCGTCGATTGCTTCAAACCTGCACTACCTCCTCAGGGGATCCCCCCCCTAGACTACTCTCCTTTCCTATCCTATACCCCCTCCCCCTATCCCTCTTTCCTCTCCCCCTAAAATCCCTATCCCCACCCCCCGTTGCTACCACCCTGCCCCTAAGTGAGGAGCTTGCAATCGATGGGAGCTATGCTAACTAGATAGGTGAGACCTCATGTGGAAAAAAGAGAAGTCCACAACTCACGTTATGTATTTCCTTATACAAAATACTGCCTTATTAATGTTTATAATTTGTTGTTGCTTAGAGAAGTTTAAGTTCATGTTTGCCAGCTTAGTTCATATGTCTTCAGGGGCTTTGAGGCGCTTTGATGGCTCTCAAGAGGTAGATAGCACATCTACAAAAGGGGTCCCTATACAAACCCCTCAACCAAAACGCTTTTAAATATCAACTATGTCACAGTCTGCACTTGGGAGTCACCTAAAGTTTGTCTCGTGGAATGTTAAGGGGCTCCGCTCCCCAAACAAACGTATGTCTATCCTCAGACACTTGCGTCGTCTCCGGGCAGATGTGGCTCTACTTCAGGAGACATATCTGGCTGCGGACGACCTACAGCATCTTCGTAAACTGTGGGTGGGCTCTGTTTATGGCTCACCAGCAGTAGGCCGCAAAGCAGGTGTTGCAATCCTTCTACACAAGAATTTACAGCACACTGTCAGAGACGTCAAGATTGACTCGGAAGGAAGGAAACTGACTCTACATCTGACTATAGATGACAAACCTGTAGCACTTACCAACATCTATGCTCCCAATTCTCCTGACACCTCCTTCTTTCAAGACTTAGTGAAATGGGTGCTAACTACACCAGAGACGCTACACCTATTGGGTGGGGATTTTAATTCAGTCATGTCCTCCCTAGCTGATCGCACAGGTTCCCCTACACACAGATCACACACCCATACCCCCTCATCATCTGCATCTACCCTACTGTCACAAGCCGTCGCCTCCATGCACTTTGTGGATGTCTGGCGCTTAATGCATCCAACGGATCGGGAATACACCTTTTTTTCGCCCCCGCACAATACGTTCTCACGTATAGACTATTTCTTTGCCTCCCCCGCCCTAAGCTCCGTAATAAACGCACCAGACATACAAGACGCAGTGATCTCAGACCATAGCCCAATCGTGGTTCATCTAACCCAAACAGCTCGCTCCTCTCCCTCTCCTACCTGGCGCTTTCCCTCCTATTTAGTTGGCAATGAGGACTTTCAACATACACTATATTGTGCCTGGGAGGAATACATCTCCACTAATGGAGCTCACATTACAGACCCTAACCTATTCTGGGAAGCAGGCAAGGCCTTTCTACGGGGTAAAATAATTTCATACACAACACAGTTTAAAAAAAGAGCCAAGCAACAATATACTGAGTCAAGCGAAACCCTACGCTTGGCACATGAACAGCTCACATTAAACCGCACCACAGAGAACATACAAAAATGGAAACAGGCCAAAAGCACCTTTGACCTCTGGGCAGAACAACATGAAGCGGCCAAAACGTCATATTCTCAGCTACATTTTCATAGATTCGGAAACAAGGCTGGTAGGCTCCTGGCCAAGATGTCCTCAGGCCCCAGACGTCCTACCCGTATTATGGCTCTTAGAGCTAAGACAAACTCTCTGGTCACCTCCCCAGCCGAAATTAGCAACCTACTCGTGGAATATTACACTAATTTATACAAAGCCGACCCAACTGACTTACCTACTACTAACTTACTGCTCAACAAAATACGTCTACCCAAACTCAGTCACACACAATTAGAGATGATTAATGCCCCCATTACTGTTGATGATATTCGATCTACGATCAAAGACATGGCCTCGGCCAAAGCCCCGGGACCCGACGGATACACCACCGAATTCTATAAAATGACCAGGGAATTTATCCCGGACACCTTAAAACATGTATACGCAGCTATGTGGGACGGAGGGCCCTATCTTCCCACGGGGACACAGGCCCACATTAAACTAATCTCTAAGAAAGGGAAAGATCCCCTATTACCGGGCTCGTACCGACCGATATCATTAATCAATGTTGATGTCAAAATCCTATCCAAAATAATTGCGACGCGACTGGCTCCCCTACTACCATCATTATTACACCCAGGCCAATCTGGCTTCGTCTCGGGCAGATCGGCCACCCTAAACATTCGCAAAGTGTTAATGGCTCTGGAATACGCCAAAACTCACCCCAACCAAGACATTGCCATCATGTCATTAGACGCCGAAAAGGCCTTTGACAACATCAGTTTCTCTTGGCTCTTCAGAGTGATGACACAATTCGGATTCTCAGGACCGATTATGCGATTTCTTTCACAAATGTACGCATCCCCTACCGCACGTCTTGTAACCCCTGACTTTATCTCAGACATGATCCCATTAACAAAAGGAACGAGACAGGGATGCCCCCTGTCTCCACTCCTGTTCAATCTAGCAATCGAACCCCTGTCCAGAATACTAAATTCAGCTGATGGAATCAGTGGCATCACTCTGGAGAACCACACTCTTCTTTCGGCGCTATTTGCAGACGACATACTATTGTTCTCCACCGATCCAATAACAGACTTTGACAGACTCAAACAACTTTTTTCAGACTTCAGACTTTGCTCGGGATTTAGAATCAATTTTGATAAAAGCGAAATCCTACCATTACACCCCCATCTCTCCAGTAAATGGAAACATCTATCCCCCCTGGCCATAGCCAACCAACACATTACATACCTGGGCATTAAAATAGGACGCGAACCATCATCTCTGTACTCTTTAAATTACCCCCCATTGATAACCAAAATTGTGAAGGAGTTGGAGGCTTGGGGGTCCTTACCTCTCTCGCTATTTGGGAGATGCCACCTTTTCAAAATGGTGTCTTTCGCACGCCTACTTTACCCAATGCAGACCATACCTCTTCTAATTAAGCATTCAGACATCCAAAAACTCCAGAAAGCCCTAACTGCCTTTATATGGTCTCACAAGAAACCTCGCATAGCGCTACAGAAATTAAGTCTCCCGAAGGGTGAGGGCGGGGCGGGATTACCCAATATGCGTTTCTACAACCTGGCATGTTTACTTAGACAGGGCTTAGACTGGCTAACTGGTGGGTCTAAATATTCTAACCTATCCTTAGAAGAGGCTATGGTGCACCCATATGACCTCTCGACCATCCTTCATTCTAATCCCAATACATTACCCCCCCACCTCAAAACAAGTGTAATCATTAAGGACACGGTCATTGCATGGAGAGAAGTAAGAAAATTGCTCAAAGTTCCATCCAGCATCTCCAAATACCTCAAAATACAAGGGAACCCTATGTTCCTTCCATCTATCATCCATAAAGCTTTTGACCAATGGAAACTTAAAGGCCTCACAGATGTCTCGTCTCTCTATCTCAGCAAATCGGGCAAATTCAAAACATTTCAAACCCTGATGAGGGAGTACTCCCTACCACCAACTCATGTCTTCTTCTATCACCAACTCATCAGCTATCTTAAATCCTGCTCGGGACCTAGCACCAACCCACTTGAAACATCCTGCATTGATACTCTCATCAAAAGCAATAACTACTCCATCTCCAATATTTACTCTTGTCTCATACAACACCAAACACAGAAGTATGCCCTCAAACCCTTTCAAAAGTGGTCACACGTATTAGATGACGAATCTCTGCCAGAAAAAATCCTTGAGGGGTACAAGACAGTCCGTAACCTTACTACTTCTGAATCTTGGAGAGAGACACAATTTAAGATCATTCACAGAGCTTATTTCCCTTTTCGCTTCAACAAGAAAGACCCCACCCAAGCGCAATGTACCTGGTGTAACTTACCTCGCCCCACTTTACTGCACAGGCTTTGGGACTGCAACAAGATTGATGCTTACTGGACTAAGGTGATCACTTACATCAACGAAGTCCACAAAACTCAGTGCACCAAGGACCGCCTATTATGCCTGTTCAGCATACCCCCTTCATCCTCATCGCCAACGGCGGTCTCACAAAATATTCCACACTGGGCTCACCTATGTCTTCTAGTGGCCCACAGGACTATTATGTCTCACTGGATATCAGCTACTCCTCCTACCCTAACAATGTTTAAAAAAGCCCTGGCATCACTTTTCCACCTAGAGAGACTGGACACCATCACCCTTAATCTCCGATCGACTTCCCGTTTTTTCAAAAGATGGAGGAAATACATTGAAGCCACATTCGCTTCGCAGGCTCTGATCGAGATAATGAACCCATTTCGCTACACGAAATGGTACTTGACAAAAGATCTCACCAACTCCCTTGGCCGACTCAAAATACCCCCCACCCCAGATTCCTTTACTTTTAACCCACCGTAGGATATCCACAAATCCATTGTGCCCCTTGGCATCCACCACCCCCCCCATGTTTACTCAAACGCTGCCTCCACTCCTGAAGGTATTTAGATGTTAAGATTTCATATGTCAAGCAAAGTTGCGACTTATAGTGTTGATGAGATGGCAAACATGAACTCCCCTGTCTTCCCTTTCCCCTAATTTTCTTTATTTTTATGTTTTCTGTTACTTCTCCCTTGTTCTAACCGATATGACAAGCTTGTATTTCAACTATCATGAGAAGTCATTGAATGTTATAGATTGTAACGGATAATACTCTGTAACTTTTGCTACACTAAGTTTTTATACTTTTGTATGCTATAAAACCCAATAAATATTTAAAAAAAAAAAAAAAATTTTGCTGACCTATCCCAACTTACTATTACTAAAAGACGATCCATGAAACCCCAACTAATGGAACTGCAACGCCACAATATTATGTATCAATGGGGCTTCCCCTTTTCAGTCAGATTTAACTACCAAGGTACAATTTACAGAAGCAGATCAGCAGATGAACTACAACAAACCCTTTTAAAATTAAATCTGACAGAACCCACAAGCAGCAACACTCCCACATGCAGAAGAATGGCGTCATCTTCACCTTCAGGCAGCACCCAGAAAATTTCAGAACAAAATGGGAATCATCATTCTCACAAAAGAGGCCGTTATGCCACATCATCCATGGACCAAGAAGATTCAATGGACTGACATCCTAATTCCTGATATCTCTTCATTTATTATACTAAGAGATGGTTCTCTATAAAAAAACCTATATTTATAACTGAATGTAACTGCATTCTGATAGTCACACACTGTGTGGGATCATGTTACATTCCAGTTATATTTCTTATTACTTCTGATTCATATAGCCTTAGAATATATAAGTGAAATAAGGAAATTCTTGTTCAGTTATATATTATCAGGTAATAACAATAGATTTATTACTTTTTAGGACAAATATGTTCAATAATCCAGAAGTAATGGAAGCTTTTTCTTTCTTTTCTTAAAACAAATATATTATTACCTAACTAGTTCCTAGAATTATGTTTTTGTTTATTCTAATCTGAAGCAATACAACCTCAATTTTATGAGTTAACATATCTAAACAGTTACATATGAATAAAATATGTAATTGTTTACTCTAAAAGGGTTAAAATCCCAAAATAATTCAAACTATCTTCATCAATACCAAAGTTATTAACAGTACCTTTCTAACTGAATTATTTAGCCTAGGGCAAGACTAACCATATACAACCACCCTGGAATAAATAATTTCAACAAAAACTATATTCTGCACTCCAATTAATGAAACATCATTTTGATGTCTTTTGACATAGCACTTCTCTCCTGTAAGCGGAAGATCCGTGTACCCCCATTAGCCCTCCTCATTCTCCCAACCATATTATGTGGGAGTGTGACGAAGGCACTTATTCCCCTGAGAGAGATATTTATTCTCTTTCACGGGTAAATTGTGATTACTTGCAAAAAATAATTTATACAATGTATCATCTAATCTCTTATGTTTTTTGTTTACTCTTTACTCCAGAATTCACTGGTTTCTTTTCTATCTATTCATCTCTTCAGTCCACACAGGTTGATCTGCGCAGTCAGCTCTGCATAACAAAAAGTAAGTCAAAACTATTTGATCTATTGCCATGGCACCACTGAATATACTTTCCCTGAATGTTCAGGGAATAAATGTCCCTCAAAAAAGGACCAAAGCCTTCCGTACTTTCCATAACAAGAAGGCTCACATAGTATGCCTCCAAGAAACACACTTCACCAAAGATTCTACTCCAAAATATATTTCTCCTTTTTATCAACAAATTTACACGCCTTCTGCCTGTACCAAGCAAAGGGGAACTCTAATTGCATTTCACCGATCCACACCATTCACCTTATCATCAGAAATTAAAGACCCAGAAGGTAGATACCTGATACTCATGGGTTATATAATGGATACAGCAATCACGGTGATTTCCTACTACGCTCCTAACAAACAACCTACACCATTCCTCTCACATATATTACAAGTGATTAATACACACAAAATAGGAACAGTAATGTGTGGGGATTCGAACCAGGTCCTCCTCCCATTTCTAGATAAATCACCTTTTACACCATCCAAAATAACCTCTAGATTACCTTTTTCTCAACTTCTTTCCAAATACAATCTGGTAGATTCATGGAGAGAAAGTAACCCAATGAAAAAGAAATTCACTTATTTCTCGCACCCTCATCAAACCTTTACCAGAATAGATCATATTTTTCTAAAAATAGGAATGATACCAGAAATTATTGCATCAGATATAATTCCGATTCCGTGGTCTGACCATAATGCAGTATACACTACTATAGCCTCAGCCATACCAAAAGCGCATGACCCAACGTGGTACTTACCGGACATAATGCTCAAACACCCACTACATCAGATGGCCATTGAACATGCTTTAAAGGAATACATATCAATTAATAATACAACAGACATCTCCCCAATAACACTGTGGGAAGCTCATAAGCCTGTCTTGCGTGGTACAATACAAAGACAAATGGCACTATTTAAACGGGAACGCAAAAATCTAGCAAAAAAACTAGAACTCAATTTTAATGCAGCCTACATATCATTTCAAGATAATCCATCTCAGAGTACAAAATCTCATCTGGAAAAATCTAGATTGGAATACGATCTATTTCTCACTGAGTCAGTTGATAAATCCCTCAAACGCTCCAAACACAATTTCTACATGAATACAAACAAACCAGGTACATATTTGGCTCGGGCATTAAATTCAACTAACAAATCTTTCAATGCAATACGTTTGAAATTATCAAAAAATGTTTACACTTGTAATCCAGTTAAAATAGTCCATAAATTTCACTCACATCTCGCAACTTTATACAAGACAAACAATGAATTTAATCCTACAGAAGCTGAATCCTTCTTCTCAAAAATAACCTTACCTGAGTTATCTCAGAATCAAAAAAGCAGTTTGGATGAGCCTATAACTATAGATGAAGTTGCTAACGCCATAAAAGACCTAAAACTTAACAAAAGACCAGGCCCAGACGGCTACTCGGCTTTATACTATAAAACATTCTCAGAAATACTCTCTCCCATTCTCACTGAAACTTTTAACAAACTTCTAGATGGACATTCTTTTCGGCAAGAAACACTAATGGCAATTGTTTGTATGACCCCGAAACCCCTTTCTGATGATACTTCCTGTGTGAATTATCGGCCTATCTCTCTGTTAAACCTCGATAATAAATTATTAGCAAAAATAATAGCAAAACGCCTCAATAGCATTATAGGAAAATTAATACATAGAGATCAAGTAGGCTTCATGCCAAATAGACAGGCAGGCGATAATATACGCAGGGCAGTGTTATTGGCACATAGTGCTAAAAAACAGAAAATCCCTTTATGTTTTCTATCTCTCGATATTAAGAGGGCATTTGACACAGTATCCTGGCAATATATGCAATATTCATTACAAAAATGGGGTTTTGGACCCCACTTTTTAACATGGATCAAAGCATTATATAATAAACCCAAAGCCTATATAAAATATGCTGGATACAAATCTGAAGCCTTTAATATCGAAAGAGGTACCCGACAGGGTTGCCCATTATCTCCCTTATTATTTGCCCTTATACTCGAACCCATGGCCCAATACATCAGAACAAACCAAACTATAACTGGCATTGAAGTAGGAGGTATTACACACAAATTATGTATATTTGCAGACGATATATTACTTTTTCTATCATCACCACAGGTCTCTGGTCCTAACTTAATACCAGCTCTTGATGGATTTGCAGCCCTATCCGGCCTTATGATTAATCCTAAGAAATGCCTAGTGCTTAATATTTCACTCACAAACATGGAATTGATCCCGGCTAGGGCTGCACTCCCATTCACATGGGCAGAAAAATCAATCCCATATCTTGGAATTCATTTAACAGCATCTCATTCTGACTTATTCTCAACCAATTATCCTCCTGTATTAAGACAGATCACAAATCTAATAAAACAATGGTCGCAACTTCCTTTATCCTGGATAGGGAAGATTAATGCAATCAAAATGACTATTCTACCCAAATTGCTTTATCTATTCAGAGTCCTCCCTATTCCAATTCCTTCCTATTTTTTGAGAATAGTACAAAAAAGAGCAATTTCGTTTATATGGGGCTCTTCTAAACCACGTATACCTATACACACACTACATCTTCCCAAAAATAAAGGAGGCCTGGGATACCCTAATTTTACTAACTACTACAGAGCAGCACATTTGGCCAGTCTGTCCAAATACCATGCAAAACAGGAAATCCCATTATGGGTATTTATAGAGGCTTCAGAAAATGACCCTCTATTAATATCAAATTTATTATGGCTTGATCCTAAAAGACCGCTTTAAAATTCATAATCCCATAACTAAACACTTCTTATCTCTCTGGGATAAACTAAAAACCAAATATCAGTTACAATCTCCACACAATCCTTTCCTTTCTTTTATCAGAAATCCGGCCTTTTATCCGGCATGGATCTACCCAAATTCTTTTAAAGCTTGGACAACATCAGGCATTCAGACACTAAATGACTTCATAGCATCTAAATCATTCCTTTCATTCCCATCGCTTAGAGAAAAATATTATCTACCAAACTCTGAGATATTTAGATATCTCCAAATCAAAAATTTCTATACACCATTCCTAAAGGGGGATACACCATTATCCCAATTATCCATTTTTGAATCAATCTGTACAAAAGATCCATTTGCTAAAGGTACAATTTCATCACTTTATAATCAATTATATGGAGTAGCAAATCTTAATAGACCCTCTTACGTTCAGAGGTGGGAGGAAGACCTGGGACGAACTTTAGAAGACACGGACTGGTCTAACATATGGCTCACATCTAAGTCATCTTCTCCCAACATCTTAGCACTGGAGACAAATTATAAAGTCCTAACTCGCTGGTACCTTGTACCCGCTAGAGTGGCAAAATATTCACCTAATACTTCAACTCTCACTTTTGTTGAGGAAAAAAAACATTTCTTTCTGGGTGATCTATGTACATTGCAAGGATTATAACAACCTTTGTTGCAGATCCCTACCCTTTGTTATTCTTAAGAAATCCCTCTGTGTTTCTCTGTGCCTCTGTACTGAATGAGTCTAATGGGACGGCTTTCACAATTAACTGTTAGCTGTGAAGCTGCAGAGCACTAATGAGGAAAGCTGCTGTGCCTGCATCCCTTAGACATATTCCTATTGAAAGCATCTCCCAAAAATGCAATTTTTTGTTGCAGGGATGCCTGAAATCTGACTTACAGTATACCTTAGGCAGACTTCTGGGAAAATTGGTGAGCCAAACACACAAGCAGGAAATTATGTTTCTGGGGAGTGGTTAGTACACATTCTGTGTACAGAACAACTCCAGGTAGCCATATTGCAATGCATTCTCAGAAAATGACAGCGATTGCAGATTGAAAAGGAAAGGTCATTTTTAATAACATTCAATTACAATATGACTTGTGCCGCAATTATATGCGCTATATTATTTTTTCTTATTTGCTAGTTTATTTTCCACAAAAGTGGAGTTACCCTTTAAGTGTTTTTATATTTCCTGTATGTGTTTGTTGCTTACAGCTAACATTAACCACTTGAGGTCCGAGTGACGGCTACAGCGCGGACCTCAATCTCCGGGAGGACGTCATATGACGTCCTCCCCTATGCACGCGCACCGCGCGCACCCTGCAGGGCGCGCGGTGTGCGCGCTGTGATCACCGAGTCACGGAGACTCGGATGATCACAGATCCGAGTAAGGGGCCGGTCCCGGCCCCTTACCATGTGATCAGCTGTCAGCCAATGACAGCTGGTCACATGATGTAAACAAAATCTCGGTGATCGGTTTCGTTTTCTCCTCACGCTGACAGCGTGAGGAGGAAAAAAAAGCCGATCACCGGCTTATGTCAAAGGGACATCGGTCCTGAAGAGGAAGGAGGCACAGATGCCTCATCTGTGTCTCCAAGTGCCATCTGCCAGTGCCCACAAGTGCCACCTATTAAAGCCCACAAGTGCCACCTATCAATGCCCACAAGTGCCATCTATCAATGCCCACAAGTGCCACCTATTAGTGCCACCTAGCAGTGCTGCCATCAATCAGTGCCCAATCAGTGCCCAACACTGCCACCCATCAGTGCCCATAACCGCCACCCATCAGTGCCCATCACTGCCACCTATCGGTGCCCATCACTGCCGCCTCATCAGCGTACATCAACGAAGGAGAAAAATTAACTGTTTGCAAAAATTGATAACAAAATATAAAAAAAATATAATTTTTTTAAAAAAATTCTGTCTTTTTCAATTTTTTTAACAAAAAATAAAAACCGTAGAGGCGATCAAATACCATCAAAAGAAAGCTCTATTTGTGGGAAAAAAATGATAAAAATTTAATTTGGGTACCGTGTTGTATGACCGCGCAATTGTCATTCAAAGTGCGACAGCACTGAAAGCTGAAAATTGGTCTGGACAGGAGGGGGGTTTAAGTGCCCAGTAAGCAAGTGGTTAAATGAAATCATGTTATGGTCACTGCTACCCAGATGTTCTTTTATATGAATATTGGTAATAAGCTCTGCATGGTTTGAGATGACCAGGTCCAGCAGAGCATTATTCTTAGTCGGGGCCTCAATAAACTGGACCATAAAATTGTCTTGTAATAGGTTAGTAAATGTTTGCCCTTTAACTGTGCCAGCAGTGCCATTACTCTTACTCCAGTCAATTTCCAGGTAGTTAAAATCCCCCATTATCCCTGTCCCAGCCCTTTCTATCTGTGCAAGGAGCTGAGTCTCCACCTCCTCATTAACACTGGGAGGTCTATAACAAACTCCAATGATAATCTTTGTAGTATGCACACCCATGTACAGTTCCACCCATAATGCTTCAGACTCATCACACCTTCCATCAACTAGGTCCTCTTTTGCACTTCCTTTGAGATCACTTCCCACATGGAGACAGACACCACCACCCCTCCGTTTTACCCTGTCTTTCCGAAAGAGAGCATAGTCAGGGATATTAATAGCCCAGTCATGTGAAGAATAAAGCCAAGATTCAGCAATACCATCTAAATCAAAGTGCACCAAAGGTTGCAACTCACCTATTTTGTTTGGCAGACTTCTGGCATTGGTGAACAAACATTTTAACTCATTGTCACATTTTGCACACTTATGTTGCATATTTTTTATTTTAGTACAAATAGTACCATTTCCAATGGTTGTTTTTAACATGGGAACCTTCATATCACCTGCCATAGCCCTACCCCCATCTTTCCCCATTCCACCCACCAATAGGGTCTGACCCCTGTCTGACCTGTCTTCCTCATTATAATGTAATTCACCCCCCCCCATCCTAGTTTAAATGCTCCTCCAGCCTTCCCATAAACCTCTCCCCAAGCACAGCAGACCCCCTTCCATTTAGGTGCAAACCATCTTTATCATGGTTGAGTTGTACCCCAATGAAAAGTCAGCCCAGTGCTCTAAAAACCCAAATCCCTCCTCCTTACACCAGGTCTTTAGCCATGCATTCAGTTCTCTAATCTCCCCGTCTTTCCTGAGTTGCGCATGGCACAGGCAATATTTCAGAAAATATCACCTTGGAGGTCCTTCCCTTCAACTTGCAGCCTAGTTCTTTAAATTGGTTCTTAAGGAGTCTCCACGTTCCATATATTCTGTCATTGGTTTCATCGTGGACCAAGAAGGCTGGGTCATGCCCAGCCCCTCCCAGTAATTTATCAACCCGGTCCACCACATGCTGAACCCTGGCACCAGGGAGACAGCAAACCCTTCGGTTGAGGCGATCCTGATGACAAATTATTATCAGTTCTTCTGATTATAGAATCCCCTATTACCATCAACTGTCTAGGCCTACAAGTACTACCCTTACCACTCCTACTAGATGGGCTTCTCTCCTGTTAGGGGTTAGGACATCTAGGGCTGCCACCTCTGAGCTTGCCACCCCAACATCTTCACCCAACTTGGTAAATCTGCAAGGGTGCTCAAACCCATGGCTGGCCTTCCTTTTCTGTGAGCCCCTACCACTCCCTCTAACTGCACAAACCCATCTTCCTATCTGATAATCCTGACTTACTCCTCCATCCTCCCCATTAACCCTATAGGGAGCAGAGGACCCCTTTCAAGGTTGTCAATTCTGCCAAGTGTTGCAATTTGCTCCTCCAGATCTCTAATGCAAGCTTCCAGGAGGGGCAACTAACTCACATCTGTCGCAGCGGTATCCATTCTGGAGCTGTTGCTCCATTGTTGAATACATGCGGCACACTGTGCACTGCACAAAACCAGGCCCATCTTAAGAGCATTATAGGCCCCCGGGTAATACAGTGCACTGGGGCCCTGTCTACACAATCACGCATGGAATAAAAATGCAAATTATCAAAAAGGCTATATTTATTGGTACTGCCAACAAAATCAGTGTTTAAACATTAACACAATGTTTGGACAATATAACACGAGTTTGATGGGCACAGTGGCAGCTTTTGATGGGCACAGTGGCAGCTTTTGATGGCCACAGTGGCAGCGTTTGATGGCCACAGTGGCAGCGTTTGATGGCCACAGTGGCAGCGTTTGATGGCCACAGTGGCAGCGTTTGATGGCCACAGTGGCAGCGTTTGATGGCCACAGTGGCAGCGTTTGATGGCCACAGTGGCAGCGTTTGATGGCCACAGTGGCAGCGTTTGATGGCCACAGTGGCAGCGTTTGATGGCCACAGTGGCAGCGTTTGATGGCCACAGTGGCAGCGTTTGATGGCCACAGTGGCAGCGTTTGATGGCCACAGTGGCTGCGTTTGATGGCCACAGTGGCTGCGTTTGATGGCCACAGTGGCTGCGTTTGATGGCCACAGTGGCTGCGTTTGATGGCCACAGTGGCTGCGTTTGATGGCCACAGTGGCTGCGTTTGATGGCCACAGTGGCTGCGTTTGATGGCCACAGTGGCTGCGTTTGATGGCCACAGTGGCAGCTTTGATGGCCACAGTGGCTGTTTTTGAGCACAGTGGCAGCTTTTGAGGGGCACAGACAGTGGCTGTGTGTGATGCACAACTTGAACGTACTAAAGTAGAGTGTTAGACTTACTTGAGGCCGCCAGTTTGGTGCAGTACAGTGTGTCACTCACAACAGCAAGGCAGCGCCAGCTATCAAGGGCAGTGTTTCTGCTCCGCTCCCTCTCCACGCTGTCTGAAGAACATGGCAGAGGTGGGCGGAGCTTGTTCACTAGCAGCTGGGGCAGCCGTGGTGTGCTATGAATGCTGGGGTGGGCGCGGCCTCTGACTGACGTCACTGGTTGCTGGCTAGACGCCGGGCTGCCGGCGATTCTAGCAAGTGAGCAACCAGTGCAGTCAGTCAACTTAAGCAGCAGATTGCAGCACTGAGGATCGGCCCTGTATGGGGCCTTCAGGACAAGTGGGGCCCCCGGGCAACTGCCCAGCGAGCCCAGTGGAAAAAACGGCCCTGCACAAAATCTTCAATCTTGCTAGCACACATTTTCCCAGTTGCAATAATATTACCAACAGGAAATTTCCGATGTTACTTACAGGCTTGAAGATTCCTGTTATAATCTCCTGTTTTAAACTCTGGGTTTTAACCCACCACTTAGTCAAATTTCCACTTGGTCAAAGATCCAGCAAGCAAAAAATGCAAGCTCAAGGATGAGAAAGCTCAGAAATGGGTTTTATATGAAGTTATATAGGAATGGAAGCACCTGTGACTAATTAACCACTTCCTTTAACTAAAGGAAGGAAAAAAAAAAGGCTATTTAAAAAGTGACAGAAAAGGTGTTTAAAAAGCTGCAAGAAAAGACCCCCTCAAAAAAACAAAAACAACCAACAATGCAAACACAGCAATCACCAGCAGTCAAAAACAAAACTGTTTTTCACTCTCCGCTCAAATTTCCCACCCTTCAGCTTTCAGGCCGGGTTCACACTGGTCCGACAAACGCTCCGACATTGGGAGCTCATGTCGCATGAGGTGTGAAATGCAATGTTTCCCTATGGGAGCCGTCCTAACTGGTCCAACACAAGTTGTTCCGACTTTAGAAATGCTTCCTGTACTACTTTGGTCCGACTTTGATCCTACTTCAGCCCATTGACTATCATTGAAGTCGGATCAAAGTCTCGCGTGATCCGACTTCGGCATGCGACTTGTGCTCAGATGATCTTGAGGGGGAACTCCACGCCAAATTTTCAATAAAAAACCGGCATGGGTCCCCCCATCGAAGAGCATACCAGGCCCTTGGGTCTGGTATGGACCTTAAGGGGACCCCCCCTACGCCGAAAAAAACGGCGTGAGGGTCCCCCCAAAATCCATACCAGACCCTTAACTGAGCACGCAGCCCGACCGGTCAGGAATGGGGTGGGGATGAGCGAGTGCCCCCCCTCCTGAACCGTACCAGGCCGCATGCCCTCAACATGGGGGGTGGGTGCTTTGGGGCAGGGGGGGGCGCCCTGCGGGCCCCCCCACCCCAAAACACATTGTCCCCATGTTGATGAGGACAAGGGCCTCTTCCCGACAACCCTGGCCGTTGGTTGTCGGGGTCTGCGGGCGGGGGGCTTATCGGAATCCGGGAGCCCCCTTTAAAAAGAGGGCCCCCAGGTCCCGGCCCCCCACCCTATGTGAATGAGTATAGGGTACATGGTACCCCTACCCATTCACCTAGGGAAAAAGTGTCAATAAAAAAAACACACTACACAGGTTTTTAAAGTAATTTATTAGGCAGCTCCAGGGTCTTCTTCCGACTTCTGGGGTCTTCTTCTGACTCCGGGGGTCTTCTTCCGACTTTGGGGGCCTCTCCAGTGTCCTGAGCTTCTGCCGACTCCTCCGCTATCTTCTGCGGCTCTTTTGCTAGCGGTGGCCCGGACTTCTGCCTTCTTCCCTCTTCCGATGTTGACACGACGTTCTCTCCGGCTGGAATGCTCTCTGAGCGCTCCGCAATGGATTTATATAGGCGGTGACCCCGCCCCTTATGAAGTCACTGTCCTGGGGCATGCTGGGACTGTGCCGTCATAAGGGGGCGTGGTCATCATCCGGTTACCACGCCCCCTAAAATGTCACAGTTCCAGCATGCCCAAGGACTGTGACGGCATAAGGGGGCGGGGTCATAAGTCCATCGCGGAGCGCTCAGAGAGCATTCCAGCCATAGAGAGCGTCGTGTCAACATCGGAAGAGGGAAGAAGGCAGAAGTCCGGGCCACCACTAGCAAAAGAGCCGCAGAAGATAGCGGAAGAGCCGGCAGAAGATCAGGACACCGGAGAGACCCCTGAAGTCAGAAGAAGACCCCCGAAGCTGAAAGAAGACCCTAGAAGTCAGAAGAAGACCCTGGAGCTGCCTTATAAAATTACTTTAAAAACCTGTGTAGTGTGTTTTTTTATTGACACTTTTTCCCTAGGTGAATGGGTAGGGGTACCATGTACCCCATACTCATTCACATAGGGTGGGGGGGCCGGGATCTGGGGGCCCTCTTATTAAAGGGGGCTCCCGTATTCTGATAAGCCCCCTGCAGACCCCGACAACCAACGGCCAGGGTTGTCGGGAAGAGGCCCTTGTCCTCATCAACATGGGGACAAGGTGTTTTGGGGTGGGGGGGCCCGCAGGCCACACCCCCCTGCCCCAAAGCACCCACCCCCCATGTTGAGGGCATGCGGCCTGGTACGGTTCAGGAGGGGGGCGCTCGCTTGTCCCTACCCCCATTCCTGATCAGCCGGGCTGCGTGCTCGGATAAGGGTCTGGTATAGATTTTGAGGGGGCCCCCCCCACGCCATTTTTTCGGCATAGGGGGTTCCCCTTAAGGTCTATACCAGACCCAAGGGCCTGGTATGCCCCTGGAGGGGGGAACCCATGCCGGTTTTTTATTTAAAATTTGATGCGGAGTTCCCCCTCAAGATTCATACAAAACACAGTGCCGTGCATTGGCGGGGATCCAAGTCGGATCCCCATTCATTGAAAGTCGGACGCATGCCGGCTTCATGTCGCAGGGCAAAGTCGGATCCAAAGTAGGGCGGCTGTCGTGTCGCACCAGTGTGAACCCAGCCTCAACAGGTTTTTTATGTTAACATTTTGATTGGTAATACAATAAAATCTTTGTACCATTAACCACTTGCCGACCGCCTAACGACGATATACGTCGGCAGAATGGCACGGGCAGGCAAAATCACGTACCTGGTCCGATCAGACCCCCCCCGGTGCCAGAGGCGGTCGGCTCGAGTTCGCGGGCGATGAGAGGTGAGGGGGAGGCCATCCATTGTTGGCCACCCCCTCCCGATCGCTCCCAGCGAATGAAAATGCTTCCTCTCCCTCTGTAATGTAAACCGAGGGAGAGGAAGTGATGTCATCCCTCCTCGAGCCGGTCTTTTTGATCCGGCGCCGAGGAGAGAAGACATCAAGTAAGTCTGAACAACACTACACTTTCAGTAGAACACGCCAGGCACACTTTTCACCCCCCTTCACCCCCCGATCACCCCCCTGTACCCCCTGTCACACATAGCAGTTTTTTTTTTTGCATTGGTGTCAGTTTGTGACAGTTATAAGTGTTAGGGCAGTTAGGTTAGCCCCGTTTAGGTCTGGGGTACCCCCCTTTAGGTCCAGGGTACCCCCCTAACCCCCCCTAATAAAGGTTAACCCCGTGATCACCCCCCGTCGCCAGTGTCGCTAAGCGTTTTTCTGATCGCTGTATTAGTGACACAGGTGACGCTAGTTAGGGAGACAAGTATATAGGTTCGCTGTAAGCGTTTTATAGTGACAGGGACCCCCATATACTACCTACTAAAGGTTTTAACCCCTTGATTGCCCCCTAGTTAACCCTTTCACCAGCGATCACCGTATAAGTGTTACGGGTGACGCTGGTTAGTCGGTTTGTTTTTTATAGTTTTAGGGCACCCGCCGTTTATTACCTTATAAAGGTTTAACCCCCTAATTGCCCGGCGGTGATATAAGTTACGTTTTTAGGATCAAATAAGGTCTGCATCGCCCCAGGCAGCGTCAGGTTAGCGCCAGTACCGCTAACACCCACGCACGCAGCATACACCTCCCTTAGTGCTATAGTATCTGAACGGATCGATATCTGATCCGATCAGAACTATACTCCCCAGCAGTTTAGGGTTCCCAAAAACACAGTGTTAGCGGGATCAGCCCAGATACCTGCTAGCACCTGCGTTTTGCCCCTCAGCCCGGCTCAGCCCAGCCCACCCAAGTGCAGTATCGATCGATAACTGTCACTTACAAAACACTAAGCACACATAACTGCAGCGTTCGCAGAGTCAGGCCTGATCCCTGCGATCGCTAACAGTTTTTTGGTAGTGTTTGAATCAGTCGCTGACAATCAGGAGCTTTTTTGCCTGTGAGTCTCACTAGTGTACCCCTAAATTTAGAGCCCAAAATGGCAAATCGAAGGCACACTAGTGAAGAGGCCTACATGTTTCTGAGCATGACAGATAGTGAAGAGGAAGTCACTCATCTGTCAGATTTAGGCTCAGAATACGATCCTGTAGAGGACAGCGGCTCCATGACAGATAGCTCTGACGACGGAGTTGTGGTCCCTGCTAAGGTCAGGCGTACCAGACCCCAACTTCTTCTGTCCTTGAAGTGCAAGAACCGCAGGGCTCTCGTATGGAGCAGAGAAGTACTAGTGCCGCTATTCCTTCTGGTGAACTGGCAAGCACCAGCGGCCTAGTACACCCTGGTTATACATCCAGCACTGCAGTAACACTTGGTGATGTGGCGAGTCCCATAAGTGCAGTTCAAGCTGGCGAGGTGGCAAGCACAAGTAGTGTCCCGCTGCCACCAAGAAGACGAACACAGGCCCGTCGTGCCCATAGTGCCCTTCCTGCTGCATTCGCCAATCCGAATTGGGTACCCACCACTTCTGCAGCACCTGTACTTCCCCATTCACTGGCCAACCCGGAATTCAGGTGGAAACAGTTGATTTTACGCCACTGGATTTTTATTCGCTGTTTTTCACCGAAGATCTTTTTAGATCCATTGTGGACCAAAGCAATTTGTACGCTGGTCAACACATCGCCGCTAATCCCCAGTCCTCCCTCGCCAGAGATTGGAAACCAATTATGGTTTCCGAATTTAAGATCTTTCTGGGCCTTTCCCTCAACATGGGCATAAATAAAAAGAGTGAGTTGCGGTCATATTGGTCCACTGACCCAATTTACCATATGCCCGTGTTCTCTGCTTTCATGGCCAGGGCACGATACGAGCAGATTTTGCAGTTCATGCACTTCGACGACAATGAACTCTGTCGTCCTCGTGGAGACCCTGGATACGATCGGCGCTACAAAATTCGGCCCCTCGTAAACCACTTCAACCAATGTTTTGCAGACTTGTTTACCCCCCATCAAGTTGTCTGCGTTGAGGAGTCCCTGATTAAATTTTCTGGCTGCTTGTCATTCAAACAGTACCTTCCCAGCAAGCGTGCCAGATACGGGGTCAAGATGTATAAGCTCTGTGACAGGGCCACAGGCTATACATGTAGTTTTCTGGTTTACGAGGGCAAAGATAGTCACGTAGAGCCGACAAACTGCCCTGACTACATAGGAAGCGCTGGCAAGATTGTGTGGGACTTGGTGTCACCCTTATTCGGAAAGGGGTACCACTTGTACGTGGACAATTATTACACGAGCGTGCCACTTTTTAGCCACCCTTTTGATCATCAGATTGGAGTATGTGGCACCGTGCGACCTAATCGCCGGGGCTTTCCCCAGCGGCTTGTAGATTCCCGTCTTAGGGTGGGGGAGAGAGCCTGCTTGAAGTGTAATAACTTGCTCGCTGTGAAGTGGAGGGACAATAAGAATGTTTTCGTTCTTACCTCCCTTCATGCAAACACGACGGTCCAAATTCCTACGGCGACTGGTGTTGTGGAGAAACCCCTCTGTGTCCACGAATATAACCTTAATATGGGAGGGGTGGACCTCAACGACCAGTTGTTGGCGCCGTACCTAATTGCCCGTAAGGTCAGACGCTGGTACAAAAAAGTGTCTGTTTATTTATTTCAATTGGCTTTGCTGAACGCTCATGTGCTATACAGAGCTTCAGGACAGACTGGATCCTTCCTTAAATTCCAGGAAGAGATCGTCAGAGCCCTTCTGTTTCCAGACAGTGCTCCACCTCACCTTCCCCAACCAAATGCAGTAAGCCGGCTGCATGAGAGGCATTTTCAATATGTCCTCCCGAGTACCCCTACCCAACGAGCCCCCCAAAAAAGATGTGTCTGCAGCAAGCACGAATTTAGGCGTGACACCCGGTATTATTGTCCCTTCTGTCCTGACAATCCTGGTCTTTGCATGGGTGAATGTTTTGAACGCTAACATAAACTAGTGGAGTATTAGCGTAGGGTACAGCACTGCACAGACTAGGACACACTTTCACAGGGTCTCCCAAGATGCCATCGCATTTTGAGAGACCCAAACCTGGTACCAGTTAAAAAAGTTAAAGTTACAAAAAAAAGTGTAAAAAAAAAAAACAAAAGAAAGTAAAAAAGGAGAAAAAAAAAAAAAAAAACGCAAAAAAATATATAAAATAAAAAAAACAAAAATAGTTGTCGTTTTATTGTTCTCTCTCTATTCTCTCTATTGTTCTGCATTCTATACTGCAATGTTTTAATGTTATGTTTTTATCATGTTTGCTTTATAGGTATGCAATTTTTTTATACTTTGTTTTTTTTTATTGTTAACCACTTTTTTGTTTTCAGGTACGCCATTCAGCTGCAGAGCGGATTTACTTATCTTGACAGCAACAGCGTTTGCTCCCACGATACATAAAGCCGTGACTCCAGCGCTGCCGGAGGTGATTTCACCACCACAGTTACATACTTCAGCATATATGCCGAAGCGTGGGGGCAGCAGTGGGTGGAGGAGCGATTTGCTCCTGCCTTTTGCGGGAGGATGCCCCCATGCTTCGGCATATATATATTTTAGGTAGGCACTGGTTGCGTTAAATGTTTTATTTTTTACTATGTTTTTTTTGTATTTGCTTTGCAGGTATGGTAAGTATTACTGTTATACTGTAATGTTACTTTGTTTTTTTGTTAAGCATCATTTGCTTAGCAGGTACGCCATTCAGTTGCAGCACGGATTTATTTATCTTGACAGCAACAGCGTTTGCTCCCACGATACATAAAGCCGTGACTCCAGCGCTGTCGGAGGTGATTTCACCACCACAGTGACATACTTCAGCATATATGCCAAAGCGTGGGGGCAGCAGTGGGTGGAGGATCGATTTGCTCCTGCCTTTTGCGGGAGGATGCCCCCATGCTTCGGCATATATATACGGTGCATGTATGCCCATCATTAGAAGTGGGTGGATGAAGGGAAGTATTCTAATGGTGGGCATACCCACCGATCAATATCTTTTTTTCCATTCAGCCCACAGGCTCCATGAAAAAAAAGTTTACAATATATGCCCAACAAGGACCAGCAACGTACTGGTATGTTGCTGGACTTTGAGTGGTTATACCAGAATGATGCCTGCAGGTTTAGGTATCATCTTGGTATCATTCTTTTCAGCCAGCGGTCGGCTTTCATGTAAAAGCAATCCTAGCGGCTAATTAGCCTCTAGACTGCTTTTACAAGCAGTGGTAGGGAATGCCCCCCCACCATCTTCCATGTTTTTCTCTGGCTCTCCTGTCCCAACAGGGAACCTGAGAATGCAGCCGGTGATTCGGCCAGCTGACCATAGAGCTGATCAGAGACCAGAATGGGTCCAAACATCTCTATGGCCTAAGAAACCGGAAGCTATGAGCATTTCATGACTTAGATTTTGCCGGATGTAAACAGCGCCATTGGGAAATTGGGAAAGCATTTTATCACACCGATCTTGGTGTGGTCAGATGCTTTGAGGGCAGAGGAGAGATCTAGGGTCTAATAGACCCTAATTTTTTCAAAAAAGAGTACCTGTCACTATCATAGGGGATATTTACATTCCCTGAGATAACAATAAAAATAATAAAAATGAAAGGAACAGTTTAAGATAAAAAATAAAATTAAAAAAAAAAAAAAAAAAAAAAAAAAAAAAAAAAAAAAAAGCGCCCCTGTCCCCCACTGCTCTCGCGCAAAGGCAAGCGTCGGTCTGGCGTCAAATGTAAACAGCACTTGCACCATACATGTATCAGCGCAAAGGTCAAATCGAGGGCAGTAATTTTAGCAGTAGACCTCCTCTGTAAATCTAAAGTGGTAACCTGTAAAGGCTTTTAAAGGCTTTTAAAGGCTTTTAAAAATGTATTTAGTTTGTCGCCACTGCATGTTTGTGCGCAATTTTAAAGCATGTCATGTTTGGTATCCATGTACTTGGCCTAAGATCATCTTTTTTATTTCATCAAACATTTGGGCAATATAGTGTGTTTTAGTGCATTAAAATTTAAAAAAGTGTGTTTTTTCCCCAAAAAATGCATTTGAAAAATCGCTGCGCAAATACTGTTTGAAAATAAAAAAATGAAACACCCACCATTTTAATCTGTAGGGCATTTGCTTTAAAAAAATATATAATGTTTGGGGGTTCAAAGTAATTTTCTTGCAAAAAAAAAAAAAAAAAAATTTTTCATGTAAACAAAAAGCGTCAGAAAGGGCTTTGTCTTCAAGTGGTTAGAAGAGTGGGTGATGTGTGACATAAGCTTCTAAATGTTGTGCATAAAATGCCAGGACAGTTCAAAACCCCCCCAAATGACCCCATTTTGGAAAGTAGACACCCCAAGCTATTTGCTGAGAGGCATGTCGAGTCCATGGAATATTTTATGTTGTGACACAGGTTGCGGGAAAAAGACAAAGTTTTTTTTTTTTTTTTTTTTTTTTGCACAAAGTTGTCACTAAATGATATATTGCTCAAACATGCCATGGGAATATATGAAATTACACCCCAAAATAAATTCTGTTGCTTCTCCTGAGTACGAGAATACCACATGTGTGAGACTTTTTGGGAACCTAGCCGCGTACGGGACCCCGAAAACCAAGCACCACCTTCAGGCTTTCTAAGGGCGTAAATTTTTGATTTCACTCTTCACTGCCTTGCCTATCACAGTTTCGGAGGCCATGGAATGCCCAGATGGCACAACCCCCCCCCCCCCCCCCCAAATGGCCCCATTTTGGAAAATAGACACCCAAAGCTATTTGCTGAGAGGTATAGTGAATATTTTGTAGACCTCACTTTTTGTCACAAACTTTTGAAAATTGAAAAAAGAAAAAAAAATACATTTTTTTGTCTTTCTTCATTTTCAAAAACAAATGAGAGCTGAAAAATACTCACCATACCTCTCAAATAGCTTGGGGTGTCTACTTTTCAAAATGGGGTCATTTTGGGGGGTTTTGTGCTATCTTGGCATTTTATGGCCTTCAAAACTGTGATGGGTAGTGAGGAGTGAAATCAAAAATTTACGCCCTTAGAAACCTTGAAGGCGGTGCTTGGTTTTCGGGGCCCCGTACACGGCTAGGCTCCCAAAAAGTCCCACACATGTGGTATCCCCGTACTCAGGAGAAATCAGCAGAATGTATTTTGGGGTGCAATTCCACATATGCCCATGGCCTGTGTGAGATATATATCATTTAGTGACAACTTTTTGTAATTTTTTTTTTTTTTTTGGTCATTACTCAATCACTTGGGACAAAAAAAATAAATATTCAATGGGCTCAACATGCCTCTCAGCAATTTCCTTGGGGTGTCTACTTTCCAAAATGGGGTCATTTGGGGGTTTTGTACTGCCCTGCCATTTTAGTACCTCAAGAAATGACATAGGCAGTCATAAACTAAAAGCTGTGTAAATTCCAGAAAATGTACCCTAGTTTGTAGACGCAAACCAATATACGCTTATTGACATTTTTTTTACCAAAAACATGCGGCCGAATACATTTTGGCCTAAATGTATGACTAAAATTGAGTTTATTGGATTTTTTTTATAACAAAAAGTAGAAAATATAATTTTTTTTCAAAATGTTCGGTCTTTTTCCGTTTATAGCGCAAAAAAAAAAAACCGCAGAGGTGATTAAATACCATCAAAAGAAAGCTCTATTTGTGGGAAGAAAAGGACGCAAATTTCGTTTAGGTACAGCATTGCATGACTGCGCAATTAGCAGTTAAAGCGACACAGTGCCAAATTGTAAAAAGAGCTCTGGTCAGAAAGGGGGTAAATCCTTCCGGGGCTGAAGTGGTTAATACTTTGAACTGTCATGCATGAGTTTCATTCATGACTGCTCTGTGATTACTACTGATCTGTGATTGGCTAAAGCTAATCACATGGTGCTGTGACTGGCCCACAGCTATCATGTTCCCTGGGCCTATCACAACTCACTAGTATAGGAAGCAAAACGTTATAAATGAGATTCATTCATAACAGCTTTGTAGACATGGTGGACATTTGATTGCATAGCAATCCCAGAACCCCATGGCCACTCAAAGCGGAATAGTACCATGAGCCAAAATCCCCTGTGTCCTGTGGACACAGCAGTTGTGAGGGGCATGCTGCACACCCCAGCAGACATGCAGCGATCCCCTTAGGCACCATGACATACAGTGGGGACGGAAAGTATTCAGACCCCCTTAAATTTTTCACTCTGTTATATTGCAGCCATTTGCTAAAATCATTTAAGTTCATTTTTTTATTCATTAGTGTACACACAGCACCCCATATTGACAGAAAAACACAGAATTCTTGACATTTTTGCAGATTTATAAAAAAAAAAAAAAAAAAAAACTGAAATATCACATGGTCCTAAGTATTCAGACCCTTTGCTCAGTATTTAGTAAAAGCACCCTTTTGATCTAATACAGCCATGAGTCTTTTTGGGAAAGACGCAACAAGTTTTTCACACCTGTATTTGGGGATCCTCTGCCATTCCTCCTTGCAGATCCTCTCCAGTTCTGTCAGGTTGGATGGTAAACGTTGGTGGACAGCCATTTTTAGGTCTCTCCAGAGATGTTCAATTGGGTATAAGTCAGGGCTCTGGCTGGGCCATTCAAGTCACGGAGTTGTTGTGAAGCCACTCCTTCGTTATTTTAGCTATGTGCTTAGGGTCATTGTCTTGTTGGAAGGTAAACCTTCGGCCCAGTCTGAGGTCCTGAGCACTCTGGAGAAGGTTTTCGTCCAGGATATCCCTATACTTGGCCGCATTCATCTTTCCCTTGATTGCAACCAGTCGTCCTGTCCCTGCAGCTGAAAAACGCCCACAGCATGATGCTGCCACCACCATGCTTCACTGTTGGGACTGTATTGAACAGGTGATGAGCAGTGCCTGGTTTTCTCCACACATACTGCTTAGAATTAAGGCCAAAAAGTTCTATCTTGGTCTCATCAGACCAGAGAATCTTATTTCCCACCATCTTGGAGACCTTCAGGTGTTTTTTTAGTAAACTCCATGCGGGCTTTCATGTGTCTTGCACTGAGGAGAGGCTTCTGTCGGGCCACTCTGCCATAAAGCCCCGACTAGTGGAGGGCTGCAGTGATGGTTGACTTTCTACAACTTTCTCCCATCTCCCAACTGCATCTCTGGAGCTCAGCCACAGTGATCTTTGGGTTCTTCTTTACCTCTCTCACCAAGGCTCTTCTCCCCCGATAGCACAGTTTGGCCGGACGGCCATCTCTAGGAAGAATTCTGGTCATCCCAAACATCTTCCATTTAAGGATTATGGAGGCCACTATGCTCTTAGGAACCTTAAGTGCAGCAAAAAATTTTTTGTAACCTTGGCCAGATCTGTGTCTTGCCACAATTCTGTCTCTGAGCTCTTCAGGCAGTTCCTTTGACCTCATGATTCTCATTTGCTCTGACATGCACTGTGAGCTGTAAGGTCTTATATAGACAGGTGTGTGGCTTTCCTAATCAAGTCCAATCAGTATAATCAAACATAGCTGGACTCAAATGAAGGTGTAGAACCATCTGAAGGATGACACAGCTAAAAGGTCTGAATACTTAGGACCATGTGATATTTCAGTTTTTCTTATTTGTACTCGGAGTCAATCTGTGGATAGTGTAGGAAAGGAACAAAAAGCAACAGAGAACATAGACCTGAGTTATGCCTGGGTCAAGTGGTCAGTATGCCTGAAAGGGGGCATACCCAAGTATGAATTGAATTAAAATGAAAAAGAAAAAGAAAAAGAAAAAGAAAAAGAAAAAAGGGAATGGGTGGGTGGGACACAAGATCCTACGACCACAGGAAGGAGAAGAAGGAGGGCAGGCTTTATGCAGCCTGACTCCTCCTACAATTACAGGCTGACCTGCGGTCAGTCTTACACTTGTACTCGGAGTCAATCTGTGGATAGTGTAGGAAAGGAACAAAAAGCAACAGAGAACATAGACCTGAGTTATGCCTGGGTCAAGTGGTCAGTATGCCTGAAAGGGGGCAAAAATGACCAGTAGGATGAATATGATACCAAATTATTACCCACTGAAAATGCGTATGATCTACCAAATTAACAAACGCTTGTGGTATCTCAAAAAGTGGCTCTGGGCCAAGCCCAGAGAAACAAGACGACCTCCACCTGCCCAAAACGGGCTGGGATCCCTGGCACAAATATGCAGAACCTGCTCCTATCTCTTGTGACCCAAAAAGCCGGGTATAGGCCTGCCTTGAGCACCGAGCTGGTACCCAACACGAAGGAGACCATGAGAATGTGATAGATACGACATGGAAAATATGACCCATGATGAGAAGTCTGCTGATCACAGCAGGAGGGCTACTCAACAGGAACCCTGAAGATGGCTTAATAGAATGCACAGCAAATAAAGAAAGATCTGTCGGGGTCTACCAACAACATGAAAAATGAGTCCAAACCAGATACGCCCTGACAATGCCGAGCCGATATGAGTTAAAAGAGGCCAAAAACCGAACCAAGTAGGAAGACTACTGAAACTGGCCTAGCGACTGAGAAAATTCGGAATCCACTGAAGCCCCTGAGCCCGCAAAGGCTGCTGGAGCTACCAAGGCTGACTTACCAATACTTCCATGCTTCTGCCAACCCTAGCCAAATGTAGCTAGGAAATAAAAGGTCGAGTGCATTACGACAGGGAAGAACCGCAGTCCCCTGGGTAACCTACTCCGCGTAAGTGACACGCCACTGGGACAGCAACATGAACTACGAGAAAAACGTGAGCATACTGAGAACCTGCGCCAGGAACGTAATCTGCGTGAAGGAACAAAACACATGTATTGCGCGAGCTGACGAAACGTGAGCAGCCTAAGCACCGAGGCTGCAAGAACCCGCAACTACATGAGAAACACCGGTAGCACGAGAACGTGAATTGATGAACAGCGTGAGAAACATGAGAACGAGAGTAACCTTGGGAAAACATGAGAACCCTGGAAAACAAGAGAAACATAAAAATGTGAGTTTATCATAGAAACAAATTGCAAGAGACACGTAAATTGCATGAGAAACGTAAATTGCATGAGAAACGTGAGTTTGTACGAAATACATAAACAGCGTAAGAACAGATGAGGAGACTTGCCACCGAACAAGCCAATTAAAAACGAACACCTCAATCTGTCAACCCATAGACATGATGGGTAATCTGCAGTGGTAGAACATGAACAACCCAGCTGTTTGAAAGCAACCAGATAACATTACAGACAACCAGCCCAAGACCTACCACCCCTGGTATCTGACAAGTATGATGAAGTGTGTGCAGAAATGACAAGACCAATAGCGCAAGAATGTGAACCTAATGATGACACCCCCCCTACTGTATGCAGTGAGCGAGCCCGAGCAACCTGCAGCGCCAGGACAGGAAATTAAAAACGAACACTCAGGGCTAAGATACCCACAGACCGTGGTGGGTAGAAGTAAATGTGTAATGGTGAACGTGCACGTATGACGTATGGAAAACAGGCGAGAAGATTGTGGGACAACAATCAATTAAAAACGAAACCTCAGCCCGTACGGATCTGTAGACGTGACAGACCCTGAATGTGAGCACTAGCTAACGGAAATGCAGTGAACAAAAAGCTGTGACATAAAAACATAAGACATGAACGTAAGACACGTGAGAAACCGAGAGAAGCATGAGAAACCGAGAGAAGCATGAGGAAACGAGAGAAGCATGAGGAAACGAGAGAAGCATGAGGAAACGAGAGAAGCATGAGGAAACGAGAGAAGCATGAGGAAACGAGAATCAAGGGAAAACATGAGAATCAAGGGAAAAACGTGAGAACATGAGAAATGTAAGAAAAACATGAGGAATGTAGGAAAACATGAAAAGGCATAAGAAGTGACACATTACCTGAGAACCGTAATTGCATGAGAACACTGTGAAACTGCATGAGAACACTGTGAAACTGCATGAGAACACTGTGAAACTGCATGAGAAAACGTAAAATTGCATGAGAAAATGTAAAATTGCATGAGAAACCGTAACAAAGCATGAGAGATTGTAAAGTGCATGAGAAACCGTAATTTATGAAACCGTGAAATGCATAAAACCTGTAAAATGCGTACGAAACCGTAAATTGCACGAGAAACCGTAAAATGCATGAGAAACCGTAAATTTTAATGAAACCGTAAAAAAGCATGAAAAACTGTAAAATGCATGAGAACCCATAATATGAGAAACCATAAATCGCATGAGAAACCGTAAAATGCACGATAACCGTAAAATGCATGAGAAACCATAAATTGTATGCGAAACTAACATGCATGAGAACCGTAAATAGCATGAAAACCATATGCATGAAAAAAACGTAAATAAATGAGAAATCGTAAATCGCATGAAACCGTAAAAACATGAAACCATAAAATGCATGAGAAACTGTCAATTTAAATCATAAAATGAATAAAAAAAACGTAAAATCAATGAAAAACCGTAAAATGCATGGGAAACTGTAAATCGCATGAGAAACCAAAAGTTACATGAGAAATCGTAAATTGCATGCCCCCAAAGGACCCCCACAGAAAATAATGAGATGACAGGCAATGAGCAATCTCCTATGCCATCTAGAATGAGATGGATCTTCAGGCTGTCTCTGCTGTCACCTGCCCACACTATATACCTCCATGTATGCTCAGTATACACTCCCATGTATGCCCAGGACCCGCACACACACCCGGAGCCCAATGACACAACCCACGTGCACTAGTACAAAGCACGAATGCTGGAAGCTGATGGTGTGAATGCTCAGTCCAGTGCGATCAGACAGAGACACAATACCTGGGTGGCGGAATCACTAGTGGTGTGTCCGGGCGGGTGTGCGGTGTGTACAGGCAGACTCGGATCGCATCGCCCCAGGAGTCTTCCGTATCATTTGCCCATAAAGGAGACAGAGCATCCCACTCTCTCTTCTTTACATCCCATCTGCCGTCTAACACTGTCCCTTTGCAGCCCCCCCCCAGCCCAGGCCGGCACCTGAGCGGGACGGGTGGCATCTGATGTGGATCCTCCGTTGATGCCACCCGCCCACACCTACCAGAACCGCGACCACCGGGAGAGAGATCCAAAAGAGAACCTTGCAGCCGACCATGCTGCCGCCCTGCAAGCCGAAAACAGGACGTGATCTGCCGTGACCTGCCCTAACCCGGAAGTGACCTGTCGACACAAGATCCTACAACCACAGGAAGGAGAAGAAGGAGGGCAGGCTTTATGCAGCCTGACTCCTCCTACAATTACAGGCTGACCTGCGGTCAGCCTTACACTTAATAGATCTGCAAAGATGTCAACAATTCTGTGTTTTTCTGTCAATATAGGGTGCTGTGTGTACATTAATGAGGAAAAAAATGAACTGACTGCAATTTAACAAAGAGTGAAAAATTTAAGGGGGTCTGAATACTTTCCGTCCTCAATGTACAAGATTGTGCCTGCATATGCCACCCCGCCACAGTATATGTACAGTATATGTACCTGTATGTAAATTGACAGCGTGTGCGTATACTGTTTATACTTTATTATTGATATACAGTATTTATATAGGGCCATCAGTTGGTGCAGCGCTTTACAAAATGCCTATACAGTATATATTGTTAAAGTATTTGACTTTATTTACGAACTGATTGGTGTTCCTGGGATTGCAACTGGTGATTTCAAAAACAAATGCCCAGGTTGACATGTTGAACACTCTTACCCATCCACCAGCTAAATTCAATGGTCCAATAATTTTATTTTTATTGTTTGGGGGGTATTTTGTTTACTTAATCCCTTGCATGTGTGCAGAGTAAAATGTATATTTTGTAAACTATTATGGCTTTATCTATTTATATGGGTGTTATTACAATATATTACAATATATTCCACTTGAGGAAAAAAAAAGTTTTATTGAACCAAGATCCAAAAATACATAAATAGTTCAATATTCTACATTTATCTGGACAGCAGCAACACAATTAGGTAGCATTAATTTACTTGTGCAAAAAAATATGGTATTTATGGTGTTACATTACAATAGGCTAAGAAGGGCCCTGCTCATAGGAGCTTACAATCTAAAAGGGATTACAACCAGGGGCCGACTGATCATTCGGGAATTCCGGGCACTGCCCGAGGGCCAGTAGGGGGCCCCCTAGTCACACTTTCTAGGAAGGTGTCACGCTACAGCTCAATCCCTGGGTTTGTCAGCAGCATTGTCACTGCTTCTAAAAACATACACCGCCCAGAAGAAGTTCCAAATCTTCTTTCTGTCTTCCCCCCATCAGTCTGTGCCTCCTTCAGTCAGATCCCGTCCCAGTGCCGTGTGACGAGAGAACCCGGAGGAGGGGCATAGCTACTGCAGCCTCACACTACATCAGGGAGAGAAGTGAGAGGAGGAAAGTCTGTATGGGGAGGTAAGCTGCACACAATAGCTGGCAAAGTTTCGTGACAGGGGTTTATGGTATGTGGTGAAGGGTTAAGGTGACAAGAAGGGTGACAATAGCAGCAGAGTGGTTGTGTTGGAGCTGGCAAAGTTTGCAACCCCCTCCCCCCAGTGTTATCCATATTCTGTACAGTGAGAAGTGTAAACCCACCGAATAAACCATACACTCTATATACAAAATAATAATCCCCAATAAACATATCTGCACAATTTTTAAAGCTATATGCATGGTAGCACATTCGTATGAACACTGATCATTTAGAGCATGGTCTGCCAACCACTGGGCCTGGTTCGGTACTGAGCCATGGCTATTTGGAGCCAGGCCATGAGTGCAGCAGGTGGGCAGCATGAGAGAGCAGGGAGATGACAATCTCTCACGCCTGCGCTGCATGACCGCAGTTCCACCCTCACTATGCAGCCGTGGGCAGCAGAGAGATTATATCATCTCTCACTGCCCACCCTCTCATGTGCTGAAAAGCTGGGGAGAGAAGCTTCTTTCTCTGCTGTCAATGTTGCCTGCTACCAAACTGCCTGTACATTTAAAAAGTGACAAGCTGCATCTTATATATTTTTGGTGGTAGGCAACAGTAGGAAGCTTCAGCTGGTGGCAGGAGACGTGGCAAGTGACAAGCTGCATCTGAAGGCAAGTGATGTGGCAAGTGACAAAACTGCATCTGAAGGCAAGTAACAAGCTGCACCTGAAGGTAGGTGACGTGACAAGCTGCATCTGGTGGCAGGGTATGTGACAAGTGACAAGCTGCATCTTGTGGCAGGCGACGTGGCAAGCTGCACCAGAAGGCAGGTGACGTGACAAGCTGCATCTGAAGGCAGGTGACGTGACAAGCTGCATCTGGTGATAGGTGAGGTAGCACGTGACAAGCTGCATCTGGTGGCAGGTGATGTGACAAGTGACAAGCTGCATCTTGTGGCAGGCGATGTGGCAAGCTGCACCTGAAGGCAGGTAAAGTCACAAGCTGCATCTGAGGGCAGGCGACGTGACAAGCTGCATCTGGTGGTAGGTGAGGTGGCAAGTGACAAGCTGCATCTGGTGGCAGGTGACTTGGCAAGTAATAAGCTGCATCTGGTGGCAGGTGACGTGACAAGTGGCAAGCTGCATCTGGTTGCAGGTGACGTGGCAAGTGACAAGCTGCATCTGAAGGCAGGCGATGTGGCAAGTGACAAGCTGCATCTGGTGGCAGGTGATGTGGCAAGTGACAAGCTGCATCTGGTGGCAGGTGACGTGGCAAGTAATAAGCTGCATCTGGTGGCAGGCAACATGGCAAGTGACAAGCTGCATCTTGTGGCAGGTGACGTGGCAAGTGACAAGCTGCATATCGTGGCAGGTGACGTGGCAAGCTACATCTGGTGGCAGGTGACAGTGGCAAGTGACACACTCAGGGCTCCCACTGATTCCGCATTATGGTGAGTTGAACTATTTCATTTTATATTACAATTTAATAATAGAAATAATGCACTTCAATCATTCTGCCACCATATCAACCATGGTGCCCTGATGATTGAAGTGCCAACACCAGCCATTGCCCTGACAAATTGCCTGTGAAAAAATACAATGTCATAAAGTAACTTAACATTATCTGGACATACACAGAGTGCTTGGGAGTTGCATATTATATCTCTTATAACTGGAGGTTGTTCTCTTTAAACCATACCATTGTATTTTTTATTGTTTTATGCATTAGTGAATGAGCGCAGTCGTTTTTTGATTATATCTAAATACTTCTCAGTCCCTGTCTCCCCCAACTGCCATTCCCCACCACTGCCTTCCACTCCCATCCTACTGGTGCATGAGGGGGGGTGGTATGTGGATAGAGCAGGTGATCACTGCAGCAGGTGGGGGAAATAGCTTGAACAAATCTTTTGTGGCTCTCACTGCAGCAGCTGAAAGCCAACATCTCCTGCTCCAGCTGCTGCAGTGAGAATCACAAAAGAATGGTTCCAGTTATTTCTCTCACTGCCTGGACCCCCACCCCCCCACAGCGCTTCCAGCTTCCCTCCTCTCCTCTCCCACCAGCAGCAGTTGCGGGCACACAGGGTGAACCTCAGGATGGAGAGCAGGAAAGGGGGCGGTAAATATGTAATTTACCAGCCCCTTCCTGTTCATTTATCTGCAGTGCAGCTGAGGATACAGAGAAAAGAACTGGGGAATGTGTCTTCAGTCTCTTTCTCTGTCTCAAAAGGGAGATTTATATCCCACCTTGGCCTCTTAACAGCATTGTGAAAAAAAATGTAAGAAATGATTAAACTAAATTTAGTTAAAATAAAAAAAATTTGTAAAAATCAGATTTAAATGCATAATCAAACTAAAAAGCCACACCCAATATGGGGCATTATTTAGCCACACCCACTGTGTGACACGATGCGCTATACGTGACACAGGTCACCTTTTCCCTGGTAGGGGCCTCCAGTGCATTACTTTGCCCATGATGCTGTTAAGGTGGCACTACCCATGAGAGGCTCCTAGTACCTTTACTGTGTCACCAGCTTTAAGTCTCCTGACACTCTGCATGTCGCCAAGCTAGGTGCCCCTGCACGCAGACCTGCTGCATTAATGCTGCATCAGAAAGATGGCTGCCATGTGGTGGTCATCTTTAAACCTGGTGGCCCTATGAACCCTAATGCCCGGGGGCCCCATGAGTTGTCAGTCCGCCCCTGATCACACCTTAACTTTCATAGTGGACAGCAGGGAACAAGTATTAACCAGGCAACATATTTTAAAGGTACAACTCTCACCACCCCTGCCCTCCCCTCCCCATCAATTTGTTGTTGGGTACAAGATTCTCAAAAACAAAAATAGGGGGAAAAAAACAGCAGTTTGTTACATCACCCCCCCCCCCCCACACCCACACCCACTGCAAGATCGCAGTGCATTGCTGTATGATGATTGGCCAAAGCATGCACCTGACCTGCATGCTTTGGCCAATCCCAGCGCCCTCTGCTAAGAGAGCCATAATTGGCCAAAGGCAGGGTGCCTTTGGCCAATCATGGTTCAGGGGGACTAAGTCCACGCCCCACACTATATAAGGCCGCCTACACAGTAGAGTTGGTGTGGATGGAGAGATAGCTTGATTTAGATTAAGCAGGCAGGTTATTCAGTTAGTGTCAGTGTATTTGAGATATATATATATATATATATACACACACACACACACACAGTCAGTCTTTTATATATATATATATATATATATATATATATATATATATATTCTGCAATTACCATAGACTATAAATTCAGTGTTTACTTTATATTCAGTCAGTGCAGGCAGTGTATATGTGTGTGTATATATATATATATATATATACACACACACACACATACACCCTGCATCCAGTGTAGCCTATATCTACAGTGCATTCTGCGGTGTACTGTTTCTTTTTTTTTAACAAGAAAAGAAATGTAATTCGATTTTTACAATACAAGTGATGCAAATACACAGTTGTTCACATTATTACTGTTACATAGATTGTCACAAAACGAATGGGCGAAGTCTTAAAACAGGAGAAAGCTGTACAGAGTTATTGAATTAAATCACATTAGGAGATGAGATCTGAGTTAGCAATTTCCGGCAGTATTATTTGAGGAGATTATGAAGACAAGGGGGGGAGAAAGGGGGGGAGAAGGGGGGGGAGAAGGGGGGGGCGGGGACTGGGAGGGAAAGGAGGGGGAGGAAGGAGAGGGGGGAGGAAAGGGGAAGGGGGATGGGGAAAGGGGGAGGAGGGGAGGAAAGGGGGGGGAGGGCCCGAGGGAAGATCTCATCTATCCTATTAGGTTCACAGAACTCAAGCAATGATTAAACATTCAGAAGGTAAAAAAAAAATAGTAGTAAACTATTGCGGGGTGGGTTCAATATCAATATCTCTGTGATCATTGTCCACCTCTGTGCCCTACGCATCTATCCATCCCGACCATATCTTGTCAAATTTGGCAGGACAGTTTTGATTGGCATATGTAAGTTTATATAATGGTAGCACTGAGTTCAATTTAAGGCGCCATGAGGTTACCCTGGGTGGGGCATTGTCCTTCCAGTGGAGGAATATCTCTCTACGAGCATGAAATGTGGCATAGTTCAAAAATAGTCTAGTATATTTGCCTCTTACCCTAGAGTCAAAAACATTGAGCAGCATCAATCTGGGGTCTATTCCCAGCTCCAGAGAGGTAACTAAGTGTGTCAGCTATCTCCAACCAATAGTCTCCGAGGCTGGGACAGGACCATATCATATGAAAGAAGGTGGCGGAACTCTGACCACATCTAGGACAGGCCACCGGAACATTAGGATTCATAATAGTTAACCGCTTTGGAGTGTAATAGGCTCTGTGAAGGAACTTGACCTGCATAAAGCAGTCTCCAGCCGAAATCATAATAGTGACAAAGGATGACACACATGACTCCCACTCTTCCTCTGACAAATCTGGAATGTCCAGTCTCCATCTCTCATGAGTTTTTTCAAGTTTTTTCAAAGGAGCTATGGACAGATGGAAATATAAGGAGGAGAGGGGTTTATCTATGACCTTGGCTGTTAGTAGTCCCTCCACAGAGTCTGATTTTAATATGATTTGTGCTGGGAATTGTCCCCTATACGCGTGTTGAAGCTGGTAGTAACGAAACAACATCCATCCCGATAGTGAGTAGGCATGTTTAAGATCAGAAAAGGATCTCAATTTACCCCCCTGAACTATATGCTTTAGTTTAACTATACCTTTCTTTGCCCAAACCTGGGGGTCAGGTATGGTGTTCATGTGCGGTAGATTAGGATTACCCCAAGGAGGAATGTGGGGAGAAAACGTCTCGGGGGAGGCAAAGCGGGCCCTGGCTTTATTCCAAATATTAATGGTGGTACGCATCAGATCCATGATTCGAGGGTGAGATCTCGCTCCCCTGAACACTACGTTAATGAGAGAAGAGTATGAACCCATTATGGCTGCCTCCAATGTTACCGCTGGGTTGTCCTGCAGTTGGGAAAACCACCATCTGACCGTCACCAGGACAGCCGCCCAGAAGTAGATCTGAAAATCTGGTAGGTACAGACCACACTGGGTGATGGGCAGCTGAAGGGTAGTAATGGCCAGTCGCGGGGACCTACCGTTCCAAACAAAGGAAGAAATTATACTTTTTAATTTTGCGAAAAACGAGGCCGGAGGAATTAAGGGGGCATTACGAAAAAAGTATAAGAATTTAAGGAGATAAACCATTTTAACTAAATTTACCCTACCAACTGGTGATAGGGGAAGGGTCCTCCAGGCTATACACTTTGTGAAAATTTTTTTAGAAGTGGTTGAAGATTCAGCTCATAATATGAGGATAATGGAGTCCCAATCCTTACTCCTAGATATTTGAGTTCAGATGTCCACTTTAGGGGGGTGCCTGTTGGTGAATGGTGACCCGACGCATTCAGTGAGAAAAGGAGAGATTTCCCCCAGTTAACTCTAATTCCGGAGAATGATCCGAATCCATCTATTATTTGTAGCGCCAGTGGGAGGGAGGAAATGTCTTTAAGGAAAAGGAGGGTATTATCGGCGTATAATGATATTTTGTCAGTGATCATAGAGCTCCCAGTAGAATGAAGCAAATCTGTCATTAATGGAAGGAGGGGTCTGTTAGGATCGTCCCATCCAGGTCATGAATAGTCGAAATAGTCACCAGGGAGGAGTTTTCCCTCGCCAGCCATGCCAGCATACTACCAGTTTTTTCCCCATGCTCGAAAATTCTTTGGGACTGATGCAGAAATTTAGTCTTAGTAGCTGACGTTTCTCAGTAAGAGAACATCCTGCAATGCTGCCTGAAAGTCAGAGTACGCTCTCGGAGTCCGGGACTCCGAGCACTCCTCCTCAAGCACCACCACCCTCTCCTCAGCCCTTCGTGTCTCCTCTCTCAGATTCTTATGGATACTACGGATATGTGACTGTAGGTTGTCCCTAGTAAAGGTTTTAAATGCGTCCCAAGACGTGGTCAGAGATACCAATTGGTCCAAATCCCGCCAATACTGCGTCGCCTCAGACCTATATGGTTCCGATATCCTGGAATCATCCAGCCAAAATCTAGACAATCTCCAGAGATTCTCACCCGGTGAATAAGACACGCACAGCTTCAAAGCAAGCGGAGCGTGAACTGATATGCCACGGGGGAGAATGGTGATATCCCTAACCCTGGGTAAAACAGACCACCCCGTGTAGGCAAGATCTATATATGATAGGGTCTTGTAAGAAGCCGAGTGACATGTGTAGGCCCTTCGAGAGGGATTGCGCCATCTCCACACATCAGTCAGGTTAGAGGCTACTGCCCAGGAGAGCAGCTCTGAACATGAGCCCGCTCCGAGCGAGAGTCTGTCCACCCCAGGGTCCGGGGCCAGGTTAAAATCTCCCAGTATCACCACATTGTCTGTAGCATAAGTGGCAATTTTATAGACAAGCTGGTTAAGTAATCTCATGGAGGCCGGGGGGGGGGCCAGGTACAACCCCACCACCACCAGTTCTAATCTACCATAGCATGAAGGATAACAAAACGACCCTCCGGATCTTGTTCCAGCGCTAGTAGCTTGAATGGTAGAGACTTATGAACTAAAATGCTGACCCCTCTAGAGTAATTGGTGTAAGTGGAGTGATATTTATGCCCCAGGGTCGTCTAATGCCGCGTACACATGGTCGGACTTTTCATCTACAAAAGTCCGACGGACGTCGACGGACTAAAGCCGGCTGACAATCCGATCGTGTGTGGGCTTCCCCGGACTTTCAGTGGACTTTTCCAGCCGCAAATCTGACAGACTTTAGATTTGAAACATGCTTCAAATCTTTACGTCGTAACTACGCCGGACCCAGAAATCCGCTCGTCTGTATGCTAGTCCGACGGACAAAAACCCACGCTAGGGCAGCTATTGGCTACTGGCTATCAACTTCCTTATTTTAGTCCGGTGTACGTCATCACGTACGAATCCGTCGGACTTTTGTGTGATCGTATGTAGGCAAGTCCGTTCGTTAGAAAGTCTGCCTCAAGTCCGCCAAAAGTCCGCCAAATGTCCGTCGAAAGTCTGTCGGACGGGCTGTCGGACTTTTGTAGCCAAAAAGTCCGACCGTGTGTACGCGGCATAAGGCTCAGGAGCTTACTGCCTGTCAAATGAGTTTCTTGTAATATACATATTTGGGGATGATAGGTTTTGAGAAATTGAAATACTAAGGACCGTTTTACAGAAGAGTTCAAGCCCCTAGTGTTCCATGAGACAATAGTAGTCAGCCATAATCATATATTAGTACATTTTCAAGCCATGGGTCTCCACCCAAAATAAGATGCAAGGCTCGGATCACCACACAGATCAGAACATGGCATCTCAAACATCTAATGACATATATGTTTACATCAGAACAAAAAAACAACATAGGAACCAAACGTAACAAAATAAACCCAACCAACCCCCCCACCCCGCCAACCCCAGCCCCAACTTTGGGGAGGCTCAGGATCCAAATTTCGAACCAAGGTGGTAACACCTGTAAAGGGGGAATGTGTGCAAAACGGCATCCGCAGTTCAGCAGTTAGATCTTACATCTAGTCTCTTGCTGGAGACCGGATTAATAAAAAAGGCATGTGCAGGCTCCCGGCAGCCGCCGGGGGTGCAAACTTAACATAAACATTGCAAAGTTAAACCAAATGCTTCGGCCATTCCAAAGGATATAAAAAAAGAGTGGCAGCGGACAATGTAGGTCAGGAGGCCCTGTTTGGCCTCTGTTAGGATTCCCCATCCTTGAGGGCAGCAAGGCCTGTGTCTATACATCACTTGTCCGGTTATCCACTTGTGCGCAGGAGCATTTTTCTTCGTTATCAGTATCTTTGTCCTTTTTTTCTGCTGCTGGCCGTGTTATTGAGCCAGAACATGCAGAAGAGTTGGTGGAGTGGATAACAAAGCCGTCCTTATTCTCCTCATTCTCTGTCACCCAGGCTCAGAGTAGTTTGCCTTCCAATGCAGCTGCCAAAGTGGCCTATTCCACCGGCTCCTTGTCCACAGTCACTCCTTCTGTAGCCCCACCATCATGCACGGAGGAGTCCCCAGAACTATTCACAAGAAGGAGGACAAGAAACTGGCAGTCATGTTTCCCCAGCTGCAGCATACTGCCAAGTTTGCTCCAGTGATGAGGAGGGAGGGGAATGATGAGGTCACTGACTCTACTTGGGTGCCTGAGAAAAGATGAGGAGGAAGGAGGAGGAGGAGGCACAACCTCAAAGAGACTGAATGTCCTCTAGGGGGCAGCTTAAGGGCAGCCACCCGATTGCATCACACCGCAGAGTTCCGCAGGTGCAGGGTGCTGCTGACACCCCGCTAACTTTTAAAAGTTCCTTGGTGTGGGCCTTTGACACATGTGCAGCAGATCGCACCATTGCTGTTTGCAACCTATGTCTGAAGCGGATCAAGCATGGCCAGAACAGAAGCCACTTGGGCACCACATGCTTCAGACATATGACGACTGCCATGCAGTCTGTTGGAAACAGCATTTGAAAGACCCACATCAAAGAAAAAGGCAGACTTCTCCTTGCTCCTCATCTGGGATCTCCAACCCCACTAAACCTCCAGTCGTCTCAAAAACCTGCACTGAGAGGAATGAAGGTATAGCAATAGGTGTCCCAAGTACTTGCAGCCAATCTGCTAGCACTACACCACCATCTGATTTTAGCAGGCAAATTTCCTTACCCCAGTTGCTGAACCGTAAAAAGAAATTCGGTCCCAGCCATCCACATGCTCAGCGTCTGAATGCTAGCTTGGCCAAATTGCTAGCACTGCAACTGCTGCCTTTTCAGCCGGTAGACTCTGCCCCCTTTCGTGAAATTGTGGAATGTGCTGTACCTCAGTGGCAGGTTCCAAAACACCATTCCGGCTCTCTACCGGCATGTGGAAGGCAATGTTTTGGCCTTGTTGGACAGGGCGGTCAGCGGTAAGGTGCATAGTACCGCTGACTCATGGTTCAGAAGGCATGGGCAGAGACGTTACCTTTCCTTCACAGTGCACTGGGTAACTCTGCTGGCAGCTGGAAAGGATGCAGGACAGGGTTCAGTATTGTTGGAGCTTGTTCCACCACCAAGCCTCCAAAATGCTAGTGGTGATTCTGCCACAGCTCTCTCCTCCATCCCCTCCCCCTCTTCTTCTTCTAAGGCCTCTGCTGCAGCTTTGTCCTCTGAACCAGTGGTGCTCTGTAAACGTTCAAGGGGCTATGCAAGCAGTCAGGCAAAAAGATGCCATGCAGTGCTTGAGTTGGTCTGCTTAGGAGACAGGAGTCACACTGGGACAGAGATTCTGTCAGCTCTGCAGGGGCAAGCTCAGAGGTGGTCGACGCCACGCCAGCTTCAGCTGGGAATGGTTGTATGTGACAATGGCAACAACCTCTGACAGGGACACTTGACCCATGTTCAATGTTTGGCACACATCCTGAATTTGGTGGTGCAGCGGTTCTTGAGCAGGAACCCTGGCTTACAGGATCTCCTGAGGTAGGCCAGGAAAGTCTGTGGCCATTTCCGCCAGTCATACAATGCCAGTGCTCGGCTGGCTGACATTCAAAGAGAATGCAACCTGCCCACCAACCGCCTCATTTGTGACATGCCCACCAGATGGAGCTCAATGTTAACAATGCTGCAGTGGCTGCACATACAGCAGAGGGACAGCAATGAGTACCTGTGCGGGTATGGCACCAGGACAGGGTCAGGGGAGCTTAGCTTCTTTTCGCCACACCAGTTGCTACTGATCAAGGATGCATGCACTGTCCTGTCACCATTTGAGGAGGCCACGAGAATGGTGAGCAGTGACAATGCATGAATCAGTGATACTGTCCCTCTTGTCTTCCTGTTGGAGCACACGCTTCATGGAATAATGGACAGGGCACTTGAGGCAGAACAGCGGGAGGAAGAGGAGGACTTCCTTACCTCTCAAGGCCCACTTTATCCAGATAGTATTCCTGCGAGCCCGCCAAACACACAGGAAGAAGAGAAGGCGGAGGATTGTGTCAGCATGGACGTGGAGGATAACGCTGACCAATGCCTTTAAACAATTTTTCAGTCCTCTACACCAAGGTCTGATTCAAGCAACCATCGCCAGTGTCTGCATTACATGGTGCAGGAATATCTAGGGGCAAGAGCAGACTTGGAGACCTTTCCAACAGACCATCCATTGGGTTACTGGGTCTTGAGGATGGACCGCTGGCCAGAACTTGCTCAATGTGCAACTGAGCTACTGGCCTGTCCTGCATCCAGCATTCATTCTGAACGCACATTCAGTGCTGCTGGAGGCTTTGTAACCGATCACAGAGTGCGCCTGTCCACAGACTCAGTTGATCGGCTCACCTTCATAAAAATGAATCAGTCTTGGATCAGTAGCTATCAAGCACCTGATGCTGATGTAACTGATTTAATTTTCTATGGATAGGCGATCCCTTGAAGACTGCCTATGCTGAGTGACTATCCTATTCATCCTCAATCTTGATGATGCTAGCTTCCAACAATATTTTTTTTTAGGGCACCACCCCCCAAGGCCCAATTTTTCTGTCCCTGTTTAACAGGGGCATGTAATTATAATTTTTAATATATTATTTCAACACAGAGCCTGTTTCTGCACCCAACAAGAGTATCTGTAAGGGCTTACAGTGTTGTGGCACCACCACCAAAGGCCCAATTTTTCTGCCCCCGTTTAACAGGGGCATGTAATTCCCAATCTTGATATAATATTTCACAGCAGGGCCCGTTCCTGCATCCAACAAGATTAACTGTGAGTAGGGATGAGCTTCGTGTTCGAGTCGAACCCATGTTCGACTCAAACATTGTCTGTTCGCCCGTTCGCAGAATTGCAAACTATATGGGCCGTTCGCGCCAAATTCGTGTGGCGCGTCACGGCCCATAATTCACTGCGGCATCGCAGTGCATTGCTGGCTGATGATTGGCCAAGCATGCACTATGACCCGCATGCTTGGCCAATCACAGCGCCGTCTGAACAGAGAGCCGTAATTGGCCAAAGCCAAGGAGGCTTTGGCCAATTATGGCTCAGGGGATTTAGCACACGCCCCACACTATATAAGGCCGCCTGCACGGCGGCCCTGTGTAGTGTGTGTTCCGGCGTTCATAGATAGAGAGAGAGAGAGAGACAGACAGTGTCATTTGATTTGAGTTAGATAGATTAGGCAGAACAGTCAGTCAGTTAGCTGCACTTACAGTGTATTGTGTATATATATGCATCCCAGGTGTTGCATATATATATATATACACTGTATTCAGTTTAGCTAGATCCGTTCCTGTTATCTTCTTACTGACAGGCAGGCTTGTCTTGTTACAGTATTTACAGCTACCTGAAGAAAATTGCTGGTGTTCTTTTGATCCTATTAGTACCACAGTCAGGCAGCTAGACTATTTACAGTTAGTGCAGTGCGTCCTGCTCACAGTGTTCAGCTAAACCTAGAAGTTAGTGCGGTGCGTCCTGCTCACAGTGTTCAGCTAAAACTACAAGTTAGTGCTGTGCGTCCTGCTCACAGTGTTCAGCTAAACTTACAAGTTAGTGTAGTGAGACCTCTGCACAATGTTCATCTAAAGCTACAAGTTAGTGCAGTGCGTCCTGCTCACAGTGTTCAGCTAGATCCGTTCCTGTTATCTTCTTACTGACAGGCAGGCTTGTCTGGTTACAGTATTTACAGCTACCTGAAGAAAATTGCTGGTGTTCTTTTGATCCTATTAGTACCACAGTCAGGCAGCTAGACTATTTACAGTTAGTGCAGTGCGTCCTGCTCACAGTGTTCAGCTAAAACTACAAGTTAGTGTGGTGCGTCCTGCTCACAGTGTTCAGCTAAACCTACAAGTTAGTGTGGTGCGTCCACCTCACAGTGTTCAGCTAAACCTACAAGTTAGTGCGGTGCGTCCTGCTCACAGTGTTCAGCTAAAACTACAAGTTAGTGCGGTGCGTCCACCTCACAGTGTTCAGCTAAACCTAGAAGTTAGTGCGGTGCGTCCTGCTCACAGTGTTAGTATTAGTACCACAGTCAGGCAGCTAGACTATTTACAGTTAGTGCAGTGCGTCCTGCTCACAGTGTTCAGCTAAAACTACAAGTTAGTGTGGTGCGTCCTGCTCACAGTGTTCAGCTAAACCTACAAGTTAGTGTGGTGCGTCCACCTCACAGTGTTCAGCTAAACCTACAAGTTAGTGCGGTGCGTCCTGCTCACAGTGTTCAGCTAAAACTACAAGTTAGTGCGGTGCGTCCACCTCACAGTGTTCAGCTAAACCTAGAAGTTAGTGCGGTGCGTCCTGCTCACAGTGTTCAGCTAAAACTACAAGTTAGTGCTGTGCGTCCTCCTCACAGTGTTCAGCTAAACCTACAAGTTAGCGTAGTGAGACCTCTGCACAGTGTTCATCTAAAGCTACAAGTTAGTGCAGTGCATCCTGCACACAGTGTTCAGCTAGATCCGTTCCTGTTATCTTCTTACTGACAGGCAGGCTTGTCTTGTTACAGTATTTACAGCTACCTGAAGAAAATTGCTGGTGTTCTTTTGATCCTATTAGTACCACAGTCAGGCAGCTAGACTATTTAGAGTTAGTGCAGTGCGTCCTGCTCACAGTGTTCAGCTAAAACTACAAGTTAGTGTGGTGCGTCCACCTCACAGTGTTCAGCTAGATCCGTTCCTGTTATCTTCTGACAGGCAGGCTTGTCTTGTTACAGTATTTACAGCTACCTGAAGAAAATTGCTGGTGTTCTTTTGATCCTGTTAGTACCACAGTCAGGCAGCTAGACTATTTACAGTTAGTGCAGTGCGTCCTGCTCACAGTGTTCAGCTAATACTACAAGTTAGTGGGGTACGTCCACCTCACAGTGTTCAGCTAAACCTAGAAGTTAGTGCGGTGCGTCCTGCTCACAGTGTTAAGCTAAAACTACAAGTTAGTGCTGTGCGTCCTGCTCACAGTGTTCAGCTAAACTTACAAGTTAGTGTAGTGAGACCTCTGCACAGTGTTCATCTAAAGCTACAAGTTAGTGCAGTGCGTCCTGCTCACAGTGTTCAGCTAGATCCGTTACTGTTATCTTCTTACTGACAGGCAGGCTTGTCTTGTTACAGTATTTACAGCTACCTGAAGAAAACTGCTGGTGTTCTTTTGATCCTATTACTACCACAGTCAGGCAGCTAGACTATTTACAGTTAGTGCAGTGCGTCCTGCTCACAGTGTTCAGCTAAAACTACAAGTTAGTGGGGTGCGTCCACCTCACAGTGTTCAGCTAAACCTAAAAGTTAGTGTGGTGCATCCACCTCACACTGTTCAGCTAAACCTACAAGTTAGTGCTGTGCGTCCTGCTCACAGTGTTCAGCTAAAACTACAAGTTAGTGTGGTGCGTCCTCCTCACAGTGTCCAGCTAAACCTACAAGTTATTTTTTTGCGAGCTCTGCACAGTGTTAAGCTAAAGCTACCTGTAGAAGGTTGGCGGTGTTTTCCTGAACCTATCACTACCGCAGGCAGCTAAAAAAGCTACAAGTTAGTTTTTTGCGAGCTCTGCACAGTGTTCAGCTAAAGCTACCTGTAGAAGGTTGGTGGTATTCTCATACTACAGGCAGGCAGTTGATTTTGCTAGCTGCAGTATCAGTACATATATATATATATATATATATATATATATATATATATATATATCCCAGCTTAGTGCAGCTACAGGCCATTAGTATGTCTGGAAGACCAAGAAGGAGAGGCAGACAGTCACAAGCCAATAAGAGAGGGCAAGCAGGCTCTGTGTCTAGTGCTGGTTGTGGAGACGGTGCATCCTCATCAGCACGTGGCCGTGGGACACGCTTGGCCTTTTTTTCGACAGCTGGCCGTGGTTGAGCCACAACATGCGGAAGACTTGTTCGAGTGGATGACCAAGCTGTCCTCATCCTTCTTATCCTCTCTCACCCATGCCCAGGGTACTTTGTCTGGCAAAGCAGCGGCCTCTTCCCTTGGCTCAATGTCATCAGTGACTCCTTCCCTAGCCCCACCATGTCCTCCTGAGGAGTCCCTCGAACTGTTTGACCACAGTGTTGGGTACATGCTCCAGGAGGATGCCCAGCGTTTGGAAGGCTCTGATGATGATACTGAGCTCGATGAAGGCAGTAACGTGAGCACGGACAGAGGGGGTGCCCAAGAAGGACAGCAATCTGGCAGTCATGCTCCCCCAGCTGCAGCATACTGCCAGGTTTGCTCCAGTGATGAGGAGGGAGGGGATGATGAGGTCACTGACTCAACGTGGGTGCCTGATAGGAGAGAGGAGGAGGAGGCGGCACATCACCAACGAGGCAGGATGCCCTCCAGGGGCCAGCCTAAGGGCAGCACCTTGACTGCATCACACCCCAAAGCTCCACATGTGCAGGGCGCTGCAGTCTCTGTGCGTTATTCAAAAAGTTCTTTGGTGTGGGCCTTTTTTGAGACGAGTGCATCAGATCGCACCGCTGCTATTTGCAACATATGACTCAAGCGTATCTCGCGTGGCCAAAACATCTCCCGCTTGGGTACCACATGCTTGACCAGACATATGTTGACCTGCCATGCAGTTCGTTGGCAAGCGTATCTAAAAGACCCACACCAAAGAACAAAGAGGACCTCTCCTTGCTCCTCATCATCTGAGATCTCCAACCCCACTATACCTTCAGTCCTCCCTGAGACCTGCACTGAGAGGAATGAAGGTGTAGAATTAGGTGTGTCACAGCCAAGTACTTGTGGGCAATCTGCTTTTGGTACACCGACGTCAGATTGTACCAGGCAAATTTCTCTGCCCCAGCTGCTGCACCGCCAAAAGAAGTTTGCTTCCAGCCATCCACATGCCCAGCGGTTGAATGGTAGCTTGGCAAAATTGCTAGCACTTCAACTGCTGCCTTTTCAGTTGGTAGACTCTGCCCCCTTCCGTGAGTTTGTGGAATGTGCGGTTCCTCAGGGGCAGGTACCCAAACGCCACTTTTTCTCACAGAAGGCGATTCCGGCTCTCTACCGGCATGTGGAAGGCAATGTCCATGCCTCGCTGGACAGGCGGATGCAGGACAAGGTGCAGTAGTGTTGGAGGTTGTTCCGCCACCACGCCTCCAAAATGCTAATGATTGTGACACACCTCTCTCCTCCTCCCCCTCCTCTTCTTCTTCCTCCATGGCCTCTTCCTGTGCTTTGTCCTCGGAACCAGCAGTGCTCCGTAGCCATTCAAGGGGCTACGCAAGTACGCAGGCCAAAAGATGCCATGTGGTGCTTGAGCTGGTGTGCTTGGGGGACAGGAGCCACACTGGGGCAGAGGTTTTATCCGCTCTGCAGGGGCAGGTTCAGAGGTGGTTGACGCCACGCCAACTTAAGGCAGGAATGGTGGTTTGTGAAAATGGCACTAACCTCCTCTCTGCCCTCCGACAGGGACAAATGACCCATGTGCCCTGTTTGGCTCACGTCCTTAACTTGGTGGTGCAGCGGTTCTTGGGCAGGTACCCGGGCTTACAGGATGTCCTGAGGCAGGCCAAGAAAGTCTGTGTGCATTTACATACTGGTCACCTAATGCCAGTGCTCAGCTGACGGACCTCCAAAAGGAGTTTAACCTGCCCAAGAACCGCCTAATCTGTGACATGCCCACCAGGTGGAACTCAACGTTGGCCATGCTGCAGCGGCTGCACATGCAGCAGAGGGCCATCAATGAGTACCTGTGTGACTATGGCACCAGGACAGGGTCAGGGGAGCTTGTTTTTTTTTCCCCACGCCAGTGGGCCATGATCAGGGATGCATGCACTGTCCTGTCACCATTTGAGGAGGCCACGAGGATGGTGAGCAGTGACAGTGCATGCATCAGTGACACTGTCCCCCTTGTCCACCTGTTGGAGCACACACTGCGTGGAATAATGGACAGGGCACTTGAGGCAGAACAGAGGCAGGAAGAGGAGGACTTCCTTAGCTCTCAAGGCCCCCTTTATCCAGACAGTGCTCCTGCGTGCCCGCCGATCACACAGGAAGAGGACGAGGAGGAGGAGAAGGAAGATTGTGTCAGTATGGAGGTGGAGCCTGGCACTCAGCATCAGCAGCAGTCTTTAAGGGATCAGTCCCAAGAAACACATGGACTTGTACGTGGCTGGGAGGAGGTGGCTGCGGACCATGTTGTCCTTAGTGACCCAGAGGACTCCGGACCGAATGCCTCAGCAAACCTACGCTGCATGGCCTCCCTGATCCTGCAAAGCCTGCGTAAGGATCCTCGTATTCGTGGTATCAAGGAGAAGGACCAATACTGGCTGGCAACCCTCCTTGATCCACGTTACAAGTGTAAGGTTGCGGACCTTATCTTGCCATCGCAGAGGATGAAACATCTTCAGGAGGCCTTGCAGAAAGGTCTGTGCAACGCGTTCCCAGAGACTGGGAGGTTACAAACTCCTGTTTCTGGACAACGTGTTGCTGAGGCTTCGGTCAGTCAAAGAAGGAGCGGTGGAGAAGGTGGCCGTCTGACCGATGCGTTCAGACAATTTTTTGGTTCAAACCCTCAAGGTATGATCGGTTCCAGCAACCATCGCCAGCGTCCGTTTTACATGGTGCAGGAATACCTAGGGGCAAGATCTGACTCGGACACCTTTCCCACCGAAAATCCTCTGGGTTACTGGGTCTTGAGGATGGATCACTGGCCAGAGCTTGCACAGTATGCAATTGAGCTACTGGCCTGTCCTGCATCCAGCGTTCTTTCGGAACGCACATTCAGTGCTGCTGGAGGCTTTGTAACCGATCACAGGGTGCGTCTGTCCACCGACTCGGTCGATCGACTGACCTTCATAAAAATGAATCAGTCTTGGATCACCACCAGCTACCAAGCACCTGATGCTGATGTAACCGAATAATTTTTTTTGAAATCTCAGATCCCTTCAAAGACTGCCTATGCTGATGCTGAGTGACTATCCCTGAGTAATTATCCTCTTCCTCCTCAATCATCACGCTGATAGCTTGTAAGAACATTTTTGGTTCTGGACGCCACCACCAGTGCCTAAGGCCCAATTTTTCAGCCCCTGTTTAACAGGGGCATGTAATTACAATTTTTGATGCAATACTTTGCAGCAGGGCTCGTTTCTGCGTTACAACTAGAGTATCTGTGAGGGGTTGCAGTGTTGTGGCACCAGCACCAGTGCCTAAGGCCCAATTTTTCAGCCCCTGTTTAACAGGGGCATGTAATTACAATTTTTGATGCAATACTTTGCAGCAGGACTCATTTCTGTGTTCCAACTAGAGTATCTGTGAGAGGTTGCAGTGTTGTGGCACCAGCACCAGTGCCTAAGGCCCAATTTTTCAGCTCCTATTTAACAGGGGCATGTAATTACAATTTTTGATGCAATACTTTGCAGCAGGGCTCATTTCTGCGTTTCAACTAGAGTATCTGTGAGAGGTTGCAGTGTTGTGGCACCAGTGCCTAAGGCCCAATTTTTCAGCCCCTGTTTAACAGGGGCCTGTAATTACAATTTTTGATGCAATACTTTGCAGCAGGGCTCATTTCTGCGTTCCAACTAGAGTATCTGTGAGGGGTTGCAGTGTTGTGGCACCAGCACCAGTGCCTAAGGCCTAATTTTTCACCCCCTGTTCAACAGGGGCATGTAACTACAATTCTTGATCTAATATTTCACAGCAGGGCCCATTTCTGCACCCACCAAGAGCGAGTGTGGACTTACAGTGTTGTGGCACCACCACCACCAAAGGCCCAATTTTTCTGCCCTTGTTCAACAGGGGCATGTAATTACAATTCTTGATCTAATATTTCACAGCAGGGCCCTGTGAGGGCTTACAGTCTTGTGGCCACAACAACACCTAAGGCCCAAATTTCTGCTGAGTATACAGGGCAGGCCCCTACTTTCAAACATCTAACTTACAAACGACTCCTACTTGCAAACAGAAGGAGACAACAGGAAGTGAGATGAAATCTACCCCTAGGAAGGGAAATTCTCTCCTGCAAGAGTTAATATGGGAAAAACATTTCTCCTTTCCACTGATGCTTTCCAATCCTTGTTCCACAAAAAAACCCAAATTTTCAAAAAACATTTGTCATTGGGACAAAAAGTGAGGTGAAATCTTCTGAAGAGGAGGAAAGACAGCAAAACAAATGTCACAGGGGTGATAACCCTTCCCTATGTTTTCCAAAAAGCTTAAAAAAGATTTTTTGGCTGGAGCTAAACACGTTAAAAATGTACCCGTTAAAAATTACAAACAGATTCTACTTAACAACAAACCTACAGTCCCTGTCTTGTTTGCACAGCCTGTATACTGCTGTTCAGAGTATATAGGGCCTGGTGGCCCCACACCTTTCCTTATTTTAATTTGGGTGCGGGGTTCCCCTTAATATCCATACAAGACCCAAAGGGCCTGGTAATGGTCTGGGGGATACCCATGCCGTTCGTCTCACTGATTTTCATCCATATTGCCAGGACCCGACATTACATTAAACCCGCAAGCAGTTTTAAATGAGATTTTTTCCTTTAAAAATGACATTTTGTGCAGGGACTGTTCTAAACACGGGAAACACGCGCCACTTTACAGGCATACTATAGACACACCCCAGGTACGATATTTAAAGGAATATTTCACTTTTTTTTTTTTTTTACTTTAAGCATCATTAAAATCACTGCTCTCGAAAAAACGGCCGTTTTTAAAAGTTTTTTTTTGCATCGATACAAGTCCCCTGGGGTAGGACCCGGGTCCCCAAACCCTTTTTAGGACAATAACATGCAAATTAGCCTTTAAAAAGAGCACTTTTGATTTCAAACGTTCGAGTCCCATAGACGTCAATGGGGTTCTAACGTTCGTGCGAATTTTCGGTCAGTTTGCAGGTTCTGGTGCGAACCGAACCGGGGGGTGTTCGGCTCATCCCTAACTGTGAGGGATTAGAGTGTTCTGATACTAACAAAGGCCCAATTTTTCTGCCCCTGTTTTTTTTTTTTTGTAAAACTTTTTTATTGGGGTCAGTCACTGCTTAACAATTAGGTAAGACTTGTTCTTTTTTTTAAATTCTTTATTTGTGCAATACAAGTTGTAATGAAAATCATACAAACGTAGTCAGGTTAAAGTAATAAGACATAGGATACAGCGTTATCTTAATTCCAGTAAGGAACATCTCTGTTTGTCTGGGCACTACCCTCCAACCTTGAAAGCATTTCTTAATAGTGCAACCAAACCAGCTTTACTAGAGTAGACAATCTCAAGGCTAGGGAGCTCTCTGAGTCCCGTATGTGATTGGGCTCCTATATGTATGAAACTAGTAACCTGCAAGGCATGACCATAAGGTCATCAATTTCTTTTGTAGAATAAGAAGGAACCTGACGGTCCTATAAGTAATTGGAAAGTAGAAGAAGATACGACAGATGAGGATAGAGAAGAAAGAGAGGGGCGAAAGCGTAACCGTAAATAAAAATAAAATATATTAAAAAGGAAAGAAGGGAAGGGGACAGGGAATGGAAAGGAGCGGGGAAGGGGGAGGGGTAGTCTTCCTTGCCCCCCAGCTCCCCCGCCACTTCCAGATAGAGTACTTGTTGTCTGTCTTTTATCCCTTAGCCCCTTAAAATCCAATGTTTTCTCAGTGTTTAAACTAGCAGTCCAGCATGTTCCTCCGAATAGAAAAATTTGCGCCAATAGTACAATTTCTTAAGGAATTTTTCAGTTTCCTTTTTCTGTTGCTATTAAGTCCTCCATTTTATAGATATCAGCTATTTTCTTTAGCCATAACGCCACGGCCGGGGGTTCTGTGTTCTTCCAAAGCAGAGGGATACAGCTTTTCGCTGCTGTGCTCAACAGGGGAAGAATCGACTTCCTGTAAGCTTTGCTCGGGATTTCATGATGATGTAATAAAAAGAATTCTGGGCTCTTGGGTAGCTCCCTGTCCGTGAACTTTTGTGTAATTCTGTGGACCTCAGACCAAAAGGATGTCAGATGCTTACAGGACCAAAAGATATGGAGAAGGGTGCCCACCTCCTCTCCGCATCTCCAACAGAGATCCGAGCTCTGAGGAAACATCCTATGAATCTTAACTGGGGTATAATACCATTGAGACAGTATTTTAAATCCTGCTTCCTGCTGGTTAGCGCAAATTGAGGTTTTGAAAGTGAAAAGAAATATTCTTTCCACTTGCTTCTCGGTAAGCTGTATGCCCAGATCTCGTTCCCATTTGATTAAATATGAGGGTTTATGGCCTTTGGGGGATGAGTGCAGTAGTTGGTATGTTAGCGAGATGGTGTGTCGCATTGGTTCTTGTTCTAGGCTTATTTGCTCAAATGGTGTCAGGGGCCTTAGATAAGGTGTTGGTGTAGTTTGTGCCTTAATGAAGTGAGCTAATTGTATTTTTTGCCAGAAGGATAGGCCGGCCAAAAGTGGGTCATCCATAATATCTTTCCTGGGCATCCACTGTCCATTCAATATGAAGTGTCTAAGTTGATTCCTGTCACTGCCTTTCAGCTCCTGAAAGCTGGTGTCATGCCATCCCGGCCTGAAATCCGGGTTCCCAATTACCGGGGTGAGTGGGGAGGTGGCAGGTGCGATCGAATGTTCTCGGTTAATTTTTTGTGTTACTCGCCAAGTCTCTCCTATCGTAGGATGATTTACTATGTGAGCCGGTAGGTTCCTCTGACACCAGGGAAGTCCTTTTAGCTCCAACCCCGACAGAAATTGCTCTATTTGTATCCATTGTTTTAGCTTTTCATGTTTGCACCAATCCATGATTCTCGTTAAGTGACACGCGGCATGATATAGACTTACATCTGGGAGGCCTATGCCTCCCGACGTTTTAGGTAGCCTTAGGGTAGCTTGTGCCAACCTCGGAGGTTTCTGGGCCCAAATGAACCTACCTATAGCTCGGTTTGTAGCCCGCAAGAAGGCATTTGGGATCTTGACGGGGAGGGTCTGGAGGTAATATAATATACGTGGCATGATGTTCATTTTTATTATGCTACATCGTCCGAACCAAGAGAACATGCCTGAATGCCATTTCAGTAGGTCCTTCTTGATGTCCGAAAGTAGGGGGGGAAAGTTAATTGAGAAGATATCTTCCACACTACTCGGTAGGCGGATGCCCAAATACTTGATATACGACCCTGCCCATTTAAAGGGAAAGTCTAATCTTAAAAGGTTAAGCAGGGAGTCTGGCATGGATATGTTTAATGCTTCCGATTTTTGAAAATTTACTTTGAAAGCAGAAAGGGTGCCATAGGTCCGTAGTTCTGACATTAAATTAGGTATAGAGATCAAAGGGTTTGTTATGAAAAAAAGTAGATCGTCTGCAAAAGCCGCTGTTTTAGGAGCTAGGGACTCACTTAGATGTATGCCCGTTATGTTAGGATTGTCTCTTACTGTGCGGAGGAAGGGTTCTAGGGATAATATAAATATTAGTGGGGACAGGGGGCAGCCCTGTATTGTGCCATTGGAAATGTCAAAGGGGGATGAAAGCTGGCCATTAACTTTTACTTTTGCTGTGGGCTTGGAGTAGATGGCATGAATCCAATTCATCATCCGAGCACCAAAACCTATCTGTTGTAGCGTCTCAAATAAAAAGGGCCAGCTCACTCTATTGAATGCCTTTTCGGCATCGGTAGATAGAAGTAGCAACAGGATTTTACGTATTTTGGCTGCGTGGATAAGATTGATTGCCTTTATGGTGTTATCCCTCGCCTCTCTGGAGGGTACAAAGCCTACCTGGTCTAAATGGACCAGCGAGGGAATTAATTCTGACAGCCTCATGGAGAGTACCTTAGTGAAGATCTTTAGATCAATGTTGAGGAGTGAAATTGGTCTATAGTTTTGACACAGTAAAGGGTCCTTGCCCTCCTTGGGGATTACAGAGATGAAGGCCCGTAGGGAGTCTTCAGGGGGTAACGCCCCCTCTCCGGCGTCGTTATAGGCCGCTAAAAAGTGTGGTGTCAGAATGTCGCTGAAGGTCTTGAAATACGTTAACGTGTATCCATCGGGGCCTGGGGCTTTGCCCGTTTGCATACACGCTATGGCCTTCGTTACCTCTTCTCCCGACAACGGCTCTTCCAAGGTCTTTAAGACCTCTTCAGGTAACCGAGGAAGGCCTGATTTCTGAATTTAAGCCCTTGTGGCTTCCTGTTCGCGGGGTTTATCAACTCCCGAGGACGGACGTTCAATGTTGTATAGCGTGGTGTAGTATTTGCAGAACTGTTCCAATATTCCCTCTGTAGTATATATTTTAGAGCCATCATCTCCCTTTAATTCGGGAATAAAGGCTTGTGCCCTTTGGGCTTTCAGGGCCCTAGCTAACAGCCTGCCACACTTGTTGCTGTGTTCATAAAAAGTGCGTTTGCACTTTGCTATGACTGCCTTCGCCCTATCTAATGCCAGGGATCTCAATTGACCCCTGAGGGTCGTAAGCTCCCGTAATGTCTGGGTGGCTAATGATTGTTTGTGGGTAGATTCCAGGCTCCTGATCTTTCCTAAGAGGTCAAGAATTTGTTGAGCTCTCTCCTTTTTTATTCGTGTGCCGATTTTTATCAAGATCCCTCTAATGGTGCATTTGTGAGCCTCCCAAACCAACAAGGGGGCGCACTCTCCTTCTGCGTTTGTTGAGAAAAAATTCCTTAGCTCTCTCGCCACTTCCTCAATCACCTCTGGGGACTGAATCAGTGAGTCATTGAGCTTCCACTGCCAATGTTTGGGTCTATGGGGTAGTAATTCTATGTCAACAAACACAGGGGCGTGATCCGAAAAAGTGATAGAACCTATCAATGCAGACCGCACCCTAGATAGAAGCGATTGGGGCAACAGAAACATATCAATTCTGGTATATGAGTCATGTGGATGTGAGTAAAAGGTAAAGTCCTTCTGAGTCGGATGCAGTATCCTCCAGACGTCTACCAGGTGGAAAGCATAAAAGTTATTTTTTAGACGTTTGCGTGCTGCATATGAGAGTTGGGAAGATTGCCTAGAAGTGTCTAAAGAGGGGTCCATAGCAAAATTGAGGTCTCCTCCCAAGATCACTTCACCTTCAGCGAAGTCTAATAATTTGGTCATAATGGGTTCTAAGAAATTAATCTGGCCTGCGTTGGGGAGATACAGGTTCACTAAGGTTACCAGGGAGCCACCCAGTACCCCTTTCATGAAGAGAGCCCGTCCCTCCCTGTCATTCCAAGTGTCGCGGAGCGTCCACGGTGTCGTGGAGCGTATCAGTATGCTGACTCCCCTGGACCTGGAATCAACGGAACACCCGTGATAGACGGTTGGGAAATATCTGTTTTGAAATTTCGGGATATTATTGGCACGAAAATGGGTTTCCTGAAGGAGGCATATGTGGGCTTTCGCATGTCGTATGTTGGATAGTACCACGGATCTTTTCTCAGGGGTGTTAAGCCCCTTCACGTTAATGGACATCAGCCTAATAGACTCCATTGAACTCACGGAACGAACTGAGCCAGAGTGAGGGTGAGGGGGAGCTGGAGGGGCGAGGGGAGGGGGGAATCGAGAAGAGAGAAAAAAAAAAAAAAAAGGGGAGGGGGGGTGGGGAAGGGTAAACAAGGGGGGAGTAAAAACAGAGAGAGAGTGAGAATAGAAGAGAAGATAAGACAGAGAGGCAGATAGCTAAAAGAACGAGCTACTTAGTCAGTATACTCGAATAACTAATGCGCTTAGAGCGCTTGAGAGACTAAGTCTCAATGCACCCGTGGAGCTACCTATTGGGGCCCCAGAGGGGTGTTAACCTATGTGGGGTTGTGACTACACTAGACGGGATCGAGAGCTCCCTCTCCAGACCCACCACTGAAATAGTGTACTGAAAAACAAAACAACACACTGAAAGAAAATATAAAACAAAGGCAAAGGCAGCAAATGGAAAAGTCAACACATCTTATTCATCACGAATCAACTGTGAGTGAAAGGGACTTCCTCCAATCAGGATCTCCCACCCCTGACAGACAACCCACCTGTTGCATGGATGGTCACAACCCAGTGGGTCTTTTGAAACGACTCTAATAGCTGTCTAAGGGGCGGACGTGCCGCGTCAAAGGCCCTAACTAAATAAAAACTGCTAAAACATAACCATATAATGAAACAATTGGCATAGCTAAGAGATTGGCTTAGCGCCAGGAACTCAGATTCTTAGTAATGTCATCGCAAACCAACCAGAACAAACCTCCAAACCGAAGGTAGGGAGCCTTCCCTCTGAGCGTCAGTGGGGGTCACAACCCAGAGCTAATCATGTCCGGGTTCCACATGACCCTCCCTCTGCTGCTCAGGTGGCAAATTGCCGAGATAGACCGCCGCTCCTCCGGATCACATAGTACCCCCCCAAAACAAAACCTATCACTCCTCCCCAGCAACCCTCCCCTCCTCCCCCCTGCCACCACCTCTAATGAAGCTTTAGACCATGGCAAGTTCTATAAACCAGTTCCTGAGGCATAGTCCGGGCTGTATCTGCTCAGATGTCAGAGAGAAAAACCTAGAAGCACAAAAAAACAAAAAACAAAAAGACAACAAAATATACAAGGGTTAAGGTTGGTTGATTGAAGGTCCTGGAAAGCATGCCCGTGTTATGCAGTATTAGATTCCGTATACTTCTATGCATGTGATCGGTTCAGGCAACTTGTACCCTTGACAGTGTTAGGTTAGTCTCTTCTGCAATCAGTTTCCCCATATTTGGCAGGAAATGTAAGCACCGGTGTGTCTTCCCGCTAGTGAACGCAAAGCGTCTAGACCTAAGTGACCGGGAGCAAAGGAAGTCACACGTGTAGTTCGCCCAGTGGGGGGCTGAGGGGGGAGAGCAAACAGGCAGGGGGGGTCACCAGGAAGACAGCCCGCATTATTAAGCAAACCAAAAAGAGTAAAGGGGAAGGGGGTGGCTCCACGATCAGATCCATAATCTTCTGGCTATTTAAGTAACGACTCAATGCCAACGCGCCAAGAGGTCAGGCATTCTGTCACTTACTTGAGAGTAGTGTTGGGTCTTATGGTTCCGGTTCTCCCCTTCCCAGGGAAGTGGGTTCTCTCTGACGTCTCCTTGCGGAACGGCGGGGGAGTCCCACCTGGGGGATCTGTGAAGCAGGCCGAGGGTCACTTTTTGGCAGAGGCCCCAGCCAATTCCTCAGCGGGATCGGTTCCATATTTAAAAAAGTAAAGAGGTCAGGAAGGGTAAAGTAAGGGTAAAGTAATCTGCGCCTTTACGGATGGTCAGTTGCACCGGGAATCCCCATCGGTATGTTAAATCCGCTCTGTTTAATCTCTCCAGCAGGGGCTTTAGCATAGATCTTCTCCACAGGGTAGCTCTGGAGATATCTGGGTAGATTGCTATTTGTGCACCATCAAAGTCCACAGAACCTTTTAGACGGGCCGCCCGCATAATCTGCTCCTTGTGGCTATAGCGGTGTAGCTGGCATAGCACATCGCGTGGTCTGTCGGCATCCGCCATTCTAGGACCGAGCGCCCTGTGAACTCTATCGAATTCTAGGGAAGCTGGTACGTCTCCGTCCAAGATGGTATGTATTATAGCTCTCACCGTTGCCGTCAGGTTCTCCTGGCCGGTTGCTTCTGGGATACCTCGGAACCTTAGATTCTGCCTGCGGCTTCGGTTTTCCAGATCTTCCGCATGTAATTGCACTTCTGCAAGTTGTTCCTGGTGTCTCAGCTGAGCTCTCTCCAACTGTGTCACCCGGAGCTCTAGGGATCCCACCGAGGCCTCCTCTTTGGTCAGTCTGTCATCGATCTCCTGTACCTCTGTACGGATTTCCTGTAGGTCTCTACGGTGCTGCTCCTCCACTCTCATTACCAGCGCCTCCATGTCAGCCTTGGTGTGGAGGGCCTCCATGTCTGCCTTGGTCGGGAGAGCCTTCAGCAGGGCTCGTATGTCCGATTCATCCCCTGTGGCCCGTGTAGAGGGGCTGGTATCTGGCGGACTGCTCACGGAGGGGTTTAATAATGCTGGGGTCCCCGTCAGGGGCTGTGGGCTCGGCTGCTGAGAGGCTGCCATATCGCCTGAGGAGGATGGACGGGTCCCGCCACGTATTGAGTCCGTGTAGGCCTCCGGGTTTTCTTTGAGCTTTTCTCTGAGAAAGCGATCAATCTGTGACGCCTGGTTTGTCCTGGAAGATCCCCTGTGCTTGCCTCTCTTCCTAAAGCTCATGGCCAAAAAAAAATGTGTTGAAATGGTAGCATAACTGCCGTTGTAGTGAGTCTGGAGTCAGGAGCCCAAGCACTAAGCGTCCTCACTCCGCCATGTCCAGACCACGCCCCGTAAGACTTGTTCTTAACAGTGACAAACATTTTATCTTTTACAACAAGACAACGAAAAAGTAACTTTTGGTAGCCAAAGCGAATATAATATAAGAAGGTTATTCTTGAGAGTAGGGTGGATGGCTTGCATGCCTTCGCCAGTTATCTAGCCTCAGCACGGCCAAGGCCCAGCTATCGTCATGGGAGGGAACCACCTTAGGCAGTTCCAGGGGTGGCCCCACCCTGCCTCCGCGCCAAAGGAGGGGTGCCAGTCAAGGCCTCCAACTAACCTCCTCCGACGCTTCGACCAGGCTCAGACCCACCCCTGGCTCCCAGGCTTTCAGTATGAAAAGTCACAACGCTAGTGCCGTCACTCAGGGCGCTTATGTGTGAGCTGTTGGCCTTGCCGCGTGTGACCATCTTAGCATTTCGGAGGCATCTACCATCAATCTTGTCAACAGTAATACATTTGCAGTGTTTAACCTTTAGGAAGGGAGGAGAGAGCTAAAGAGGGAGAAGAGGGGGGGGGGATGCTAGAAACGGTCTCAGGAAAAAAGCACAGGGGGGGACAGAATTTAGGATAGTGGGGGGAAGAAGATCAGGATCTTACCATAGGCGTATGAGGGACTCACCTTGCCCGCACTGGACCACCAGCCGGCCGCCTATTGTATCTTCTAGTGGTAAAAAATACACAGTTATGCAATGTTCGTGGTCTGTGCCACCATTTCATGGCGGTTGGTATTAATTACCATCTAGTACCCTATTGTGACCCAGGGTTGGGTCTGCTAACTTTAGTAGAGACACGTCTAAACTAGAGGGGATATGGTTGTGGTCAGAGAAATGATCTGTCCAGAGAGTCCATCGGGCAGTGTGTTCATCTCTAGTACCTTTACAGGTTGCAATCCATTCTTCTGCTTCCCTGATCTCATTTATCTTGTGTATCCACCCCTCCCTGCTCGGTATCTGCGTTTTCTTCAAATAAACAGGAAGTAGTCGCCTAGCGGCATCAAGCAGGTGGAGTTGTGCGTTCTTTTTGTAACGACTTATGGGCATGGGAGGGATGTGCAAGAGAAAGTGGACTGGAGAGAGGGGGATATCTATCCCCAAAACTTCCTTATTTAACCTGGTCTCTAACGTCTTTCCAGAAAGGTGCAATTATTGGGCATTCCCACTACAAATGTAGAAGGGTTCCTCTGCCTCCGCATCCCCACCAGTATAAATCAGAGCCAGTAGGGTACATCCGTGCCAAGTCCACGGGGACCCTGTACCAACGCGACATTAATTTGTATTTTGTCTCTTGCGTTTTAGAGTCAACCGAGCTGGAGTGGGTCAGCTAATATAAGTGTGTCAGCTGAGGACCTGTGAGCTCCAGCCCCAGGTCTCTCTCCCATGCCTGTATACAGATGGATTTGGATGCCGAGGCCGAGGATCCCAATAATTGATATAACTCTGAGACCATTTGTGGGATTGGTTCGTCCGCTATGAATAAGCCTTCAAAAGGTGTGAGCAACGTGATATCTCTTATTGAGCTACCATGTGTCTCAAAAAAGTGGTGCAACTGTCTATATCTCCAAAAGTTCATTAGTGGCCTCCCGGGTCTGCCTGTTAAAGAGTCATAGGGTATCAGTTTGCCTTTTCTTAACAATTTCCCACAGCTAGCATTCCTGTCATCAACCCATGTTCCAAAGAAGTCCACGCTTTCCCCAGGTGGGAACCAAAGGTATCCTCCCAGTGGCGCCAGTGGGGACACAGGGGGGGCCAGACCTAGTGTTCGGTTGATTTTATCCCACGTCCTGAGTGACTGATGCATCAGGGGGGACGTGTCTTCCGACAGCCCCCTGTGTTCCTTCAAGAGCCACAGGGCATATGCCAAGTTTCTCCCGGGCCATGTATTTTTCCATCGTAACCCACAGTTTGAATTGGTCATGAAATCGCCAATTGAGTAGTCTCTGAAGAGCTATAGCCTGATAGTATCTCTGTAGGTCTTGAACGCCCAAACCTCCAGAGCGCTTTGGGTGCTTCAGGACCCTCAGTGCTATGCGTGATTTCTGGGAGTTCCATATGAACTTAGTGAACAAGTGGGACAAGAAGATTCTGGTTAGGGATACAGGGAGCATTTGCATATAGAACAATATCCTAGGTAAGACGTTCATTTTTATAATATTCACTCTCCCCAGCCATGTGAAGGTGGTTTTCGTACAGTGTTGCAAATCCTGTTTGACCGCAGATATCAACTTAGGGTAGTTCGTTATGTATAGTGTATCAAAACTGTCTGTTAATTGTATGCCTAGATAACGGAGGGAGGTCGCAGCCCACGTAAAGGGGAATGCTGTTTTCAGTCTGTCTGTCATGTTTGGGGACAATTGTATGGGCAGGATTTTGGACTTTGTGTAGTTGATTTTTGATTTGTCCCGAAATGTTGAAGCTCCTTTCAGCAGGACTGGCAACGAGATCAGGGGGTTCGTTAGGTGGAATAATACGTCATCCGCGAAGACAGAAAGCTTATGCTCTACGGTACCTACTGTCAGGCCCGTTATGTCTGTTTTTGCCTTCACGCTAAGCAACAGAGGCTCTAAAGCTAATACGAAGAGGAGGGGTGAAAGCGCGCACCCCTGTCTCGTGCCATTCCTGATCAGGAACTTGGATTGAAGAGTGCCATTTACTTAGACCTGTGCACTAGGATCTGTGTATAGGGCCTGTATCCAGGTGAGCATATTGGAACCTAAACCCAATGTGTCGAGTACTGCACGCAGATAGGACCAGTCAATGCAGTCAAATGCTTTCTCTGTGTCTGTAGAGAGTATTAAATAGGGGAGGGGGTCTTCCTGTTTCTTGGCCCAGTGAATGAGCTGAATTGCTGGTATGGAGTTATCTCTGGCCTCTCTTCCTGTGATGAAACCTGTTTGGTCGAGGTGGATTACTTGTGGTATAAGATATTTTAGTTGGTTTGCCAGAATTTTCGCCAATATTTTCACGTCAGTGTTCAGTAGGGATATGGGGCGGCAGCTTTGTGGAGTGGTGGGGTCCTTCCCTTCTTTTGGTATAACTGAGATGTGTGCTAATAGGGCCTCTGGGGGTATACAGTTACCTTTTGTCAGGGAGTTGAAGTATTTGCACATCTGGCTGGCGAGTATTTGGGAGAATTTTTTATAGTAAGCCTTAGTGTATCCGTCTGGGCCTGGGCTTTTCCCATTGGGCAGTGATTTAATGGTGGTTTCGATCTCTTCAACTGTTATGGGGGAGTCAAAATCGGTTTTGTTGGTCCTCAGTCAGGGGTGGTAATCCATTCGTGGTTAGATATTCGCGGACACATTTTGTCGGTCTTGTCTTCTGGGGTTATATCAGCGTCAAGGTTGTAGAGCAGGGATATGCAATTAGCGGGCCTCCAGCTGTTGCAGAACTACAAGTCCCATGAGGCTTAGCAAGACTCTGACAGCCACAAGCATGACACCCAGAGGCAGAGGCATGATGGGACTTGTAGTTTTGCAACAGCTGGAGGTCCGCTGATTGCATATCCCTGTTTTAGAGGGTAGCATAGTAGTCGCGAAACCCTGCAGCTATTTGGGAGAATTTAATCATCAAATCCCCCGAGGGGGAGCAAAGTTTGTGCATTTGTGTCTGGGCCCTTTTTTTCCGTAGTGCTCTCACTAACATACGGCCACATTTTGTCATGGTTATGCAGTAATGTGTGTTTGTCAGCTTACCTCTCTCCATGTGTTCCTTTAGAGGCCAGCCACTCTCACCTGACTGCATATATATTCTTCCCTCAGCATAGCTCCACCTCAGCCTCTAATTAGGAACACTATATTAACCTGTGTATTGCAAGCCAATCTTGCTGATCAACCATTGAGTGTTTGGCTTCCTGTTTCCTGCTTGCCGTGTGCTCTACGTTTGTCTCTGTTACCGACCTTGGCATGTTCTCGACTATTCCTATTTGCTCGTGACCCTGAACATTTGGCATATACTCTGTTGTCTTTGTCTGCTAGTTGCCCTGACCTTGGCTTATCCCCTTACTATCCTTGTTTTCCAGTCTGCTGCTTCCTTTCTCTATCTCCTGTAGTCTACCGTGAGCGTGAGCTGTGAGACCCTGGGGGCCGCGACCTGGAGCCAGACTGCAGCACAGTCTATCCTCACCAGTAGAGGCTCTGGTGAACACCTGCTGGCTCTTAGACTCTGTGCCCTGGGGAATCTATGCTCTAGCTCCTACTGGGATCTGTGTTAGTGATCTAGTAGACCTGCTTCCTTGACCTCCCAGGGTTCAATCCGCAGCAGTCAGTCCTAGGGTCCACTACCTTAGCAGTGCACTCCTGACTCCTATGGAGTGCATCTGTCACCTGGTCTCAGGTGACCTGACACATTTATTGCTGTGTTCGTAATACCTGTGTGATAGGTACCTCAATTGTTTCTGCACTTGTCTTTCCAGCAAGCGCGATAACAATTCTCTAAGCTCAGTCAACTTCTTTAGGGCCTCGGGATCTCCTTCATTTTTATGTTTAAGTTCAGCCTGCTGGAATGCGTTGAGCACTCTATTAAAGTCTGCTTGTCGTTCCCTTTTAATCTTTGTGCCCAGGGTGATAAGCTCGCCTCGTACTATTGCCTTGTGGCATTGCCAAATTGTTCCCTCTCTTAGGTCTTCAGCGGTATTTTCTCGAAAGTAGTGTTGTAAGGTTTCTGAGATCTTTGACTCTACTACCGGATCGTCCAACAGATTTTCATTGAGTCGCCAAGTCCAGGCCCTATAGGTCTATAAAGGAAATTTCTGCGCTAAGTGAAAAAAGTGGAGCTGCTTGTGTAAGCCTAAATACAAAAAAGCTCAAAAACATATATCTCCGAAAAACAAGCGCCCAACCATGAATTAATCAGTGAAGATGATTAAACACAACCATGCAAACTCATATAAAGATATATATAGTATTGTGCAAAAGTGATACAACAAAGTAAAAATATGCTACCAAAAAATGATACCAAAAAACTCCCATGTGAACAGTGGTGTGCACCATCAACCTGTTACAAGGACCTAAAGCAAAAGTACTTTGATATATACAAAATCCATTAAGGTGAGTGTATCTAAGTGATCACAAATATATAAGCAAAGTCCATAAAAATGACAATGTGAGTATGGTCAGTAATCTGGTAAGATGGGAATGAGATGTTCTTGCAGCCCAAAAACTTGTGATATTACTGCCACTTACCAGATCAGTTGGACCTCAAATTATAGAGATCATGGCAGCCTGTTAACACTCCAGGGAGATAAGAAAAAAGCTCCATAGTGCAGATAAACTTCAAAAAGGGTTTTTTTATTCCAAAAAACTTCACAGCAGCTCACAGCAATTTAAAAAACTTTTGTAAAAACTGCCTCCGTTCCCAGTTGCTGCCTTCTATGGAGAAACGCGTTGGATAGAGCAGCTGATTCTTTATCACGTTTTATCCAGTTATTTGGTTTGATCCTGAGCTGTTGCTTCATTCATTTTTTATGATTGCTAGATTGCTAGCTTGCTGTGAAGTTTTACCAAAGTTTTTTAAATTGCTGTGAGCTGCTGTGAAGTTTTTTGGAATAAAAAAAACCCTTTTTGAAGTTTATCTGCACCATGGAGCTCTCTTCTTGTCTCCCTTGAGTGGTAACCGCCGAGATCATCCATGAGAAGAGATCTGAATCAAGGGTGATTCTAACTGTTCCTGTGTGTGGATTCCAAAAGGAGAGAGGAGTTAGCTTCGGTCGTTAAGGGTGATTGTAATCACGATCCCTGGATTGAAAGACAGGTGGAGGATTTCAATGCCGGCAGGCTGATGCAACAGGCTCCCATGATCTCTATAATTTGAGGTCCAACTGATCTGGTAAGCAGCAGTAATATCACAAGTTTTTGGGCTGCAAGAACATCTCATTCCCATCTCTCCAGATTACTGAGTTTCTCCATACTCATATTGTCATTTTTTTGGACTTTGCTTATATATTTGTGATCACTTAGATACACTCACCTTAATGGATTTTGTATATATCAGAGTACTTTTGGTTTAGGTCCTTGTAACAGGTTGATGGTGCACACCACTGCTCACATGGGCGTTTTTTGGTAGAATTTTTTTACTTTATTGTATCACTTTTGCACAATACTATATATATCTTCATATGAGTTTATATGGTTGTGTTTAATCATCTTCACTGATTAATTGTTACGCGCTTGTTTTTCGGAGATACAGGCCCTATGGGTGCCCAATGGCAAGGTGAGGGTAACGGTGATCGAAGCATGGTCTGAAATCATTATATTTCCGATAGACGAGCACTATAGTAGTTCCAAAGTGGGCCGGTCAACATATAGCAGATCTATTCTGGTGTATACATTGTGTACCTTTGAATAGTAGCTATAGTCCCTATCTGTGGGGTGGAGGATCCTCCAGCTGTCTACCAAACCTGCGGCCTGGAGGGATTTACGGAAGCGTTTTAGGAAAGCATGTGAGTGTGTGGGTCGCCTGTGCGATGTGTCTTGTGAGGGGTCTGGGCTAATATTAAAGTCACCGCCTAAAATTAGGGGGCCCTCCTTGAATTCAGCCAAGCGGTCTAGGACAGTGTCTAGGAAGGTCAGTTGGTTTGAGTTAGGGGCATAAATGTTGGCAAAGGTGTATTTTATGCCTGCAATGGATCGCCTTAAAAAAACATATCATCCCTGTGGGTCAATGAGATTACTTGCGTGTTGTAAGGGGCAGTTTTTGTGGACAGCTATCACTGTACCTCTGGATTTGCTAACTGGGGATGTGCTGATATACCACTGGTTGTATAGGTGGGTAGGCAGTTTAGGTATGGATTGGTGAGTGAAATGCGTCTCCTGTAAGAAAATGACTTGTGCCTTCAGCTTTTTCAGTTCCCACCATAGTTTACTACGCTTACTTGGGGAGCAGAGACCACGGACATTATATGAAATTACCTTGATTTCTGCCATGATATCACTGTGTGGTGGGCTGACTTTGTTCCTGGCGGTGCGGTCCGGTGCAGGCTGCAGCGGTCTGAGTAGGTCCTATCTGAGGAAAAAGGTGAGATAGAAAAAAAAACAGGGAGAAAGGAAAGGATGGGAAGGAGAGAGATAAACATTAGCATCAATAAGCACAGTGTCAAAGTAAACCATTGTAAAAAAACAACCAACGATTGGAAATAACTGCAGGTCGGGATCTGGGGGTGTCCCTGATACAGGGGACCCACCTGGTCTGGGCCTGTTGTCCCAAATGGGACTAATACCCATATGTGGGTGGCCTACATGGGGGTCGTGGGCCAGCATGAAGGTAGGTAGGAGGGGGGGTCTGCTCTGCCTCCACCTTTTGGAAGTTGTTCTGGGACACCGGGTGTCCGGATGTAAGTGCTTAGGGGAGTTCCGGGGGTGGGTGCCACCTATGAGGTCCAGGCTAAAGGGAATAGGGCCCTAGGGATGGGATCTAAGCCTGGTCAAAGTGTTTCCGAAGCGGGCCTGTGTCAGTCCTTTGGGGCAATCTTATTTCCCACCATAAAACAAGTTCTGCTGTGGGGACCCAGTGCGAGTGTCCAGATTCTGTTCCGCAGGGGAGGTGGATGACAGGATTTGAGTTGGTCCTAAATGGTTAGGTAAAGTGGTTAGGTAAAGTTGAAATCTAGAGTGGGCCATCAGTCTCTCAGAACTGAGGGGCCAGGTGATGAATCTATTTCCTGGTGGTGGCGATTGCGTTTCCTGCTGCGTCTTTGCGGAATCTGCATCCAGGGCTGAGGAGGTCTAATGGCCGAAAAGCCCCACCACTTCTGTATCTCCACGCCAGTCTGGGAAGTCTACCGGGCTCAGTCCAAGCACCGAAAGGAAGTGTGGGAGGTCATCTCTGGTGCGTAAAGTCACCAAGCAGCCATCTTTAGTCACTTGCAAGTAAAATGGGAAAGCCCAGCGGTAGGGCAGGCCAGCTTCTTGGAGGGCTGCCAGTACAGGTTTAAGGGCCCCGCGTTGCATGAGGGTGCATCTGGAGATGTCCTGGTAAAAAAAGAGGTGTGCGCCATCAAAAATGGGTTTATTGCGCATTTTCTGCATGATACACTCTTTAAGGGTATATTTGAGCAATTTGCATATGATGTCTCCGGGGTTGTCTGTGTCTTGAGGGGGGGGCCTCAGAGCTAGATGGGCACAATCGATTTCAACAGGCACTGTGTTAGGAAGTTCCAGAATTTCCCTGAATATCCCAACTAGTGAGGGGATTATATCTTTGGGGGCAGTAGCTTCAGGCAGGCCGCAAATGCGGATATTTGCACGTCTGCTGCGATTTTCAGTCATCTAATTGTGACAAAAAGTGCTTCTAGCTTGTGATCCTGTGCCGCACATCGCATCTGTAGTTCTGATATAGTGGGAAGGGTCTCATCCAGTCTTTGCTCCAGTGTCTCTACCCTGTTTCCCAATTGTGTGGTGCCCTCTTTACGCTGGGCAATATCTTCTTTAAAGGCCTTTTCAACTCTGGTTGTGAACCTTTCCAGGTCCTCTCTAGTAGGAATTGACCATATGTGTCCTTTAATGTCCCCATCCTGCTTAAAATCAGCAATGTCAGATCCCCCTGCTCTGCAGACCGTGAATCTCGGGGATGCCAGGGGTGCAGAGTCACTCACAAGTTCTGGGGATGGCTGTGGTGATGCTGGCTGCAGTGAGGCTGCTGACCGTTCAGGCTGTGTCTGTAGTGCCACATGTGTCTTGGAAGTTTTCCCGGCCGGCGCATCTTGGATTTCTCAGGCGCCTTGCCACGGGTCCCAGGAAAGTATGTATCCAGCTGCTCTTGTTGGGTTTTATCTGCCCCTGGGTCCTGGCTTGTGTTCCGCCAATGTTGGGACATGTCCTGAGCCATTTTCAGGCTCAGGATCGCCGGTGTGCTGCTGTATATGCTGCGATGGATGCGGAGCAGGGAACAGTCATGTCCTCACTGATCCATGTCTAGGACACACCGTGTCTCTGCCCCTGTTTAACAGGGCCATGTAATTACAATTTTTGATATAGTATTTCACAGCGGGGCCCGTTCCTGTGTTCTGGTACCACCAATACCTAAAGCCCAATTTTCTTTAGAGTATATAGTGTGATCTGCTGCACACGTGTCGAAAAAGGCCCACACCAAGGAACTTTTAAAAGTCAGCGGGGAGTCAGCAGCGGAGCTCTGTGGTGTGATGCAATAGGGTGGCTGCCCTTAAGCTGGCCCCCAGAGGACATCCTGCTTCGTTGGAGTTGTGCCTCCTCCTCTATTCTATCAGGCCCCCAAGTAGAGTCAGTGACCTCATCATCCCCTCCCTCCTCGTCACTGGAGCAAACTTGGCAGTATGCTGCAGCTGGGGGGAACATGACTGCCAGTTTCTTGTACTTCTTGGGCACCCCCTCTCTCTAGGCTCATGTTACTCCCTTCCTCAACCTGGGAACCAACATCGGAGCCTTCAAATCACTGCGCATCCTCCAGCAGCATGTACCCGACACTGTAGCCAAGGCAAACTACTCTGAGCCTAGGTGACAGAGGATGAGGAGGATGAGGACGACTTTGTTATCCACTCCACCAACTCTTCTGCATGTTCTGGCTCAATAACACGGCCAGCAGCAGAAAAAAAAAAGGACAAGCGTGCCCCAGGGCCACCTGCAGAGGATGCACCATGTCCATGACCAGCACTGTTGACTGTAGACACAGAGGCTGCTTGCCCTCTTTTAGTGGCCTGTGAGCGTGTGCCTCTTCTTGGTGGCCTTCTGGACATGATGTATATTTTGTTTTGCAACATCACACTACACGGTATTAGATAATGTGTACACCTCCAGAAGTGTAGTAGAAACTGTACACACTGTATCATATACTGTGTACACCGCCTACACTGTATTAGCAACTGTACTATGGATGCACTGTATTTTATACTGTGTACACCACCAGAAGTGTAATAGACACTGTACACACTGTATTAAATACTGTGTACACTGCCTGCACTGTATTACCAACTGTACTACGGCTGCACTGTATTGTGTACTGTGTACACCACCAGAAGTGTAGTAGAAACTGTACACACTATTATATACTGTGTACACCACCAGAAAAGTAGTAGAAACTGTACTACGGCTGCACTGTATTGTGTACACCACCAGAAGTGTAGTAAAAACTGTACAAACTGTATTAAATGTGTACACCGCCTGCACTGTATTAGCAACTGTACTATGGCTGCACTGTATTGTATACTGTTTACACCACCAGAAGTGTAGAGTACACCACGACATGCACTGTAGTTGCAGGCTGCACTGGATGCAGTGTGTGTGTGTGTATATATATATATATATATATATATACACACACACACACACACACTGTACTGTATGTATATATATTAATACACTGCCTGAAGTGTATTAGAGGCAGCACAGAATGCACTGTAGATAAAGGCTACACTGGATGTAGAGTATATATATATATATACACACATACATACACACACACACACACACACAGTATATACACAAGACTTTATATATATATATATTAAGACACCACCTGAAGTGTATTAGAAACAGTACACCATGGAATGCACTGTAGATATAGGCTACACTGGATTCAGAGTATACTGTATATATACACGAGACTGTGTATGTGTATATATATATATATATATATATATATATATATACTGTATTTATTGGCGTATAACACTCACTTTTTCACCATGAAAATTGGGTGCAAATAGTGTGTGCGTGTTATACGCCAATACTTCAATTTTAGCTGCCTCGGAGGGGACCGGGCGAGCGCTGTCAGATTACATACAGTGAGAATCTCCTGTTTACTTGGCAGCCTCTGTATTAGGAAGTCCCTCCTCCTGGTTTGCCATTGGAACACTGTTCTGTCTATCATAGGAGATTCTCACTGTATGTAATCTGTCAGCGCTCGTCCTGGCCCCCTCTCTGTACCCTCTAGACTGCAGATGGGCATTGATCAGGCTGCATTGAAGGCAATGGTGAGGCTGCAGATTGGCACCGACCCTTATTTTGCTTCAGATTTCCTTATTTAAAATCTAAGGTTTTTTTCTGAAACTTCCCTCTTAAAATGAATGTGCGTGTTATACGCCGATAAATACGGTATATATATACACTGCCTGCACTGAATGAATGTAGAGTAAACACTGAATTTATGGTCTATGCTCAATGCAGAGTGTATATATATATATATATATATATATATATATATATATATATATTAGACTGACCGTATATATAGATATATCTATATATATATCAAATACAGTGCCACACTAACTGAATAACCTGCCTGCTTAATCTAAATCAAGCTATCTCTCCGTCCACACCAACAACACTACACAGGTCAGCCGTGTAGACAGCCTTATATAGTGTGGGGCATGGACTTAGTCCCCCTGAGCCATGATTGGCCAAAGACACCCTGCCTTTGGCCAATTAAGGCTCTTAGTAGAGGGCGCTGGGATTGGCCAAAGCATGCAGGTCAGCTGCATGCTTTGGCCAATCATCATACAGCAATGCACTGCGATCTCGCAGTGCATTATGGGGCATTCCACGGTGCTCGAATCTGCCGCAAAAGCCCCATAATGTTCGCTCTTCGGCGAACGGGTGAACACCCGATGTTCGAGTCAAACGTATGTTCGACCCGAACATCAAGCTCATCCCTATTTACAGTTCATATTTAGAAGGCACCTCTTTTTTTACTTATATGTACATGTTTTGGAGCATGCTTCTGCTACCCTGAAGAGGCCAGCCCTGAGTTGTGGACTGTTTCGTTCCTATTACTGGATATCATCATGGTATTCACCCGGCTTGTGCCTTTCCCTGGCCAACACCCACATCAATACCACAGACTAAGGTTTCTGGCATCCTTTGAACTACAGTTTGCGCCAGAACTATCCCCATTTCCACTGTATTATTGAAGCTCATTTTGTGCTGCATGCTGTTCTCAAAGTTTGTATAACCTGCTGTGTATTATTACATTGTGGTCTATTGTGGTTTTTCCTGTGCCCTCTCCCCTGATGCATTAGGCACCATGTCTTTTTTGACAGACATTGAATCACATCAATACCACATTTTAAATGACCTTCATGCTACCCAACCATATTTTTTTCTTTATTGTGTCACTGTGGATTAGTGGTATCATCCTCTGTTTTTTTTTTTTTCATTTTTATGTGCATTTATGATGTTGGGACACATATCATATTTTGGGGAAAATGCTTATGGTCCTTTGTATTGGAATACATATGGCGACCTCAGTGATGCAGGTTTATTAACAACAGCTGGGAACATACAGGTTTATGTTCAAAGTATTACAAGATGCAGGTCTAATGTATACAGTTTCTTACAATGCAAGCATATTAGGTACAACATGATTGGTTGATAAGATCTACGTCAATGTAACCAACCATAAATCTGACACTTGTCATACAACCAAACTTATTCATTCCCAGAATTCCTACATGTTTATTAAAATTATTTATAACTGTTTTTGTCTGTGACTTTACCCATTAAAATACTTGTATAGAGACAATATGGCACCCAGTCATGTTAAATCAAACCCTCCTTGTCCTGATAAGACTTCACCAACTCAAGGATAACAGATTTACGACTTTGGGAAAATGAACTTGCAATAACCCCACCTTATGTGTTATACAGTATGTTCTACAGTTTTTAACTATACAATCCTATATGTATGTATTTATATATTGGTTTCACAAAAAGGTACTATGTTATTTACACATTATATTACACACATATATAAAGCTAACTGCTTTAATCAATATTGCCTAATTATTAATATATACATACATACATACACATCAGTGTTCTCTTATTCAATGTATTTTAACTGTTTTAACCACTTCAGCCCTGGAAGGATTTACCCCCCTCCTGACCAGAGCACTTTTTACAATTTGGCACTGCGTCGCTTTAACTGCTAATTGCGCGGTCATGCAATGCTGTACCCAAACGAAATTTGCGTCCTTTTCTTCCCACAAATAGAGCTTTCGTTTGATGGTATTTGATCACCTCTGCCGTTTTTATTTTTTGCGCTATAAACGGAAAAAGACTGAAAATTTTGAAAAAAAATGATATTTTCTACTTTTTGTTATTAAAAAAAATCCAATAAACTCAATTTTAGTCATACATTTAGGCCAAAATGTATTCGGCCACATGTCTTTGGTAAAAAAAATGTCAATAAGCGTATATTTATTGGTTTGCGCAAAAGTTATAGTGTCTACAAAATAGGGTACATTTTCTGGAATTTACACAGCTTTTAGTTTATGACTGCCTATGTAATTTCTTGAGGTGCTAAAATGGCAGGGCAGTACAAACCCCCCTCCCAAATGACCCCATTTTGGAAAGTAGACACCCCAAGGAAATTGCTGAGAGGCATGTTGAACCCATTGAATATTTTTTTTTTGTCCCAAGTGATTGAATAATGACAAAAATTTTTTAAAAAATAATAAAAAAAAAAATTTACAAAAAGTTGTCACTAAATGATATATTGCTCACACAGGCCATGGGCATATGTGGAATTGCACCCCAAAATACATTTAGCTGCTTCTCCTGAGTATGGGGATACCACATGTGTGGAACTTTTTGGGAGCCTAGCCGCGTACGGGGCCCCGAAAACCAAGCACCGCCTTCAGGATTTCTAAGGGCATAAATTTTTGATTTCACTCCTCACTACCTATCACAGTTTTGAAGGCCATAAAATGCCAAGATGGCACAAACCTCCCCCAAATGACCCCATTTTGGAAAGTAGACACCCCAAGCTATTTGCTGAGAGACATGTTAAGTCCATGGAATATTTTATATTTTGACACAAGTTGCGGGAAAGTGACAATTTTTTTTTTTTTTTGCACAAAGTTGTCACTAAATGATATATTGCTCAAACATGCCATGGGCATATGTGCAATTACACCCCAAAATACATTCTACTGCTTCTCCTGAGTACGGGGATACCACATGTGTGGGACTTTTTGGGAGCCTAGCCGCGTACAGGGCCCAGAAAACCAAGCACCGCCTTTAGGATTTCTAAGGGCATACATTTTTGATTTCACTCCTCACTACCTATCACAGTTTTGAAGGCCATAAAATGCCAAGATGGCACAACCCCCCCCCCAAATGACCCCATTTTGGAAAGTAGACACCCCAAGATATTTGCTGAGAGGCATGTTGAGTCCATGGAATATTTTATTTTTTGACACAAGTTGCGGGAAAGTGACAAATTTTTTTTTTTTTGCACAAAGTTGTCACTAAATGATATATTGCTCACACAGGCCATGGGCATATGTGGAATTGCACCCCAAAATACATTCCGCTGATTCTCCTGAGTACGGGGATACCACATGTGTGGGACTTTTTGGGAGCCTAGCCGCGTACGGGGCCCCGAAAACCCAGCACCGCCTTCAGGATTTCTAAGGGCGTAAAGTTGTGATAGGCAGTGAAGAGTGAAATCAAAAATTTACGCCCTTAGAAAGCCTGAAGGCGGTGCTTGGTTTTCGGGGTCCCGTACGCGGCTAGGCTCCCAAAAAGTCTCACACATGTGGTATCCCCGTACTCAGGAGAAGCAACAGAATTTATTTTGGGGTGTAATTTCACATATTCCCATGGCATGTTTGAGCAATATATCATTTAGTGACAACTTTGTGCAAAAAAAAAAAAAATTGTCTTTTTCCCGCAACTTGTGTCACAATATAAAATATTCCATGGACTCGACATGCCTCTCAGCAAATAGCTTGGGGTGTCTACTTTCCAAAATGGGGTCATTTGGTGGGGTTTTGTACTGTCCTGGCATTTTATGCACAACATTTAGAAGCTTATGTCACACATCACCCACTCTTCTAACCACTTGAAGACAAAGCCCTTTCTGACAATTTTTGTTTACATGAAAAAAATATTTTTTCTTGCAAGAAAATTACTTTGAACCCCCAAACATTATATATTTTTAAAGCAAATGCCCTACAGATTAAAATGGTGGGTGTTTCATTTTTTTTTTTTCACACAGTATTTGCGCAGCGATTTTTCAAACGCATTTTTTGGGGAAAAAACACACTTTTTAAAATTTTAATGCACTAAAACACACTATATTGCCCAAATGTTTGATGAAATAAAAAAAGATTATCTTAGGCCGAGTACATGGATACCAAACATGACATGCTTTAAAATTGCGCACAAACGTGCAGTGGCGACAAACTAAATACATTTTTAAAAGCCTTTAAAAGCCTTTACAGGTTAACACTTTAGATTTACAGAGGAGGTCTACTGCTAAAATTACTGCCCTCGATCTGACCTTCGCGGTGATACCTCACATGCATGGTGCAATTGCTGTTTACATTTGACGCCAGAGCAGGGGGGGACAGGAGAGCCAGAGAAAAACATGGAAGACGGTGGGGGGGGGGGCATTCCCTCCCACTGCTTGTAAAAGCAGTCTAGAGGCTAATTAGCCGCTAGGATTGCTTTTACATGAAAGCGGACCGCTGGCTGAAAAGAATGATACCAAGATGATACCTAAACCTGCAGGCATCATTCTGGTATAACCACTCAAAGTCCAGCAACATACCAGTACGTTGCTGGTCCTTGCTGGGCATACATTGTAAACTTTTTTTTCATGCAGCCTGTGGGCCGAACGAAAAAAAGATATTGATCGGTGGGTATGCCCACCATTAGAATACCTCCCTTCATCCACCCACTTCTAATGATGGGCATACATGCACCGTATATATATGCCGAAGCATGGGGGCATCCTCCCGCAAAAGTTAGGAGCAAATCGCTCCTCAGCCCTCTGCTGCCCCCACGCTTCGGCATATATGCTGAAGTATGTAACAGCGCTGGAGTCACGGCTTTATATATCGTGGGAGCAAACGCTGTTGCTGTCAAGATAAATAAATCCGCGCTGCAACTGAATGGCGTACCTGCTAAGCAAATGATGCTTAACAAAAAAACAAAGTAACATTACAGTATGACAGTAATACTTACCATACCTGCAAAGCAAATAAAAAAAAAAACATAGTAAAAAATAAAACATTTAACGCAACCTGTGCCTACCTAAAATATATATATGCCGAAGCATGGGGGCATCCTCCCACAAAAGGCAGGAGCAAATCGCTCCTCCACCCACTGCTGCCCCCACGCTTCGGCATATATGCTGAAGTATGTAACTGTGGTGGTGAAATCACCTCCGACAGCGCTGGAGTCACGGCTTTATGTATCGTGGGAGCAAACGCTGTTGCTGTCAAGATAAATAAATCCGCTCTGCAGCTGAGTGGCGTACCTGAAAACAAAAAAGTGGTTAACAATAAAAAAACAAAGTATAAAGCAAACATGATAAAAACATAACAATAAAACATTGCAGTATAGAATGCAGAACAATAGAGAGAGAATAGAGAGAGAACAATAAAACAACAACTATTTTTGTTTTTTTTATTTTTTTTTTTACTTTTTTTTGTTTTTTTTACACTTTTTTTTGTAACTTTAACTTTTTTAACTGGTACCAGGTTTGGGTCTCTCAAAATGAGACAGCATCTTGGGAGACCCTGTGAAAGTGTGTCCTAGTCTGTGCAGTGCTGTACCCTACGCTAATACTCCACTAGTGTATGGTAGCGTTCAAAACATTCACCAATGCAAAGACCAGGATTGCCAGGACAGAGGGGACAATAATACCGGGTGTCACGCCTAAATCCGCGCTTGCTGCAGACACGACATCTTTTTTGGGGGGTTCGTTGAGTAGGGGTACTCGGGAGGGCATAAATAAAATGCCTCTCATGCAGCCGGCTTACTGCATTTGGTTGGGGATGGTGAGGTGGAGCACCGTCTGGATACAGAAGGGCTCTGACGATCTCTTCCTGGAATTTAAGGAAGGATCCAGTCTGTCCTGAAGCTCTGTATAGCACATGAGCGTTCAGCAAAGCCAATTGAAATAAATAAACAGACACTTTTTTGTACCAGCGTCTGGCCTTACGGGCAATTAGGTACGGCGCCAACAACTGGTCGTTGAGGTCCACCCCTCCCATATTAAGGTTATATTCGTGGACACAGAGGGGTTTCTCCACAACACCAGTCGCCGTAGGAATTTGGACCGTCGTGTCTGCATGAAGGGAGGTAAGAACGAAAACATTCTTATTGTCCCTCCACCTCATAGCGAGCAAGTTATTACACTGCAAGCAGGCTCTCTCCCCCAGCCTAAGACGGGAATCTACAAGCCGCTGGGGAAAGCCCCAGCGATTAGGTCGCACGGTGTCACATGCTCCAATCTGATGATCAAAAAGGTGGCTAAAAAGTGGCACGCTCATGTAATAATTGTCCACGTACAAGTGGTACCCCTTTCCGAATAAGGGTGACACCAAGTCCCAAACTATCTTGCCAGCGCTTCCTATGTAGTCAGGGCAGTTTGTCGGCTCTATGTGACTATCTTTGCCCTCGTAAACCATAAAACTACATGTATAGCCTGTGGTCCTGTCACAGAGCTTATACATCTTGACCCCGTATCTGGCACGCTTGCTGGGAAGGTACTGTTTGAATGACAAGCGGCCAGAAAATTTAATCAGGGACTCATCAACGCAGACAACTTGATGGGGAGTAAACAAGTCTGCAAAACGTTGGTTGAAGTGGTTTACAAGGGGCCGAATTTTGTAGAGCCGATCGTATCCAGGGTCTCCACGAGGACGACAGAGTTCATTGTCGTTGAAGTGCATGAACCGCAAAATCTGCTCGTATCGTGCCCTGGCCATGGAAGCAGAGAGCAAGGGCGAATGGTAAATTGGGTCAGTGGACCAATATGACCGCAACTCACTCTTTTTATTGAAGCCCATGAGGAGGGAAAGGCCCAGAAAGATTTTAAATTCGGAAACCGTAATTGGTTTCCAATCTCTGGCAAGGGAGGACTGGGGATTAGCGGCGATGTGTTGACCAGCGTACAAATTGCTTTGGTCCACAATAGATCTATAGAGATCTTCGGTGAAAAACAGCAAATAAAAATCCAGTGGCATAAAGTCAACTGTTTCCACCTGAATTCCGGGTTGGCCAGTGAAAGGGGGAAGTACGGGTGCTGCAGAAGTGGGGGGTACCCAATTCGGATTGGCGAATGCAGCAGGAAGGGCACGACGGGCACGACGGGCCTGTGTTCGTCTTCTTGGTGGCAGTGGGACACTACTTGTGCTTGCCACCTCGCCAGCTTGAACTGCCTTTATGGGACTCGCCACGTCACCACGTGATACTGCAGTGCTGGATGTACGACCAGGGTGTACTAGGCCGCTGGTGCTTGCCAGTTCACCAGAAGGAATAGCGGCACTAGTACTTCTCTGCTCCATACGAGAGCCCTGCGGTTCTTGCACTTCAAGGACAGAAGAAGAAGATTGGGGTCTGGTACGCCTGACCTTAGCAGGGACCACAACTCCGTCGTCAGAGCTATCTGTCATGGAGCCGCTGTCCTCTACAGGATCGTATTCTGAGCCTGAATCTGACAGATGAGTGACTTCCTCTTCACTATCTGTCATGCTCACAAACCTGTAGGCCTCTTCACTAGTGTACCTTCGATTTGCCATTTTGGGCTCTAAATTTAGGGGTACACTAGTGAGACTCACAGGCAAAAAAGCTCCTGACAGTTAGCGACTGATTCAAAACGCTACCAAAAAACTGTTAGCGATCGCAGGGATCAGGCCTGACTCTGCGAACGCTGCAGTTATGTGTGCTTAGTGTTTTGTAAGTGACAGTTATCGATCGATACTGCACTTGGGTGGGCTGGGCCGAGGAGCAAAACGCAGGTGCTAGCAGGTATCTGGGCTGATCCCGCTAACACTGCGTTTTTGGGAACCCTAAACTGCTGGGGAGTATAGATCTGATCGGATCAGATATCGATCCGTTCAGATACTATAGCACTAAGGGAGGTGTATGCTGCGTGCGTGGGTTTTAACGGTACTGGCGCTAACCTGACGCTGCCTGGGGCGACGCAGACCTTATCTGACCCTAAAAACGTAACTTATATCACCGGCGGGCAATTAGGGGGTTAAACCTTTATAAGGTAATAAACGGCGGGTGCCCTAAAACTATAATAAACTATAAAAAACTATAAAAAACAAACTAACTAACCAGCGTCACCCGTAACACTTATACGGTGATCGCTGGTGAAAGGGTTAACTAGGGGGCAATCAGGGGGTTAAAACCTTTAGCAGGTAGTATATGGGGGTCCCTGTCGCTATAAAACACTGACAGCGAACCTATATACTTACCTCCCTAACTAGCATCACCTGTGTCACTAATACAGCAATCAGAAAAACGATCGCTTAGCGACACTGGTGACGGGGGGTGATCACGGGGTTAACCTTTATTAGGGGGGCTAGGGGGGTACCCTGGACCTAAAGGGGGCTAACCTAACTGCCCTAACACTTATAACTGTCACAAACTGACACCAATGCAAAAAAAAAAAAAACTGCTATTGGTGTCAGTGTGACAGGGGGTACAGGGGGGTGATCGGGGGGTGAAGGGGGGTGAAAAGTGCGCCTGCGTGTAAAAGTTCTACTGAATGTGTAGTGTTGGTGCAACTTACTTGGATGTCTTCTCTCCTCGGCGCCTGAAATAAATGGCTTAATATTGTATAAAAAGCCTTCAATAATGATGATTTCTCGTGAGACGAATTTTGGAATTATATCTGCTTGAGTCAGCTTAAATCAAACTGTGTGTTTTATTGTACACACATAAACTTGGAAAATACTTACAAAAATAGTACATTCATATTCAGAATTAGTGTTGTTTCATATATGCAAAAAATGTTCAAATATAGTTCATTTGTTTCAAAAATCTGAAAGTCTTTAGACATGTGCTTTCCTTTGTCATGGCCTATTAAAAATGGCCGATTAACTTCTTGTGTCCTGGAAGAAATTCTGTGTGTCTTGAATAGGTGTATGTAGCTTGGAAGCAGGAGATGTGAAAGAGACAGAAGACAGGATTCCTTGTGATTATATGAACTCAGTCTTTCAAATTCGCGCCCAAACACAAATCCCTCCCATACACTCCCCTTTCTCCTCCTTCCTAAGAGTGGGGGCTAACAGAGAGCAACATCTGGTCTACTTTCTAAACATGAAACAAGATATATGTGTGAGAGAGACGTTCAGACCATTTAAAACATAAACGCATATATCAAACAGAGTATCGGTTACATAGGAAGATTTTCAACCCATACATATATTATTTACAAAATCCATCAAATTCTGACAGGGTCTTGACCTACATTCTCAGTCAATGAGTCGCCATCTGAATATCACTAGCTCAAAGTCTTATCATTCACACAATTATGGAAAATGCATATTCTTTTTAATAAAGCCAATTAAAATTTAGATATTAAGAATATAACATTCCCCTCTGAAATATGAATAACAATCATATTTTCAAGGTTTAAATCCATACATAGCATACAGTACATGTCCCATTCATACTGACTTTGATCCAAGAACTCCAAATGTATTTCCATCACCAACCGAGTCTGCAATACCAAAACCCATCTTTCTCTTAAGCTTATTTTGCAATAAATCATCTCCTTTCTTGATTTCATTTCTAATTTGATAATATAATTTTTTCATTCTAAACATCAAACATAACTGGAATATAATGAATAACATAATAATAATAAAAAGAATAACTATAGGATGTGATAAAATATTTCCTGCTGCTGAGGTTATTGAAGTTTTTCTCCAAATTGATACACTGTTACTAAATTTTTTCCACCAATTACTTCCTGAAAATTCTGACCATTGATGAGATATCTCTTGCAAATTACCTTGTTCATGTTTAAACAATATTTCTGCATTCTGAAGTTCCTTAGCCAAAGCTATCAATAAACCTTTATCCTTATGAATTACATTTGCCCATTCTTCCCAAGGAAATTCATCTATCTGAGATATATTATATTGTGTGGGAAGAGAACTTATATTTTTCATAAGCATATTTGTTAAATTTGTTCTAAACCCATTAATACTTATTGCTACAATGTCTCCTTCTATACAATACAAGCCTTGATTTAGGCTTTCTGTATTTGTACAAGAACAGAAAAAAGTTTTAACCCTTTCTGTATCTGACATGATCTGAAAACAAACCTTCTTTTTATCTACACGAGTAATCAATTCAGAAATTGTTTCAACTTTTTCTATTCTTGCTGAACATAATGTATGATTATGATAACAAGAATGAAAAATACTTTTATCTTGATTAGGTAAACAAATAACTTTAGACTGAAATTGTAAACATGATGACAAATCTAATTGTTCTAATTCAGAATTTTCATTGTTAAATGCAAAATCTGTATACTGTAATTTATAATACAATAATTGTGTATTGCTGACGGGTAATCCCAAGACAGTGATTGGAACCAAAATTTGTTCTTGTCCTGCTATTGGAATCATAGAAGAACTATAACAAACATCCTGTTTACATCCTATCCATTTATTTACCCATAAATCTTTATGATTTATAGCATATACATATTCTCTGGGTAAATTCTGTAAAGTGCCAAGAGGGGTTATTCCACTCTGAAATGCTTGTGCAATTATTTTAAAATTAGTGGAATATTCAGTCTGGATCTCTAAACATGCTCTGGCAATACGAGAATGTTGTTCACTTAACATTAAATCAAGAGTAATATTTTGAAGATGTAAAATAGATGGACCCATTATATTAACTGTTTTAATAACCATATTTTCTAAAATTTCATTGAAATTCCTCTGTATTTTAATCCCGTTACTACCCACTAAACCAGCTGTCTCAAGATCAGACTTTTAGTATTAATGTCCATACTATTAATAATACTCCCAATTGTACCAATCCCTCCTAAAATACCTTCAACAATACCACGCTTATTTCTGTTATGATTCCTACTATTAATTCCAAACCATCTTTCAATACCCAATTCCATATTAACCAAATGTCCTTGTCATTGTGGAAATCTTGTAGAAATTTTCCATTCTGAAACATTAAAGTTCCACAATATAATGACAAACTTTCCCTCTCTCAAAAGAGTTCTGGATTGGAAATGGTTAATCTGAAATGGATTTGCTGAGACACTTTTCTTACCAACACATGGAGTTTTCCTAGGAGACATTACAACAACACTTGCCTTCGCACATTTCACCGGATAATTTCCTATTGATATGCAACATTCATATATACCAGTATCATTCAAAGATACTCTCATTTGTTGATAAACAAATGTATTATTGATCCAATTCACACGTTCCTTTTCCAAGTTACCAATGAATCTTGAGGTACATATATTTTTGTTTTACATATCAAATGCAAACTATCATTATCTTCAAAAATGTTCAAAGATTGTGGGAAAATATAAATTTCCGGAATAATCATGTTGACCACAGAAATACTAACTTTAACCCTTATTTGTGTTAATTGTCTTGTTACTTTAAAATCCCATGTTCTTACAACATCCCCTTTTTCATCTCCAATTATATTTAAATGTTCTGGATCTGTTGTTTAACCTATAAGATCCCAGCATTTTAACAAAATTTGTTTTGGATTCTATTTTAACGTTTACCTCAACATTATTTCTATGAATGAAATATAATTCCATACAGCAATCATATCCCTGTCCTACACATACATATCCATACAATTCTTCAGCTGTATTGTTATCAACGTATCTAGAATTATATTCTGTCATTTGTATTAAGATCAATATCTTTATCACTCTTGCCCTCTGTATTAATACCAATGTCTTTATCACTTTTGTCATCTATATTGATATCAGTATCTAGATCTCTTTTGTCTCTGAATAATGTAATGACTTTGTTGTGTAATTCTTCAATCCTGTTAACCTCTGCATAGCTGGAACAGTTTGTGATATATTTTACCACAGATACAATTGTCACTAGGGAAAAGATGAATCCTGTGATGATGATAAATCTTCTCTCTTTAACACTTTCTTTTGTTGAACTGTCATCTTTCTTCTTTTTTTGGAATCCATGATTCCTCCAGGTTAATGAAATATAATTCATTCCTAGGAAAAATAAAAGCAGCATCATTTATCTTAGAATATTACATTTGTTATACCCACATTTTTATTTATCCATACTTTTTCACTAAATTGAGAAATCCTTGAACTAATACCATTGTCCCTTGAACATCCAAGATGTCAAATGGACCTTCCCAATTACTTTGCCATGGTCCACTTCTCCTGAAACTTTAATTCCGCCTGTGACGTGTATCTCACCATCTCTGGGTGTGACCTTACACATGGCAACTCTTTAATCACCATTTTTCTTTCTGTATAAACTTATGCTAACAACATCTAATTTTTGATTTAAATAAATCTTTCCATTCTTAATTATCAATCTTGATAAACCGTTTATCTTGAATAAAAGATAATTTTGGTTTTAATAATAAAATAACAAAATGTTACAAGAATCAGATATGTGTGTGTGGATGTAACAGCAGTTCTCATACTGTGTATGTATCTTGTGTATACTGGAGTGAATGTCTATTGCAGCATCTGCTGGAATGCATGTCTGCCAAAAAACTCTGTTACGGGCATTCTACTCCTAAAAAAACAAACCCCCTCCTTTTCTTATTCAGAAAGGTTCTTTTTTGTCTTGTAGTCCCACAGATGCAGACTCTCAATGAGTATTCCCCCCCTCCTTTTTAAAAAGGTGGGTGTCACTACACTCTCAAATTCCTAAGGGTTGGGCTATGTGAGTAACCATTTAACTTATACAATCTACAAGTTTCTTTAAACTTCTAAAACAAATACTACATATCAGTATATATACAAATTGTCTTTTAATAATCTCCTAAACAAGGAATATTGTAAAATAAGGAAATTATGATCTTTTAACTCAAACTTAAAAATGTGTGGAAGGACCATTTTTTTCATACAAGTAACTGCATGTAACACAATTCTGTTCAAATTGTCCTGTATCATCTATAACCAAAACACTGTTGTGCAAAAGGAGCACAAAATACTAAAAAGAAATATCTTTTTCTGAATGACATTCAATACCTTTAAATAACATCCTAATATCCCTTCTCAAATCACAAGCATTGCAGTACAATACACTTCAGAGGGACACTAACAATCATTGCTGTGTATTGCCAACAAACGTTCATTGTAAAACAAGTGACAAAGTAATTTCTTCCTGTCAATAATTCAAATGAAGAATACTTTGTAACTAAAAAACCTATACCTGCAACCTGTGAATGATATGACACATGAAATCTCTGTCCTATTCCCAAGATTTTACACATTACCGGCATGATTTTACCTATAAATTGGAATCCTCTGTCACTACTGAGGTTTGCTCGTATACCCCAAACTAGAAAAACACGATTAATCAACATCCTAGCAATAATTAAAATATCTTTGTACACAGATTAGACAAGATTTAATTACTCTGTCTACTGTCTCTTCCATTTTGTCCCAATAGAATTTCTCTTTAAGAATTTCAAGCAATTTTTGCTTACCAATGTGCTCTAAACTGTCATAGTTAAATTTAGTGAATTCCACCTGTAGGTGTTGTGGTACATTAAAATATAGAAAATCCATCTAAGTCATGATATTAGATCCAGTTATCATTAACCAAAATAGATCTTATACCAACCAATGAGGAAGAAAAGATTGATTTATCACCTTTTAATTCTCTGAAAACAAAGGAAAATCTTATATTTGTTTTTTCCACAACATAATTTTGACCATATTCAGGTTAAAATCACTAATTCTCCATACAAATCTGCATCCTTTGCTAATTGAGTACAAAGCTGTTAATTACCCCATTTTCAGGTGAACTAAACCTCTCAATGTTCCATCTGAACAAAAAATAAAAAATTAAAATCATAATAATCATAACTGGGAAAAATTAATAAAAAATTAATAATCCAAAGGATTTTCCTTGAAAATACTAAAAATATATCAAATAAAAACCAAATCTCTGAACCTCAAATCATAACCTTATTATCCATAGCAAAGAATCAATAACCAGAAAATCCTTACCATCCATGCAGTTCATTTAAGGACTGCTATCATTGTTTTTCACAGTGTTATATGATACATAATGATACCTTTCCTGTCTTAATGAACTATTTGCAGTTGGCAATCTTTGCATTTGTGTCTTAAAAGGGAAATTCGTTTGATTATTATGGCCTCTATACCTCAAATTACTACACCAGCGCACAGAATACACTTCATAGCGCCTTGGCATTGTTTTTGGATAATACAACCTCTTTTGTATATCGTTCTTATTAGCCATCACACAAAACCTAGCTATGTGACCCTCTCTTTTGCAAACTAAACATTTAAGAGTTGTTTTTTTTGCATATACCTTTCTTTGAGTATATGGCGATGAAAATTTAAATTTCTGTTGAATATTACTATTATTCAAATCAACAGACTTCACGCTTTCATTGTCTGAGGAAATATTAACCTCCTCAAATGACTCCACTGAGTCAAATCCAGAATCAGCATCATTATCCCTCGCCTCTGACTTTGTCACGTGTTCATAAGCTAAACACTGAGCATGTGCAGAAGACTGAGCTTGCAATAATTGCGTTTTAAGCAAACTTATAACATTGTCTTGTTCAATTTCTTTCTGAGTTAAAAAAATAATACAACTTTCTTTTTCTTTAACTGATTCCAATAATGCATTCATTTTATGTTCTAATGCATCTTTTTCAATCATTAATTTTTCAATATGTAAATTCTCCTGTGTTTGTGCAATTTCTGTTACACTTTGCCTTTGTTTTCCTGGCATATCAAAAACCATTGCATTGAAAACTGTAACTAATTTCATCACATTACCTAATTTTCTCTTAGATTTAGCTAATGAAAATCTATTCTTCTCAATTTCTTTATTTGCCTGTAGGCATTGATTATACATTGATTGCCATAACTTAGTGTCTGAAATATAACTGGCTAAACCTTCAAATTCTAAATTACTTTCTTCAGCTATAACATTTATAAATTCCATATTTTGGTACTCACCGAATATAAAACTTTTCCGTTTTCGCTGGACTCTAATTAAACCGTCTGTCAAGACTTCTGATCCAAAATACTCTGGTCTTCACGCAATCAAACATCAAAAACATCAATCTAGCGATTCTAGGTTCTTTCAATAATTGCGAAGTCACTTTTCCCGTTCATCACTTTTCTTCCCCACTGATCAACGGAAGAACGTGGCATAAACTTCTGACGATTGAAACTGGCTGGCGTCCGCCAATGAAATAAATGGCTTAATATTGTATAAAAAGCCTTCAATAATGATGATTTCTCGTGAGACGAATTTTGGAATTATATCTGCTTGAGTCAGCTTAAATCAAACCGTGTGTTTTATTGTACACACATAAACTTGGAAAATACTTACAAAAATAGTACATTCATATTCAGAATTAGTGTTGTTTCATATATGCAAAAAATGTTCAAGTATAGTTCATTTGTCTTCCATCTCTCTTTATTAAATTTTTTCATTTCATATAAACAATCAAGAACATCACAGCTTTAAAAAAGGTACCTTTCAGTTGACATTTCATAGCAAGTTCTTCGCATTTCTTTTACATAAAAGAAAGAACATTATTATTATTTTTTTATTTATCAACGTCTGTATCCTTCATCATCAGATATTCTTATTCTAAACCCCTAAAAATCTATCATCCCATACCCCTCCCACCCCTATCTGTCACCTATCTTTTCCATACATAACACACTCATACCAACGAAAAGAAAAAAAAAAAAAGAATTTTTTGCTCTTCTATCCTTAATTCCTTATATATATTCCATTATTTCATGCGATGCCTTAAACTCCTCCCAATTTTGCCAAATCCTAGGAAGTTGGTTTGTAATGTAACCTTCCTCTCTTATTTGTTCCTCCATATATTGTATCTCGTTCATCTCACATATCCAATCTGCTATTGTTGGGCTTTTTGTTTTTTTCCAATTTCTTGCTATTATTGTTCTGGCCGCTGATGTCATATGGTGAATGATATCTTTTTTAATCTTCTTTATTGATTTTGGTATCAGGGATAATAATGAGATTTCTATACTCGGAATCATCCTTACTCCTGATACTTTATGATAGATATCATATATTTTATTCCAGAATCCTTTCACCAGCTGACATCCATACCATATATGTTCCATTGTACCCTTATCTGCCTTACATCTCCAGCATAAATCTGTGTTTCCCTTATTGATCAGATTTAGAGTAACTGGGCTCCTATACCATCTCATTACTATTTTGTAGTTCATTTCCTGGTATTTATTTGCGATGGTTGTTCTATGTATGGTTTTGAAAACTTTCTCCCATTCTTCCTCCAATAATGGTCTTTCCAATACTTCTTCCCATTTTTTTACGCTCCCTATCTCCTTAAGGGAGCTGTCCGGAATTAAGTCATCATATATTTTTGATAATTTCTTAATTGGAGTCTGTTCTCCCAGTAGTAGTTTTTCAAACTTGGTTAATGGTCTACTTATCCTAGTTATGAACGTCTGAAGTTGTTGGTACTGTAACCATTTTTTTTCATTTTCCGTTCCCATTTCCTTCAATGAGGGTATTTTCCCGTTTTCCAGGATTTGTGCCAGTCTTATATCCTCTGCAATATTCCATTTAAAAAAATTTTTACAACTCATTGCTGGAGGAAATTCAGGATTAAAAAATAGTGGAGTCATTGGTCCTGTTATCGTAGAGAGCTTCCCGCATTTCACTATGCTGTCCCATATCTTTAGTGTTGCGTTTACAAAGAGTGTCATCTCCTCTCTCTTGGGTCTCATGTGGGATTCTACCCATGGAAGGGTTTTAAGCTGGGGTCCTATTATTTCCTCCTCCATCTTGACCCATTGTTTATTTTCTTTGTTATGGTGCCAATCTATTATGCTGGTCAGTGATGCTGCTTGCAAATATTTTGTGCAGTCTGGTAGCGCCAACCCACCTTTGCTTTTCTTTTTTATTAGATTTTCCCTTTTTATTCGGGGAGTTTTATGCGCCCATATAAATCCGACTATAGCTTTCCTTAGTTCCTTCATTAATTTTTTTGGGGGTTCCAGTGGTAGCGTTTGGAAAGTATATAAGAGCTTTGGCAGTATATCCATTTTTACGATGTTAATTCTGCCTGTCCAAGAGTATACCAGTTTACCATATTTCCGTAATGATTTAATAGCATTTCCAATTACATTTTCATAATTCTTCCCTTGTAGTTGTTTCAAATCTTTTGTTAAAATAATTCCTAGATATTTTATTTTATTTTGTTTCCATTTAAATGGGAAATCCTTTTGCATCAATAGACTGTCCTTTTCATTAATTGATATATTCAGTATCTCTGTTTTGTCGTAATTTACTTTAAAATAACTTAGTTCCCCGAATCTTCTGAATTCTCTCATTAAATTTGGGACCGTTATAATGGGGTTAGTTATATATATCAAGAGATCATCTGCGTATGCAGCTACCTTGTATGCTTTCTTCCCTACCCTTATAATTGCTGTAATTAAATGTTCCATTATAAGTACAAACAATAGGGGAGAAAGGGGACATCCTTGACGGGTGCCATTTGATATCTTTATGTCCTTCGATAACATACCATTCACTCTTACTTTTCCTTTTGGGTTAGAATACAAAGCCACAATCCTATTAAACATTTTCGGGCCCAAACCAAGTTGTTTCAATGTTTCTTCCAGGAAGCACCATCCTATCCTATCAAATGCTTTTTCAGCATCTACGGTCATCACGCATGTTTCAATAGATTTTTTTTGAGCATACTCCAGTTATGTGCAGGTCTTTATAATGTTATCTTTAGTTTCCCTCCCCTTTGTAAATCCGGTTTGGTCTAGTTGTATATAATTGGGTAAGATCGGTGTTATCCTATTTGCAATAATTTTAGAGTACAAGCGAATATCTATATTGGTTAATGAGATTGGTCGATAATTTTTGCACAATGTATGGTCCCTATCCGGTTTTGGAATCAAGGTAATATGAGCTTCTGTACTTTGTGGCACAAAGCCTTGTATATCAGATATCGAATTGTATGTTTTTTCCATTAGAGGGGCAATTATGTCTTGAAAATTCTTAAAAAATCTGGCAGTGAATCCATCAGGTCCTGGACTTTTTCCTGGTGCTATTTCTTTAATCGCTTGCTGAATCTCTTCTATGGAGATATTGGTTTCCAATTTCTCCGATATTTCTTCAGAGAGTCTAGGGAGAGCAGTTTCATTGATATATTCTTTAACTTTCTCTCTATTCTCATTTTCGACCTTATTCTCTTTTGATGTTTTAATATTATATAATTTGGAGTAATATGTATAGAATTCTTCCATTATATCTTTAGGGTCATATGTATATTCCCCGTTTGCTTTTAATATTTTAATTATAGTTGTTGAAATCTGTTGTTCCTTTAGTATCTTAGCAAGCGTTTTTCCTGTTTTATTCCCATATTGATACCATTGTGCCCTTCTGCGATCCCTAATCTTAAGGGTTTCCTCGTCGAGCAATGCCTGTAGTTCCAGCCTTTTCTCTTTTAATTTTATTTTTTCTATTGATTTTAAGTTCTGTTTATGTTTTTTATCCAATTCCTCTATTTCTTTTATCAACTGGTGTTTTATTTGCTCCTTTTTTTTTTTTTTTTAATCTTGAGCCATGTTTAATAAATGTCCCTCTTAATACGCATTTTAATGTTTCCCATTGTATGGGGATTGATGTTTCGTCATTCTCATGAATCTCTATAAACTCCTTTATTGTTTTACGTATGTCCTCTACACAATATTTATCCTTTAACAGGTTGTCATTTAGTCTCCAGTTCCTTTTGGTTTTTTCTCGCTCTATTACCTTGATTTCCAAATATAACGGGGCGTGATCTGACCATAAAAAACCTCCTATATCTGATGATGGAGTCATTAACCTTCCGAGATGATTGATGAAAAAATAGTCTATCCTATGGTATGAGTCATGTATATTAGAATAGTATGAATAGTTTTTTTCTGTTTGGTGTTGGGCTCTCCAAATATCCACCAGCTGGTGTTTCTCCATTGTTTCCTTGAATTCCTCTATCTGGCTCTTGTTTCTATAAGCGTGTTTATTTGTTGTATCAATTTTCGTATCAATAACAAAGTTGAAGTCCCCACCCATAATCACTATACCTTCTGCTTTTTCCATACTATTATTTAGGGCTTTTATTCCCATCCTTATCTGATTGTGATTTGGTAGATAAAGGTTAATAATTGTGAAAATTTTTCCATATAGCATGACCCTTATAATCAAGGACCTTCCATCGTTGCCCATATATTTTTGTATTATTTGGTGAGGTACATTCTTGTGAAAGGCGATAGATACCCCTCTTGATTTGGAGTAAGGAAATGTATCGTGTATCCAAAAATTATAATTTCGATCATTAATTTTTGGAATGTGATTCGAACGAAAATGAGTCTCTTGGAATAATATAACATCCATTTTTTGTTTATTGAACGAGTTCAAAATTTGATTTCTTTTATTAGGAGAGTTAAGGCCTCTTGCATTGAACGAACAGAATTTAATCTCGCCCATTCCGAAGAACAGGCAGAGGAGAGAAGAAGAAAGGAAGAGAGAAAAAAAAAAAAAAAAAACAACCAGAAACCAAGCACACACACAAAGTTTTACTCTCACTTGCGCACTCTTCCTACCCTGTTACTACTTGACTTAAATAAAGTCTTTCTTACTATCTATAGTAAGTTCCCTAATCCGAGGGTTTTGAGCCTGCTAACCGGGACTCTTTTTCATGCCGCTTTTTAGTTATGCATACAGCTGCATCATGGGACCGTGGGGAAAAGAGGGGAGGGGGGGGGAGGGAGAGAGGGAAAAGAAAGAAAAAAAAAAAAAAAAAAAGGAGGAACCCTATCTCCCTATGTACATGCGTACGTAATTTTCAATAGGTTATTATATTCATCTTATATTATCAAGACGTTGTTATTACGTTTTATATTATTATCATTTATCAGACTCTACATAGCAAAAAGCCTTCGACTTTAATTCCTAAAATGAATAAACTAAAAAAAAAAAAAGGTGTTCCTAAGTTTTCCAATAAACAAATAGAAATTTCCATCTCCCCTTAAAACATGAACTCCTTGTTATTAACCACTTTATATTATACTAAACAAATTAAAAATATCCATCTTTTTTCAATTACCTAGTGCCTAAACCATAGAGTGTTATAAGCAAATAAGAATATCTCAAATACCATTTCTCCATAGTGCTTAACCCATTAAACTCTTATATGTGCCAATTAATTCAGTGTTATTAAATCACCTCCCAAAAAAAAAAAATTACAATTCCTGGTGCCTAAACCATAAAGTGTTGTAAACAAATAAAGATATCTAAAATTCCATTTCCATTAAACCCTTATATGTTCCAGTTAATTCAATATTATTGATTCGTCTTCCAAAAAAAAAAAAAAAAAAAAAAACATTAATTGTTACATTAAACAAATTAAAAATGTCCTTTTTCAAATACCTAGTGCCTAAACCATAAAGTGTTATAGACCAATAAGAATATCTCAAATATTGTTTAACCCTTTCAACCTTTATATATTCCAATTAATTCATTATTATTAATTCACTTCCCATAAAAAAAAAAAAAAAAAAAAAAAAAAAAAAAAGCTAATTACCAATTTATCAGTTCCTTAGTGCAAATAAGAATATCTCAAATACCATTTCTCCATAGTGTTTAACCCATTAAACTCTTATATGTGCCAATTAATTCAGTATTATTAAATCACCTCCTTCAAAAAAAAGAAGAAAAAAAAAAAAAAATTTTTTACGATTACCTGGTGCCTAAACCATAAAGTGTTATAAACAAATAAAGATATCTAAAATTCCATTTCCATTAAACCCTTATATTTCCAGTTAATTCAATATTATTGATTCATCTTCCAAAAAAAAAAAAAAAAAAAAAAAAACCCATTAAATGTTACAGTAAACAAATTAAAAGTGTCCTTTTTCAATTACCTAGTGCCTAGACCATAAAGTGTTATAGACCATTAAGAATATCTCAAATTCCATTTCTCCATATTGTTTAACCCTTTAAACCTTTATATTTTCCAATTAATTCAATATTAATAATTCACCTCCCACAAAGAGAAAAAAAAAAAAAAACATTTCCCCAGTCCCTCCCTCTCTCCCCCCCCCCCCCCCACTCCTTTTTATACTCTTTTCCTTTTTCTTTTTTTCCCCTTCCTCTTCTCTTATGCCTTTTTAGCTGCGTGCATATGCATAATAGGCCAGTCCGGCAGTGCTATTTCTGGGATTTTCAGAATGTCCAAGAATTTAGGCAAGTCTTCCATATCTCTGAATGATATAATATGTCCATCCCTTTGAACCTGCAATTGAAATGGAAATTTCCATCTGTATTGAAGATTGTTCCTAATTAGTTGCTCCACCAAAGGCCTCAATGCTCTTCTGCGATCTAGCGTTAATTTTGATAAATCTTGAAAAAATAATAGGGGTTCTCCCTCATATTGAATGTTTTTGTTTTGACGAGCCGCGGCCATGATTTTATCCTTTATGTGAGCAAAATGCATTTTACAAATAATGTCCCGGGGTTTTTTAACTCTGTCTGCCTTATCCCTGTTACTCTGTGTACTCGATCGATAATTAGATCTTTTATTTCAATGTCTTGAGCAACCCCCTGAAAAACTTTTTGTAGCGTTGTTACCAGATCTTTTGAGCTTACTTCTTCTTTTAATCCTCTAATTCTTATATTTGATCTTCTATTTCTATTTTCTTGCTCGTCTATATTGCTTATTATTTGCTTTAATTGTTTATCTTGCTGCTGTATTTTTTCCTCCATTCTTTTAATTTCTTGTTCTGTTTTTAGGACTCTCTTATCCACTGTAATTATTTTTTCTTGTGCTTCCTTAGTAGATTCTTTTAGTTCTTGTATCTCTGCTTTGTATGATTCTTCCAATCTGTGAATATATTGATCCATGTCTGCCCGAGTAGGGAGTGGTCGAATATATGCCCTTATATCCCATTTCTCCTTATCCTCCTCTTTTTGTTTGTTTGTTAATCCTATTTTGTCAATTGGAGAACTATTTCTAGGATGGCTTATTTGATCTTCTCCTGATGACCTAGATGTTGTGAATGATTCAGCTGAATTAGATAATTCCTGTGATGTTTGTAGATCTTGTGTTGTATGAGGGGATTGTGGTTGCAATTGTTGGAAGAATTCCTTTATGTCTGTTGTTTGTATTGGTTGTGCCCCTGTGGTGTTTTTATTATTGACTTCTCCTTTGTCTTTTTTTTTACCTGTTTGGTTCTGCGGTGTTTTGTTACCTTTCTTAGGTGCCATTATCCCTCCCTATTCCTTTTATTTACTGGATTTTTAACTATTATCCCAGGGTAGGGAAGGGGAATGCTAAAAAAAGGTCCTCTTTCTTTATAGTTCTTTAAATTACATACAAGATACTTCTCTCTCCTTTGTGCAATAAGCAATTCGGTATCAATTCAGTATCAATTCAATATCATACACTACTCCTTAATTTATTAAATAATATGTCCTTCTTTTTCCAGAGTTTAAATATTATAGTTGCAACAAGAAAAGAAATTCAAGATTTATCCTTTGTGTGCTGCTATTGCTGCTATTTCCAAAGTCCTACCTGTGAGCGGGTTTGGAGAAGGTTACTCACTTTTCCTACGGCGGCTACGGCTTTCAAGTATGAGTGTTCTTGAGTCTTTTCAGTATGCCTGATCTCTGCCGTTTGATTCTCAGGACCTCCGCTAGAGAGGGCGTCCACATGCGAGTGACCCCGCCGTCTGCACTGCAGACTGGCGGGGACTCCCGCTCTGCCTCGCCCGTTGTCTCTCGGCTCTGTCCTGGAAGTAATCCGGCACCCCACAGGCTAATTCTCTCTGGTTTCTCTCGGATCTCCTAGTTCTCGCGATCGCCGCTATTCTCGTAGCCACTTCCTCCTCTCCTCCTCCCGCTCCTCCGCTCCTCCCGCTCACACCACTCGGCTTGTTGTACTCCAGTATCCGAGCAAACAATCTATCTTCAGGTATGCTCCTGCTTGTAGGTTAGTCAGCAATATCCGCCTATGGATAGTATACTTGCTTTCCCAGCTTATTTTGCTTCTGCACGTGTCTGCCTCTCAGCGTGTCTGCTTGTTAGCGTGGCGGCATGTCAGAGCCTTGTTCACTCTATGCGGCAATCTTGGTCAGTATAGTTCATTTGTTTCAAAAATCTGAAAGTCTTTAGACATGTGCTTTCCTTTGCCATGGCCTATTAAAAATGGCCGATTAACTTCTTGTGTCCTGGAAGAAATTCTGTGTGTCTTGAATAGGTGTATGTAGCTTGGAAGCAGGAGATGTGAAAGAGACAGAAGACTGGATTCCTTGTGATTATATGAACTCAGTCTTTCAAATTCGCGCCCAAACACAAATCCCTCCCATACACTCCCCTTTCTCCTCCTTCCTAAGAGTGGGGGCTAACAGAGAGCAACATCTGGTCTACTTTCTAAACATGAAACAAGATATATGTGTGAGAGAGACATTCAGACCATTTAAAACATAAACGCATATATCAAACAGAGTATCGGTTACATAGGAAGATTTTCAACCCATACATATATTATTTACAAAATCCATCAAATTCTGACAGGGTCTTGACCTGCATTCTCAGTCAATGAGTCGCCATCTGAATATCACTAGCTCAAAGTCTTATCATTCACACAATTATGGAAAATGCATATTCTTTTTAATAAAGCCAATTAAAATTTAGATATTAAGAATATAACAGCGCCGGATCGAAAAGACCGGCTCGAGGAGAGATGACATCACTTCCTCTCCCTCTGTTTACATTACAGAGGGAGATGAAGCATTTGATTCGCTGGGAGCGATCGGGAGGGGGTGGCCAACAATGGATGGCCTCCCCATCACCTCTCATCGCCCGCAAACAAGAGACAACCGCCTATGGCACCGGGGGGGGGTCCGATTGGACCCCCCGCCCGCGGGAAGGCATCACGTATCAGGTACGTGATTTTGCCTGCCCGTGCCATTTTGTTCACGTATATATGCGTGAAGCGGCCGGCAAGTGGTTAATGAGGACATAAGCAGACCTTTTTGACCCTGTCAAAATAAGTTAATATACATTTCCCATATTACACATAATTACTTTTTTAAAAACCACCAGTATAAGAAGTTTTATCACTTATTCTTGACAATGTTTGTTTTTTACCTTTAAGGAATGTTATCTTATCAAACTATAGTTCAACTGCTGTCAAAGTGTTTCTCTTCTAAGCAGTTGACTTAACTTACAATGAACTATTCTATATTATAAATATTATATTAACTAATATATATATATATATATATATATATATATATATATATATATATATATATATATATATATATTAAATAATATGAATAATAATTAAATGATTATATTATCAATAAAACATATGTAAATTAATATGAATAATATGAAATACATTGGCTAATATGAAATTCTACTACATATTTACCCCCTGTTGAGGCTTTACACAAGCCTCACAGCAATTACAATACAGATCACCCACCATGCCCTTCAGAGACCCCACGTACCCAACACTTATCACATAGTCCCAAAAAAAAAATCAGTCCAATCAAAAATACACTGCATCTTCTTCTGTAGCTGCAAAGCCTTCTCCATATGTGGCACGGAAGACATAGTTGTCAGTCTCAGTGGCATCGTGATCATCCTTGCCACAAACTTCTTGCAACAGACAACAGTTACTCAGCAACATCAAATCAGGGATAACAGGGAAGAGGAACAATCCATTTAGCTAGTGAATGAAAGCCAAATATGTGGTTCCAGGGACCATTCAGCAGACTCAGTCCCATAAGGCTCTGCCTTTTCCTGCATAGGTCTTTTCAGCTTAGCCAAGTGCTTGATGTTTTTGGAGAGATCTCCTTCTTGATCATCATTTGCTGGTCCAGTATCATAGCACGCTATGCTTTGGATACTGTAAGACACAAGTTCAGTGTATACCTGTACTGCAAAGATACAAGCCTCAGATTTTCCAGTTCCTCCTTTATTGCATGAAATCCTTCCTTTGTAGCAATTAACATTTGTAACAAGTTGCATCGTGTCTTCTGCGATCACCCGATATTTGTCTGGATATAAAATACACTTCAAAATTATAGTTGTAAAAAATAAAAAATAGTCAGTGTCAGGATACAATAGGCAAGCATTTCAGGGCAACCTACAAAGCAATGGCTCCTACACTATCATTTTATCTAATAACTTAATTTAGTGCATTCCTTTTACTTCTACAACATCCGCTAAAATAATATACACGTATCTATATAGTTTTATCATAATACAATACTCTTAGAATATTCCTCATATTCAATGTATTTTAACAGTTTTAATGAGGACACAAGCAGACCTTTTTGACCCTCTGACCCTCTTGTCTTGTACAATGCACCTTAAGGCATCCACAGTTGAGAAAACCCAACCTGCTATCACAAAGATCTGCCTGGTGGACAGCGATACCCCAACAACCACCTGCCCCTCCTAGCACTAGCAAAACACGGCACAATACAATGCAGAACTTTCAATAATATGTGTCTGCTAACCTGATATAAATTGCAATATTGTGTTGAGCTTAGTGTGCCTTATTGCCTCACCAGTCTGACATTAGTCTGACACTAAATTAATATACATAACTTTCACATATTCCACATAATTACTTTTTAAAACCACCAGTATAAGTTTTATCACTTATTCTTGACAATGATTGTTTTTTACCTTTAAGGAATGTTATCTTATCAGACTATAGTTCAACTGCTGTCAAAGTGCTTATCTTCTAAGCAGTTGACTTAATAACTTACAATGAACTATTCTGTATTATAAATATTATTATATTAACTCCTATAAATTAATAACTTTTCTTAATAATGAACTAATAATAATATTGATGATATTTCCACTACTACTACACTAATAATATGAATAATAATTATATGAATAATAATAATATGAATAATAATTATATTATCAATAAAACATATATAAATTAATATGAATAATATGAAATTCTACTACAATAACCAACAGATATTAACACTGCACAACATTTGTATTCCTTTTAATTTTGCTTCAGCACTGGTATTATATGCAGTTTGTGAAGCTGTGGGAGATTTTGGTTTTTTGTTAGATGCTGAGCATCAAGTGCAGTTTTTCTACCATTTAGGTAATTCATTTTGAAAAGTCTAAAAGTCAAAAGGCATGGTCAGTGCACATGGCAGTACACACATAAGTATATATACTGCAGAGAGTATATGCTTAAAAAAAAATTAAAACACGGTACTGGCATCATTTAAAAAATGAGAAAAGATAAATATTGTGGAAGAAGCAAAAAACACAGCTAAATACAATTTCAAAGGGACAAATTACAATTACAAATGTAAAAGTTCTTAATACCTAGATTTCTGTGCATAGCAAAATTACTGTAGCCCTGTTATAGGGGGGGGTCATATGAAGTTGCCCTCTCCACACAGGCTATGGCGCTGACCTGCAGTTAACCAAATGAGCCAGAGCCTTCGCTAAAGGAAGAGTGGACTATTAATACATAATTGTCAGCGTCTCCACCTAGAACAGGGCTCAAGCGCATGTAGAGATGATCCCATTCTAGGACAATAACTAGTAACTTACCCGAGATAACTGACAGCAGTAGTACTAATACACCCATCATAGATTTCTAAGAGTAAAGATATGCAGACATACCAGCAGGTGATTACTGTAACTTTATATATGATAAAGTGATGGCATTACATACAACCAAAGCAATAACAGGAATAATGTACATATGTCTGAGAAGAACAGTGTATACATGTATCTTTCTATCTATCTATCTATAACTAGATCTATTCAATACGCCATGAGATCGATTTTGTCGATTTGGTCAACATATAGACGTATTCAAAAAATTGGTTTTACAAGACCTGGAGTCTCCAACACTGAAAAAATTGATGGACCCGATTCATATAAAGAAGGGAATTCAACTACTCACAGAAAGAAAAGACATTATAATACGTCTTGTGGATAAGGGAGGAGCAGTGGTTCTACAATCTAAAGAACAATACCAAGACGAATTAAATAGGCAATTATCAGATGAGAACACTTATATTAAATTATTGTGCAATCCTACAGTTAAATACAAAAAAGAGCTGGAACTACTTATTGATTTAGGGATCAAGAAAGAAATATTGAATGCAAAAGAATCCAAATATTTGGCCCCAGAGTCATTTCGGATCCCAGTCATATATACTGTCCCAAAAATTCACAAATGTAAAGAAAAACCGCCGGGAAGACCTATCGTTAATGGAATAGATTCCCTGACATCTAGGATGGGACAGTATATAGACTATTTTATACAACCAGCAGTGCAACAAACACGAGCCTACCTCAAGGACACCAAGTGTCAGGGGCATGTCAGCAGTCGTCGGGTGAATCTGCGTGCACGCAGGTCCACAAGGAATGTTTCTAGGCAAATTCAGCTAAATTCCCCACCAGGGGGCGCCGGCGCGCTCCCGCGTGTGTCCGTAAGCGCGTTCGCGGGTGCGCGCGTGTTCGCGCTAGCGCCGTTTGGCGCCAAGGGCCCTTTAAAAGAGTGACAGGTGCTCATGTCAGGTGCTGTTCGTCTGCAGCTCTGCACCTGAAAGTTCCTGTATCTGCCTGTCTGTTGTTTGCTATTGACCCGGCTATGTCTGACCACTCTCCAGTCTCCAATCCGACCCGGCTTGCCTGACCTTGCTTATTCTGATACCTGTTGCCGAACTCCTGCCTGTCTGACTATCCTTGGATCATCCCTCCTGTTTATACCTGCCTGATCTCCTGCCAAAACGGACTGTCTGACCTTGCTTGCCTGTGTCCTGTGACGCTGCTTCCAGCCTGCTTGTTTTGCATCCAGCTGCTGTCATCGCATCTGTCTGTCTGCCCTCCGGCCTGCACCAGTTTACCTGCATCCGCAGCTCAGCCATCCCTGAGGGACATCCTTCCAGTTCCGGTGTCTGCTTCTGCTGGAACCTGCATCAGGCCCTCCTACCCACTGCGCTCAGGAGACCACTGTTCCCACTTCCAGCGGCTCCTGAACCAGCGTTTAAGAGAGGTCTCCTTCTACCAGTCAGGCTCAACTACCAGGTACATTACAGTACGAACAGCCATGACTGAGCCTGCAGGAGAGACCTCTCCCATTAAGGAGATCTGTACGCACTTGGCAGCCCTCACCCAAGCAGTAAAGACTTTACAGGACAGTTATAACAGACTGGAGGGCCAAGTGTTAAACCTCAGTGGTCCCGGTGGTGTGGCTCCTGCTCCCGCAGCCGCTCCAGTACAGGCTGCTGCACCACCCTCCGTGGTCATGCTTCCACCGGAACCAAGAGTCCCTGTTCCTGAAAAGTTTTCTGGTGACCGAACCAAGTTTTTGGCTTTCCGCAGCGCTTGTCAACTCTACTTCAGCTTACAGCCACGGACTTTTTCCTTGGAAATCACCAAGGTGGGATTTGTCATATCCCTCCTCCAGGGGGAACCCCAGACCTGGGCCCACCGCTTGCTTGAAACCAACGCTGTACAGATCCAGTCTTTACCCGCCTTTTTTGAAGCAATGGCCCAGATTTATGAGCTGAGGCAGCTTTGTTCGCGCTCCAGCAAGGACGTAGGCCGGCCGAGGACTATGTCATGGACTTTCGACGCTGGAGCGCGGACACTCAATGGAACAACGCAGCCCTACGCCACCAGTTCCGCATGGGGCTATCTGAGGGTCTTAAGGATGAACTTGCCCGGGTGGGGATGCCTGACACCTTGGAGGAGCTTATTGCCATTACTATCCAAATTGACCGACGCCTTCGTGAGCGCCGGTCTGAACGATCTTCTCAACAAACACGGCCTATGTGGATGACCACAAGAGCCCCGCTGCCTGCCTCCCGGTATCTACCTCCTGCCGGGCCAAGTCCAGTCAACCAAACAACTGATGCCTCTGAACCTATGCAACTGGGACTTATGCGTACTACTCTGACCCCTGAAGAACGGGCACGCAGACACCAACTGAACCTTTGTCTCTATTGTGGCGGGACGGGCCACTATGTGAACAACTGCCCAGTAAAGATCCGTAAGTGTTTCCCTTCAACTCCAACCAGTTTATCCGCTTTAACAGCCAATGCCACTCAACTTGTTCTCCCTCTCTCATTACAGCTCCAGGGAAGAACAATTCAAGTCAACGCCATTGTTGATTCCGAGGCATGTAGCTGCTTTGTTGACTCTGTTTTTGCTACTCAACAAGATCTTCCTCTAAAGAATAAGACACATAGACTTTCAATTTTTCTGGCCGATGGATCCCATATAAGATCTGGACAGGTCTCTCAAGAAACCCTTCCTCTGTCTGCTACCTGCTCATCTCAGCACCGAGAAATCCTAGTCCTGGACGCTATCTCATCACCACTTTTCCCAATCATTTTGGGTATGCCCTGGCTTCAAGCCCACAATCCTCTTGTTAACTGGGCCACGGGCGAGATCAAGTTTCAGTCACCCTATTGCCAAAGACATTGTCTACCTGAACCTGTTAATTCTGCTACTACCTTACTGTGTATGGACATTGACCCAGATCTGCTTCAAAACGTACCAGAGGTCTATCAGGACTTTGCAGATGTATTCAGCAAGAAGGGAGCAGACTCCCTGCCACCCCATCGTCCCTATGACTGTCCAATTGAGCTGCTTCCTGGAGCTGAGATTCCTTTTGGGCGCATCTTTCCGCTATCCGAAAAGGAACAAGAGGCACTTAAGGTTTACATCAACGAAAATCTTGAAAAAGGCTTCATTCGACAGTCCACTTCACCAGCTGGGGCAGGAATATTTTTTGTCTCCAAAAAAGACCTTACGCTTCGCCCTTGTGTGGACTATCGGGAGCTAAACAAAGTCACGGTCAAAAACCATTATCCGTTGCCCCTAATACCTGAACTGTTTCAAAAATTAAGGTCCGCCATCATCTTTACCAAATTAGATTTGAGAGGGGCCTACAATCTGGTCCGCATTCGTGCCGGGGATGAATGGAAGACGGCCTTCCGGACCCGTTTCGGACACTATGAATATCTAGTCATGCCCTTCGGCCTTTGCAATGCTCCTGCCACTTTTCAGCATCTGGTCAATGATGTGTTTAAGGATTTCCTGGACATCTTTCTAATTGTCTACTTGGACGATATTCTAATCTTCTCCTGTTCACTCGAGCAACATAGGGAACATGTCCGTAAAGTCCTGGCCCGACTCCGCCTGCACAGATTGTATGCCAAGGCGGAGAAGTGTGAATTTGAACAAAAGGAGATTCAGTTCCTGGGGTTAGTTATCTCCCCAACCGGCATTAAAATGGATCCTCAGAAAGTGTCTGCTGTGTTAGAATGGCCAGCACCCATGGACAAGAAGGGCGTACAATGCTTCATTGGATTTGCAAACTTTTACAGGAAGTTTATCAGGGGGTTCTCTGCCATCATCTCCCCCATTACACAGCTAACCAAGCAGAATCTTCGTTTCCACTGGAACCTGGAAGCTCAGGGGGCCTTTGAAGAGTTAAAGAGGCGTTTCACGTCGGCTCCGATTCTTAGCCATCCTGACCCATCTTTGCCCTTTATCCTAGAGGTTGATGCCTCCGAAGTAGCTGTGGGTGCTATTATTTCCCAACGACAAGGCAACAAGGACCTGATGCATCCTGTAGGGTTCTTCTCTAGGAAACTTTCGCCGGCTGAGCGGAACTACGATGTGGGGGACCGGGAGTTACTTGCTATCAAGACAGCCTTGGAGGAATGTAGATATTTGCTTGAAGGTGCAGTCCATCCAGTACTGATTTATACGGATCACAAGAATCTGGAATATTTAAGATCTGCTAAAAGACTAAGACCCAGACAGGCCCGTTGGGCTCTATTCTTTACACGGTTTTGCTTCCATATCACCTACCGGCCGGGATCCAAGAATGTAAAGCCAGACGCGCTGTCGCGCATGTTTGATAATCCTAAAGACTCTTCTGTACCTGACACTATTCTGCTGGCAAACAGTTTCCTTCTCCTTCAAACAGATCTTCTATCCATGATCAGAGAAGCATCCCCAGAACCTTCAAGTCTCCAGGGGTCCTCTTTAACACCTTGAGATGGACTATTATGGAGGGGAAGTCAAATTTTTGTACCAGAGAACGTCCGAGTCAAGGTACTGACACTTTTGCATGACCATCCACTTGTAGGACATTTTGGGGTCCGCAAGACCCTTGAGCTGGTGCAGCACACCTTTTGGTGGCCTAACCTAAAGGACTTTTGCAGAAAATATGTTAACTCCTGCTCTGTCTGCATCCAGAATAAAACTCCCAGGAACAGAGCTTGGGGACTTCTAAGACCATTGCCTATACCAGATAGGCCCTGGAGGATGATAGCAATGGACTTTATAGTTGAATTGCCATGTTCTGAGGGATGTTCGGCGATCCTTGTGGTCGTTGACCGGCTATCCAAAATGGCCCACTTTGTGCCCCTAAAGGGAACACCTTCTGCTGTGGAGACGGCCCGTGTGTTCATTAGGGAAATTGTCAGCTTACATGGGATCCCCGCAAATATAGTGTCCGATAGGGGGGTACAGTTTACTTCACGCTTTTGGAGAGCCCTTTGTGAAAATCTGAAAATTGAACTAGCTCTGTCCTCAGCATACCACCCCCAAACAAATGGGCAAACTGAAAGGACAAATCAGACTCTGGAGCAATACATTAGGTGTTTTACATCTTTTGTGCAAGATGATTGGGTGTCCCTGCTGCCCCTAGCGGAATTCGCTTATAACAATGCCAGCCACTCCGCCACCGGTCAGTCCCCTTTCTTTGCCAATTATGGGTTTCATGCATCTTTTTTACCAGATTTTCTTTCAGAATCCTCAGTTCCAGCGGTCCAGGACACAGTGCAGTTCCTCAATCATAATAACCGGATCTTGCAGGAAGCGGTATCCAAGGCGCAAGCGGACAATAAGAGGTTCTTTGATCAGAAAAGAAGAGGAGATCTAAACCTTCAGCTTGGTGACAAGGTATGGCTGTCTACCAATAATATTAGATTGACATGTCCTTCCAAGAAGCTTGCCCCTAAATTTATTGGGCCTTTCCCTGTGAAAAGGAAAATTAACGAGGTATCTTATGAATTATGCTTACCTGACTCACTTAAGATACACCCTGTGTTTCACGTGTCACTCTTAAAGCCTGCTGTAGATGACCCTTTTGCTGATAGGGGCACCAGGGTCCCTGAACCAGTTCTGGTGGACGGCAATGAAGAGTATGAAGTGGAATCCATCCTTGACTGCAGAAAAAGGTCTGGGCAAGTACAGTTTTTAATTAAATGGAAGGGGTATGGTCCGGAAAACATCTCATGGGAACCTGACTGTAATATTCATGCCAAACGTTTGATTCATGCCTATTTCTCTGCCCATCCTGAAAAGAAAAGTTATCTGGGCATCCGGAGGCTGCCCATTGGGAGGGGGCAATGTCAGGGGCATGTCAGCAGTCGTCGGGTGAATCTGCGTGCACGCAGGTCCACAAGGAATGTTTCTAGGCGAATTCAGCTAAATTCCCTACCAGGGGGGCGCCGGCGCGCTCCCGCGTGTGCCCGTACGCCCGTTCGCGGGTGTGCGCGTGCCCGTTCGCGCTAGCGCCGTTTGGCGCCAAGGGCCCTTTAAAAGAGTGACATGTGCTCATGTCAGGTGCTGTTCATCTGCAGCTCTGCACCTGAAAGTTCCTGTATCTGCCTGTCTGTTGTTTGCTATTGACCCGGCTACGTCTGACCACTCTCCAGTCTCCAATCCAACCCGGCTTGCCTGACCTTGCTTATTCTGATACCTGTTGCCGAACTCCTGCCTGTCTGACTATCCTTGGATCATCCCTCCTGTTTATACCTGCCTGATCTCCTGCCAAAACGGACTGTCTGACCTTGCTTGCCTGTGTCCTGTGACGCTGCTTCCAGCCTGCTTGTTTTGCATCCAGCTGCTGTCATCGCATCTGTCTGCCTGCCCTCCAGCCTGCACCAGTTTACCTGCATCCGCAGCTCAGCCATCCCTGAGGGACATCCTTCCAGTTCCGGTGTCTGCTTCTGCTGGAACCTGCATCAGGCCCTCCTACCCACTGCGCTCAGGAGACCACTGTTCCCACTTCCAGCGGCTCCTGAACCAGCGTTTAAGAGAGGTCTCCTTCTACCAGTCAGGGTCAACTACCAGGTACATTACACCAAGTATGTTCTACAATTATTAGAAAACCTACCTGTTCTAAAAGGCAGAACCATTTTGGCAACAGCAGATGTAATATCGTTGTATACGATTGTGGCACATCATGAAACCTGTTCGGCTATTAAGTGGCTTCTTAGGAATCATAGCGCTTTAGTATGCAAATAGAGGAAATATATCATCAAATGCCTAGATTTTTGCCTGAAGTATAACTACTTCTGGCATGACCAAAATTATTATAAACAAGCAATAGGAATTGCAATGGGTGCAAAATTTGCACCGGGTGTGGCAAACGCCTTTATGGCGGAATGGGAGGAAAAATAGATATACACCGACACCCTGGCCGAACTCACCCTATATAAAAGCTTTATTGAGGATTAGATCATAGTTTGGAACAGGAATAGAAACACCTTGGAATCCTTTTTAGAAAATCTAAATAACAACGAGAAAAAAAAGCTCATTGGTGTGGAAGATAGATGAGAAGAATTTTTTGGATTTAAATATAAGTATAGAAGAGGACAAAATAATTACTAAAACCTTTTTCAAAAATGTTGATGCGAATAGCTATTTATCCTCCGACAGTTGTCATTTTAAACCATGGTTGTATAATATCCGGAAGGGACAATTAACCGAATTAAAGAGGAATTGTACGAGAAAAGACGATTACAGGGCCCAAGCCACAATAATCGGTGAAAGATTTAAAGCCAAAGGATATGATGACCCATGCATTAAGGATCAAATACAACACGTTGATGAGTTGGATAGAACAATTATGCTACAAAATAAACTTGAAAAGAAACCTCAACAAGAGGCACCATACCTTATACTAGATTACAATGTTCAACATAAGGATATAGCTAAATTAATACAACGGCATGCGCAGAAAGCTATGGTACCCTGGCCTACAAATCCCATAATCCAACTTCTACGATCAGTCCTACGATCAGCTGTGACTGATTAAGGGTATAAATACCTGTCAGCTCTTGCTCGTCTTGTGTGCAGTGTAATACTGTCTCCCAGGGGCACGCTGGATGATTTGTATCCTCAATGTAAGTACTAAGCTACATGCTTTCATTTTGCCTCTGCTGCACTAAACCTCCTATAGGCGCTTACCATTACTGCATTAAACTTTCTACATGCTATCACTGTTTCTATATTTAGCTGAGTATTGAGTTGCTTGTATTGAGCCTTCAGCAATGCTAACATTAAATTCAGGATCTAATTGGTACATCCGGTGTTGGTCCTCTTCCCTCTAATGGCTGCTCCCATAATTAGGTACACTGTTTACATGCCCCTGCAGAGATACCTGGCTATATTGAATATAGTAAGTCTCATTCCCTAACAAACCTATCAAGTTCTTTCTGCTTAAACACATAGTCCTGATGCTAACGCTGGTTGTATTTGCTTTAATTTTCAGCTGTCTGATTTCTGATTGAATTTTCTCATCCTACCGTGACTTGCATGATTTTGCATTTCAATTTAAGGTACCGGCTTGGTGTTTCTTCCCTATCCTCGCAGTTGCTTAGCGCATGAATTTTATCGCTAACAGTTTGTTTATGTTTTAGTTGTGTGTGTCTAACGACATTATATCTCATTCTAGATAGGGAGATTTATTTCCTTCTCTGTCTCATCTGTGAACCTTGGCTGTGTCCTGAGGAAGCCAAACGGCGAAACGCGTAGACATACAAGGGCTCACTGCACAATAATCATAGATGCATATATGTTACTATTGTCATTGTTTGTTGTTTTTTAGATATTTGTAATTTTCAATAAATATATATTTTTTATACTGCTATATCCTCTCCACTGTTTCTTAGCCTAAAAAGTCCGCCTTCCTGGGTAATGCTCAGTACTACCTTAGTTAATTTCCTCAATGATTTATGGACATGGCTTATTTTTTGTGCACTATTTCCTGTTTTGTGTCTATATTAAGGTGGCAAACACCATTTAATGTATGAGTGCGCATAGTTGTCTTTTTTCTTCTTTTTTTGAACTCAGCCTCTCTTCTCCCTCTCTAATTACAGTATCTCAGTTATTTCTTGCAAGTGTTTACCAGGATGGCGGAACTGGCAGGAAGCAATTGGGAGGGTTTTATGCTGGACATTAAACAAACATGTTCCTCTTTAAAAAACAATAATGTTGAAATGGAGATTGTTTATCACAAACTAGTACAAGTCTTTGAGCGAAAAGCCAGACTTTTTTGGAACACCAAGTATTTCAAACAATATATCCGGGAGAATCTTAACCCAAAAGGCCTGAGAGTCCAGGTCTTCCCCAATATTTGGGCTACTAATCAGGACTTTAGGGCCGATGGGAGCAGAACCTCCAGGATTGCTCCAGGAAAATGATAGAACTAATGATAGAGTACTATATGCAAGAACTAAAACTAGTAGATTGTGAGATAAAACAAATTTATGATGAAAATACTGCTATATTAAACAACTCTAATTTTTCAATCTTTGATACCCGCTTAAAAGAACACATTCAAACGTTCACAAAAGACCTGTTGGTCAAGAAAGAGGACAAACTCGCACATGACAAACTAGCCTTTGCAGGCAGGTATGCGTACAATTGGCCACACACCAATGGCCAATGAGGGAACCATAAGTTTACCAATATACAAAGAAATAGACATAAACCTAATGAGAAAGCAAGTGACTCTGATTCCTCTGCTAACTCTTATCTATCACAAGGCTCTAGGACATCCGATCGGGGATGACAGAGAGGTCCAGACTCAAGGAAGAGAACACAAACAGGTGGTGGGCACCAAACAGGTACAGATAAGAAAAGAGCACTAGGTGAGCGTAATCCCCCCAATACCGATAAAAACACTGTAAAAACTGATACGTTAGTGGTAAATACGGGGTTAACTATGTTTCCGAATCAAGCACTAGGTGTCTCTACTGATCTCTCTTCTATCACTACATCTCCTACCTCTAATAGAGAACAGAGCACTCGACTACACATTATAGACGGTGCCAAAACCTTGATGGCATCCAGACGAGTACTGTGTCAGCTGGAACAATCCAGAAAGATACTAAAAAATGACGCATAGACCAATTTTTCCCGAGTCAAACAATAAAAGTGTAATATCCCTTTAAATTTCGTACCTGAGGGGTGTCTATAGTATGCCTGTAAAGGGGCGCATGTTTCCCGTGTTTAGAACAGTCTGACAGCAAAATGACATTTGGAAGGAAAAAACCCATTTGAAACTACCCGCGGCTATTGCATTGCCGACAATACACATAGAAGTTCATTGATAAAAACGGCATGGGAATTCCCCACAGGGAAACCCCGAACCAAAATTAAAAAAAAAAAAAATGACGTGGGAGTCCCCCTAAATTCCATACCAGGCCCTTCAGGTCTGGTATGGATATTAAGGGGAACCCCGGCCAAAATTGAAAAAAAAAATGACGTGGGGTTCCCCCTAAATTCCATACCAGACCCTTCAGGTCTGGTATGGATTTTAAGGGGAACCCCGTGCCAAAAAAATAAAAAAAACGGCGTGGGGTCCCCCCAAGGATCCATACCAGACCCTTATCCGAGCACGCAACCTGGCAGGCCGCAGGAAAAGAGGGGGGGACGAGAGTGCGGCCCCCACCCTCCTGAACCGTACCAGGCCACATGCCCTCAACATTGGGAGGGTGCTTTGGGGTAGCCCCCCAAAACACCTTGTCCCCATGTTGATGAGGACAAGGGCCTCATCCCCACAACCCTGGCCGGTGGTTGTGGGGGTCTGCGGGTGGGGGGCTTATCGGAATCTGGAAGCCCCCTTTAACAAGGGGACCCCCAGATCCCACCCCCCCCTGTGTGAAATGGTAAGGGGGTACTTACCCCTACCATTTCACTAAAAAACTGTCAAAAATGTTAAAAATGACAAGAGACAGTTTTTGACAATTCCTTTATTTAAATGCTTCTTCTTTCTTCTATCTTCCTTCATCTTCTTCTTCTTCTGGTTCTTCTGGCTCTTCTGGTTCTTCCTCCGGCGTTCTCGTCCAGCATCTCCTCCGCGGCGTCTTCTATCTTCTTCTCCTCGGGCCGCTCCGCACCCATGGCATGGGGGGAGGCTCCCGCTCTTCTCTTCATCTTCTTCTTCATCCTCTTCTCTTCTTCCTTCTTCTCTTCTTCATTCTTCTCTTCTTCATTTTCTTCTCCGGGCTGCTCCGCATCCATGCTGGCATGGAGGGAGGCTCCCGCTGTGTGATGGCGTCTCCTCGTCTGACGGTTCTTAAATAACGAGGGGCGGGACCACCCAGTGACCCCGCCCCCCTCTGACGCACGGGACATGACGGGACTTCCCTGTGGCATTCCCCGTGACGTCACAGGGAAGTCCCGTCAAGTCACCGTGCATCAGAGGGGGCGGGGTCACCGGGTGGCCCCGCCCCCCGTTATTTAAGAACCGTCAGACGAGGAGATGCCGTCACACAGCGGGAGCCTCCCTCCATGCCAGCATGGGTGCGGAGCGGCCCGGAGAAGAAAATGAAGAAAAGAAGAAGAGAAGAAGGAAGAAGAGAAGAGGATGAAGAAGAAGATGAAGAGAAGAGCAGGAGCCTCCCCCCATGCCATGGGTGCGGAGCGGCCCGAGGAGAAGAAGATAGAAGACGCCGCGGAGGAGATGCTGGACGAGAACGCCGGAGGAAGAACCAGAAGAGCCAGAAGAACCAGAAGAAGAAGATGAAGGAAGATAGAAGAAAGAAGAAGCATTTAAATAAAGGAATTGTCAAAAACTGTCTCTTGTCATTTTTAACATTTTTGACAGTTTTTTAGTGAAATGGTAGGGGTAAGTACCCCCTTACCATTTCACACGGGGGGGGCCGGGATCTGGGGGTTCCCTTGTTAAAGGGGGCTTCCAGATTCCGATAAGCCCCCCACCCGCAGACCCCCACAACCACCGGCCAGGGTTGTGGGGATGAGGCCCTTGTCCTCATCAACATGGGGACAAGGTGTTTTGGGGGACTACCCCAAAGCACCCTCCCAATGTTGAGGGCATGTAGCCTGGTACGGTTCAGGAGGGGGGGTGCACTCTCGTCCCCCCCTCTTTTCCTGTGGCCTGCCAGGTTGCGTGCTCGGATAAGGGTCTGGTATGGATTTTTGGGGGGACCGCACACCGTTTTTTTTTTTTTTGGCGCGGGGTTCCCCTTAAAATTTAGGGGGAACCCCACGTCATTTTTTTTTTTTAATTTTGGCCGGGGTTCCCCTTAATATCCATACCAGACCTGAAGGGCCTGGTATGGAATTTAGGGGGACTCCCACGTCATTTTTTTTTTTTTTAATTTTGGTTCGGGGTTTCCCTGTGGGGAATTCCCATGCCGTTTTTATCAATGAACTTCTATGTGTATTGTCAGCAATGCAATAGCCGCGGGTAGTTTTAAATGGGTTTTTTCCTTCCAAATGTCATTTTGCTGTCAGACTGTTCTAAACACAGGAAACATGCGCCCCTTTACAGGCATACTATAGACACCCCCCAGGTACGAAATTTAAAGGGATATTACACTTTTGTTGTTTGACTTTAAGCATTATTAAAATCACTGCTCCTGAAAAAACGGCCGTTTTTAAAACTTTTTTTTGCATTGATCCATGTCCCCTGGGGCAGGACCCGGGTCCCCAAACACTTTTTATGACAATAACTTGCATATAAGCCTTTAAAATTAGCACTTTTGATTTCTCCCATAGACTTTTAAAGGGTGTTCTGCAGCATTCGAATTTGCCGCGAACACCCCAAATTGTTCGCTGTTCGGCGAACTTGCGAACAGCTAATGTTCGAGTCGAACATGAGTTCGACTCGAACTCGAAGCTCATCCCTACCGTTTAGTATGTTCGCCTAAAACGTAACTGCTCAACGGATGCTGACTTCAAATATGAAGCAGACCTTCTTTATCAGAGTCTCTTAGTGAGAGGCTATACCAAAACCACCCTCAAAAAAGCCTTTAAAAAATGCTTTAACCAAACCAAGAAATGCCCTGCTTTTTCCGGAACTGAAACAAGCTAATTCAGAGGTAGTCAGGTTCATCACATCCTATTCTGACCAACACCAAACTATACGCTCTACGATTCAAAAACATTGGCACATTCTAACTACTGATCCCACCATCAGTAAATACATAGGATCCCGCCCCGACATTACTTTTCGGCGAGCTAGATCCATAAAAGACCGTTTAGTACAAAGTTACTACAGTAAAACCAATAAGGCAACGAAATCCCTTGTAGGTCTCTTTAAATGTGGCAAATGAGATTTTTGCGATTGGCTACTGACAGGGCCTTCGGTTCCTCTCCCAAATGGTCATACACACGTCCTACATGGTCAAACCCAAGGAGTTATCTACAACATCTTTTGTTCATGTGGAGCCTTTTATGTGGGCAAAACTATCAGGCCCTTCTGGAGAAGAATTAAAGATCACGTATACTATACATATACTATTTTCTACAAATGGTCTTTTAAACACCACAATGGGTTATCACATAGCCTTCAAGCATATGTATGACCCTGTGATGTTTAAATTCGCAGCTCTCGACATTGTCCATGCCGACCCCCGTGGGGGTGATTTTGTTAAAAAAGTACTCCAGCGTGAAACGCAATGGATACATAAGTTACAAGCCACGGTATATCCAGGCATGAACGAAATGATCAGTTTCAAAACCTTTCTCTAAGACGGTTATTCTGCGGTGTACCATGCAAGGTGCTTTATTTGCAGCTTGTTTATATCCCTCCTCTGTCGTTTCAACAACAGAAAGAGGAGACAAGGGAGTCCCCAGAAAGCAAAAAAGGGGAATGGTCAACTACAGCTTATGGTACAAAAATGCAAAAAGGCTTTATTAAGGGTAGGGGGGGTGGGGGTATTTACATATACAAAAAATTCCAAATATATGTAGGATAAACAATGTATCTAAATAACACAGTCCGTCTCACTACACTAAACCAAAATTAAAAACCATGCTGCAACATTGATGAATAAAACTGCAGAGCGTGCCTGCAGGCCAAAAACGCATGCAGTGTCCATTTGAATCCAAAGAAAAAAGTATTGCACCAAACATTACATGGAGTAAGCTACTGATGGGATATCAAGTCTTATGTGGTCTAGTATTAACTGTGCATCAGATTGAGCAGTACTGAGAAAAAAAAAAAAAAAAACCCACATATATCCACATAGACAGGACCTTACATAGCTGAATTAGGTGGGGTTTTTTTAAAAAAAAAAAACCTCTATTAGAAGGAAATCCTCCACAAGCAGCTTCCAACCTCAGTGCACTAAATGTGTGTTTACACCAGTTGTTTTGGAAATGGAAAGACCAGCGTTCCTGTTACTAGGTATGTCCAGTGCACAAACACTATTTCCTCAATGCAGCATAAAAGGAGCAAAGGACAAACCACTCCAAAGAAAGGGCTTAGTCTCTTTTCCAATCTAGACCAGGATGATATTTTCACAGTTCATCAGTTTCAAGTGTGTCAATCCATGCAGGAGGGTGAATGGCAAACAGATGCAAAGACTATTGATAAGCAGGTAAGGAGGGAAAGAGAAACTGCCCATTGGGCTCTCACCTCTTTCAAGTACTGGGGATGTCCTCAAACTCTGCTGTCTTGCTGTTTGGCATGGAGCGGCTCACAGTCAGTTCAGAGCAACATTCAGTGTGTAGTCACAGCACACCATTCTCCTCAATAGTAGACACTGCAGACTGTGTGATCACATGACCGGTCACATGGTTAGGAAGAGACCAGGAACCAGGAACTTTGCATTCAATTGCTGATGCGGAATTAGCTTGTGAAGTATGGTGCTGTATGCAAATCACAGGGAAACCCTTTTACATTGCTGGAAAAGGAAGCATGTTGAAGGCCTGCTGACAAGCCCTGCAGGGGCTGCGTTGACGTTTCGTACGCCTCCGCGTACTTCTTCAGAACAATTTGGCATTGAATTAAGGTTGATTTAAATAGGGAACACTGTCCAATCAGATCAAACCATGCCAAATAGCTATTTTCTGCCATCTTGTGGTCACATCAGGTAATGCAGTGGAAAAAAGGTGCCAATCAGTTGCTCAAACAAAAAAGTACTTATTTGCAAGGGGGGAGAAAGAAATACAATCTCACATATCACCAGGCATCAAGTAAAGAGCGCAATAGACATTGTAATAAATTTCCTCATAAGGTGGAATGGCCCTCATGGTCAGAAATAAATTCTATCAAAAACAACCAAAACAAGAGATCAGCCGGGGAGCCTTTATAAAACACTTCAAACCTAATGTTTATGGTTCAAGAAAGACACTCAGGCTTAGTTCGTGGTTCAAGCCATTAGGTTGAAGAGTACCAAGCCTGAATATCCATTTTTTCTCTTTGCGTAGGAGTACCCTGTCAAAGTCACCCCTACGGTCTGTCAGAGAAAGGGCATAAAAGCCCTTTACCCTCAGACCTGTGGTTTTGCCCTGATGAAAATCCAAAAAGTGTTGAGCCACTGAAGTTTCTTCCTTTAGCCTGAAACTCTTCAGGTGTTCCCCGAATCTAACACGCAGCTGTCTCTTAGTTTTGCCTACATACAATTTATGACATGGGCATTCGAGAACATAGAGTATTCTAGTTGCGGCACAGTTAATGAAAGACCGAATCTCAAATTGTTGACTACCATCCGAATTTCTAAAGGTTTTTGAGCGGTCCACATACTTACATGTGCCACAGTGGCCACACGGAAACATGCCGTTGACCCGAGGCATATCAGTGAGCCAACTTCTATTTGAGGGCCGTACAAACTCAGATTGCACCAGCATGTCATTGAGGTTTTGGGCTCGTTTAGCAACCATTGACGGTCTCTCACCGATAATTTGCCTCGACCCAACAGCCCGCAACAGTATGTGCCAATGTTTTGAGAGGATTGTATTAACCTGGTGCCACTGGGACCCATAGGGGGTGATAAATCTCACCAGTCCCTCAGTCTCCTGTTGTGTCTTTTTCTGGGGTAAGAGGAGGTCAGCTCTCCTCTTATGTCCTGCGATGCTCATTGCTCGCTTGAGGGTACGGTGGGGGTATCCCCTTTCCCTGAATCTCTGGTAGAGTTGTTTAGATTCGGAAAAGTAGTCCTCCTCAGTAGAGCAATTTCTGCGGATTCTCATGAACTGTCCAACCGGGATCCCACGTATCAGAGACTTGGGGTGGTGGCTATCCGCCTGTAGTAATGTATTTGTGGCTGTTTCCTTTCGGAAAGTACTAGTAATCAACCTACCACCCTCAAGTCGGATAGATAGGTCCAGGAAGGAGAGTTGATGGGGATCCGCAGTATAAGTTAGATGTATATTTCTAGTGTTGTTTTCTAGCTCTGCCATAAACACCTCCAGTTCATCTGAAGTCCCTGCCCATACCATCAGGACATCATCGATGTACCTCAGCCAGCAGCATGCATGGCCGAGGTACATCGATGAGGCATAAACTTTCTCCTCCTCCCACCAGCCCAGGTGCAGACACGCATAGGCCGGGGCCCATGGGGCTCCCATAGAGGTGCCACGCAGCTGCTGATAGTTAGACCCAGAGAACTGGAAAAAGTTGTGCTTGAGTGCAAGCTCTAGGAGATCAATGATGAATTCATTTTGGGCTCCCATTTCTGGGAAGTGTTTCTCTAGGAAGTGATATACCGCCAAAATGCCCCACTCGTGGGGAATAGATGTGTAAAGCGACTCCACATCGATCCCCACGAGTAGGGCACCCTCCGGGAATTCTAATGCACTAATCTTATTCAATACGTCCCCTGTGTCACGTACGTACGAAGTCAAAGACAAGACCATGTCCTTGATTAAGGAATCTATATATTTCCCCAGTCTCTCCAGGGGACCACGAATGGCGGAGACAATAGGTCTTCCTGGAGGGGCCTTTCTATTTTTATGGACCTTAGGGATTATATAAAATGTTGGTTTATTGAAGTTCACCACTCTCAAGAATTCCAATTCCTTTTTAGAAATTAAATTGGCCTCAAATGCCCATTGTAATTTCTCATTAATAAGTTCCACCAGGTCCTGGAATGGATCATGGTGTAGTCTTTTATAGGTAGATTCATCATTTAGGAGTCGTCGTACCTCCCCCTCGTAAAAATCCACCGAGAGGAGGACGACATTACCTCCTTTATCACTCTTTTTGATAATCACTTGGTCCGCTTCCCTAAGCTCTTTTAATGCCTTCCTTTCCTCATATGTGAGGTTATCACCCATGATGGTTTCCCAATTTAATTTTTTGAGGTCCTCCTCAACAAGGTCGAGGAACACCCCAAGCCATTTGTTCTTCCGAAATAAAGGCATTTTGGTTGAACGGATCTTTAATTTGGGATCTCTTTTCCACCCCGACATCTCTGGAGCTTCCTCCTCACCAGAGGACTGGCCTCCTTCTTCCATCAATATCATTAATGATTCTAGGGCCTCAGTTTCTCTGGTATCTAGCTGTAGATCATTTAGGGGAGTTTTGTCAGAATAGATCTCCTTGAGGTATACTTTCCTCAAAAAAAGGCAGAGGTCCTTATATACCCCAAAGTGGTCCATACTCGTAGTAGGGGAAAAGGATAGACCCTTGCTTAATAAATCAATATGTCGTTTCTCCAATTGAAAATCAGAGAGATTAATGATTTTAAAATCTTCTACTGGGTCATTCAAATGGAGTGCATTTAGCTGGGGCGTTTTTGGCTCCGAGTCGTTGTCCGCTCTGTTCCTATTGGGTCCCCCCTTCCTTCCTTGTCTTCCTTTTCCTCGATTCCCTCCTCCTCCTGTTGTCCCTTGTTTGCCTCCCTTTAGTATACCCCTGGACGGGGGAGATTTCTGCTGGTCCAGTAGGTCTTTGTCTAAAAAAGACACGGTATGGCGTGTTTCGTCTTCACTACCAGAAGACTGGGCACCTGTCTCTGTATCAGAGCAAGAGGGGAATCTACGATTCCGCGATCTACTTCTGCTTCCCCTTACTGACAGGTCAAAAATTTCCCCTTTTGCCAAGTCATCTAAATCCCTCTTAAATTTGTTGTGTTTTGTAATTTTAAGATTTTTTTGAGTTCTATCGACTTCCTTCTTGAGGAAATCGTTGAGTCTCTCAAAATCAGGATTATCCTTCAATGGCTCAAGCTTTTCACTAGTCTCTTGAATCTGGATCTGTAACGAGGTCAATTGATCTTTCTCCTCCTCTGCAATCAACCGCATTACTTCCAGGCCATGTTTAATACATTGTTCTTTCCACTTAGTTAGGAATTTCTCAGTATGAAGGTGGGTAGCCGGCACTACCCTCTCCCTTAGTCCCCGTGGGACAATACCCCTTTCTATATAAGACTCAAGTGACAAAATGTCCCATTTTCTATTCAGGGATTTAATAATTAATTTTTTGTGTTCCTTGAATAAGGGTTTTAGGTCGTCTTGCACTGGCGGCTCCACCCCCACTGAACTCCCATCAAAAGTGGCCCTTATTTCAGCATCAAAATCATCCCCGGGTATAAAGGCCATTCCACCACAAAGAGAAAAAATATAAATCAAAAAGACATGACAATTACAAAGAGGCACCAGTACGGTATTAGTGGAGAGAGATATAACACCGCCACCCCCTACACTTGGAGCCAAAAACAAGGGAGGGGATCCAGACTCAAGGAGGACCGTAGAATGGTCAAAATAGTAAAGCAAAAAATGGGGGGTAAAAAGTCCTTGAATCCACACTCACCAAAGTAGCAAACAGCAAATGGAGTACCAGCCGATTCGTCAATATGTGACGGGATACCTGCCCTAAAAGCAATGGCACTATATCAACAACAGAAAGAGGAGACAAGGGAGTCCCCAGAAAGCAAAAAAGGGGAATGGTCAACTACGGCTTATGGTACAAAAATGCAAAAAGGCTTTATTAAGGGTAGGGGGGGTGGGGGTATTTACATATACAAAAAATTCCAAATATATGTAGGATAAACAATGTATCTAAATAACACAGTCCGTCTCACTACACTAAACCAAAATTAAAAACCATGCTGCAACATTGATGAATAAAACTGCAGAGCGTGCCTGCAGGCCAAAAACGCATGCAGTGTCCATTTGAATCCAAAGAAAAAAGTATTGCACCAAACATTACATGGAGTAAGCTACTGATGGGATATCAAGTCTTATGTGGTCTAGTATTAACTGTGCATCAGATTGAGCAGTACTGAGAAAAAAAAAACAAAAAAAAAACCCACATATATCCACATAGACAGGACCTTACATAGCTGAATTAGGTGGGGTTTTTTAAAAAAAAAAAAAACCTCTATTAGAAGGAAATCCTCCACAAGCAGCTTCCAACCTCAGTGCACTAAATGTGTGTTTACACCAGTTGTTTTGGAAATGGAAAGGCCAGCGTTCCTGTTACTAGGTATGTCCAGTGCACAAACACTATTTCCTCAATGCAGCATAAAAGGAGCAAAGGACAAACCACTCCAAAGAAAGGGCTTAGTCTCTTTTCCAATCTAGACCAGGATGATATTTTCACAGTTCATCAGTTTCAAGTGTGTCAATCCATGCAGGAGGGTGAATGGCAAACAGATGCAAAGACTATTGATAAGCAGGTAAGGAGGGAAAGAGAAACTGCCCATTGGGCTCTCACCTCTTTCAAGTACTGGGGATGTCCTCAAACTCTGCTGTCTTGCTGTTTGGCATGGAGCGGCTCACAGTCAGTTCAGAGCAACATTCAGTGTGTAGTCACAGCACACCATTCTCCTCAATAGTAGACACTGCAGACTGTGTGATCACATGACCGGTCACATGGTTAGGAAGAGACCAGGAACCAGGAACTTTGCATTCAATTGCTGATGCGGAATTAGCTTGTGAAGTATGGTGCTGTATGCAAATCACAGGGAAACCCTTTTACATTGCTGGAAAAGGAAGCATGTTGAAGGCCTGCTGACAAGCCCTGCAGGGGCTGCGTTGACGTTTCGTACGCCTCCGCGTACTTCTTCAGAACAATTTGGCATTGAATTAAGGTTGATTTAAATAGGGAACACTGTCCAATCAGATCAAACCATGCCAAATAGCTATTTTCTGCCATCTTGTGGTCACATCAGGTAATGCAGTGGAAAAAAGGTGCCAATCAGTTGCTCAAACAAAAAAGTACTTATTTGCAAGGGGGGAGAAAGAAATACAATCTCACATATCACCAGGCATCAAGTAAAGAGCGCAATAGACATTGTAATAAATTTCCTCATAAGGTGGAATGGCCCTCATGGTCAGAAATAAATTCTATCAAAAACAACCAAAACAAGAGATCAGCCGGGGAGCCTTTATAAAACACTTCAAACCTAATGTTTATGGTTCAAGAAAGACACTCAGGCTTAGTTCGTGGTTCAAGCCATTAGGTTGAAGAGTACCAAGCCTGAATATCCATTTTTTCTCTTTGCGTAGGAGTACCCTGTCAAAGTCACCCCTACGGTCTGTCAGAGAAAGGGCATAAAAGCCCTTTACCCTCAGACCTGTGGTTTTGCCCTGATGAAAATCCAAAAAGTGTTGAGCCACTGAAGTTTCTTCCTTTAGCCTGATACTCTTCAGGTGTTCCCCGAATCTAACACGCAGCTGTCTCTTAGTTTTGCCTACATACAATTTATGACATGGGCATTCGAGAACATAGAGTATTCTAGTTGCGGCACAGTTAATGAAAGACCGAATCTCAAATTGTTGACTACCATCCGAATTTCTAAAGGTTTTTGAGCGGTCCACATACTTACATGTGCCACAGTGGCCACACGGAAACATGCCGTTGACCCGAGGCATATCAGTGAGCCAACTTCTATTTGAGGGCCGTACAAACTCAGATTGCACCAGCATGTCATTGAGGTTTTGGGCTCGTTTAGCAACCATTGACGGTCTCTCACCGATAATTTGCCTCGACCCAACAGCCCGCAACAGTATGTGCCAATGTTTTGAGAGGATTGTATTAACCTGGTGCCACTGGGACCCATAGGGGGTGATAAATCTCACCAGTCCCTCAGTCTCCTGTTGTGTTTTTTTCTGGGGTAAGAGGAGGTCAGCTCTCCTCTTATGTCCTGCGATGCTCATTGCTCGCTTGAGGGTACGGTGGGGGTATCCCCTTTCCCTGAATCTCTGGTAGAGTTGTTTAGATTCGGAAAAGTAGTCCTCCTCAGTAGAGCAATTTCTGCGGATTCTCATGAACTGTCCAACCGGGATCCCACGTATCAGAGACTTGGGGTGGTGGCTATCCGCCTGTAGTAATGTATTTGCGGCTGTTTCCTTTCGGAAAGTACTAGTAATCAACCTACCACCCTCAAGTCGGATAGATAGGTCCAGGAAGGAGAGTTGATGGGGATCCGCAGTATAAGTTAGATGTATATTTCTAGCTCTGCCATAAACACCTCCAGTTCATCTGAAGTCCCTGCCCATACCATCAGGACATCATCGATGTACCTCAGCCAGCAGCATGCATGGCCGAGGTACATCGATGAGGCATAAACTTTTCCCTTGTCCCCCTTTCCCCCTTTCTGTTCCTTTAGATAAGGCTACATATGTAAACATACCTAGTATGTATTTGTATTATATGTAAGATTTGATATTTGATCTGAATGGAGATATTGATACATATACCTAGATATCTTTTATGCATAATAAGTATCAATCATAAATTGAATGTGATTTGGAGAAATCTAGCAGGATTTATAGACTGATCTAATATATGTATGTATCATATTGCTCATGTATTGTTATATGCATCTTTGTTTGGTTTTTATGATGCATCATGCGCTATCCACCTGTGAGCGATATCGATGGAATATCGGAAGCTGTATGCCTGCTATTCATTTACCTTCTATGCAGCTCCTAAGATATGTATGTTTTGGGTAGCAGACTTATTACGGTATCTTTAAAGAAATCTTTCTCTGTCTAGCAATTACTGACCTCTGCTAAGTGTAGCAGGAGATAAAAGTGATTGAGCTGAGTTCTGTTGAATCACACGTTCTCCATACAGCGGCGCCACGTTAACACTGGCATTCTGTCTGCTACTGGATAGACCTCAAGCCTAGTAATGGACAGAGACATGAGTTCCTACAATGCCCATAATGCATTAGGAGAGTCGGCTCATGCGCGAGGTCTTCTCGCTGGGATGCTGTACTTGCTCGGCTCCCCTCACAGAGAGGATGTTTCCTCTTCGGTATACCTTCTGCATATGCGCAGAAAGCTTTGGTACCCTGGCCCACAAATCCCATAATCCAACTTGCTATCACATGATGCTGTGTCCTACGATCAGCTGTGACTAATTAAGGGTATAAACACCTGTCAGCTCTTGCTCGTCTTGTGTGCAGTGTAATACTGTCTCCCAGGGGCACGCTGGATGATTTGTATCCTCAATGTAAGTACTAAGCTACATGCTTTCATTTGGCCTCTGCTGCACTATACCTCCTATAGGCACTTACCATTACTGCATTAAAAATTCTACATGCTATCACTGTTTCTATATTTAGCTGAATCTGTTATTGTATGCTTATAGATGCAGCGATGGGATTGTATTGAGCCTTCAGCAATGCTAACATTAAATTCAGGATCTAATTGGTATATCCGGTGTTGGTCCTCTCCCCTCTAATTAGGTACACCGTTTACATGCCCCTGCCGAGATACCTGGCTATATTGAATATAGTAAGTCTCATTCCCTAACAAACCTATCAAGTTCTCTCTGCTTAAACACATAGTCCTGATGCTGACGCTGGTTGTATTTGCTTTAATTTTCAGCTGTCTGATTTCTGATTGAATTTTCTCATCCTACCGTGACTTGCATGATTTTGCATTTCAATTTAAAGCGGGGGTCCACCTATCTATCATTTTTTTTTTTTGGAGTTCATTCACAAACTTTTCTTCTCATGATTATCTACTCACATGTTCTGTGTAATAAGTCCGCCTGTGTCCGATTTCTTTTGTAAAGAATAACTTATAAAATTCACTGAAGGCGGTTTCCATCTTCATTGTGGGCATTTGAAGCCCACAAGCATGTATTTCCTGGATGCGGTGAATGCTGTGCTCCCAGCATTCACCGAGATGTTGTGATGACGCTGTTGCACAATGCATGCTGGGAAGCCTGAGACTAGCTCCCAGGGGACTGTGAGAGGTCTGGGAGAGGCTAGAAACACGCCCATGGGAGGAAAACCAGGAAGTGCTAAGAAGATTAGAAAAAAAAAGGTAATTACGGCGATTTAAATTTTTTTACACAGCATGTCAACATCTAGGCAAGGAAGAGAATGCATAGAGATAATGTTCAAAATTTGGGTGGAACCCCGCTTTAAGGTACTGGCTTGGTATTTCTTCCCTATGCTCGCAGTTGCTTAGCGCATGATTTTTATCGCTAACAGTTTGTTTATGTGTTAGTTGTGTGTGTCTAATGACATTATATCTCATTCTAGATAGGGAGATGAGGAAGCCAAACGGCGAAACGCGTAGACATACAAGGGCTCACTGCACAATAATCATAGATGCATATATGTTACTAATGTCATTGTGTGTTGTTTTTTAGATATTTTTAATTTTCAGTAAATATATATTTATTATACTGCTATATCCTCTCCACTGTTTCTTAGCCTAAAAAGTCTGCCTTCCTGGGTAATACTCAGTACTACCTTAGTTTATTTCCTCAATCCAAATATTAGGTCCCAGAGTCATATCGGATCCCAGTCATATATACTGTCCCAAAAATTCACAAATGTAAAGAAAAACCGACGGGAAGACCTGTCTTTAATGGGATAGATTCCCTGACATCTAGGTTGGGACAGTATATAGACTATTTTATACAACCAGCAGTGCAACAAACGCGAGCCTACCTCAAGGAAACCAAGTATGTTCTACAATTATTAGAAAACCTACCTGTTCTAGAAGGCAGAACGATTTTGGCAACAGCAAATGTAACATCGTTGTATACGATTGTGGCACATCATGAAACCTGTTCGGCTATTAAGTGGCTTCTTAGGAATCATAGCACTTTAGTATGCAAATAGAAGAAATATATCATCAAATGCCTAGATTTTTGCCTGAAGTATAACTACTTCTGGCATGACCAAAATTATTATAAACAAAAAATTTGCACCAGGTGTGGCAAACGCCTTTATGGCAGAATGGGAGGAAAAATCGATATACACCGACACCCTGGCCGAACTCACCCTATATAAAAGCTTTATTGATGATTAGATCATAGTTTGGAACGGGGATAGAAACACCTTGGAATCCTTTTTAGAAAATCTAAATAACAACGAGAAAAAAAAAGCTCATTGGTGTGGAAGATAGATGAGAAGGCTGTGGATTTTTTGGATTTAAATATAAGTATAGAAGAGGACAAAATATTTACTAAAACCTTTTTCAAAAATGTTGATGTGAATAGTTATTTATCCATGGACAATTGTCATTTTAACCCATGGTTGTATAATATCCTGAAGGGACAATTAACCCGAATAAAGAGGAATTGTACGAGAAAAGACGATTACAGGGCCCAAGCCACAATAATCGGTGAAAGATTTAAAGCCAAAGGATATGATGACTCATGCATTAAGGATCAAATACAACACGTTGGTGAGATGGATAGAACAATTATGCTACAAAATAAACTTGAAAAGAAACCTCAACAAGAGGCACCATACCTTATACTAGATTACAATGTTCAAAATAAGGATATAGCCAAATTAATACAACGGCATTGGCATATTCTAAAAAATTACAAGGACCTTAGAAAGATTTTACCTGACCTTCCGAATATCATTTATAAAAGAGCACCTACTATCAAAGACCTTATTGTGAAATCAGTAGTGGAACCACCTTCCAAACCAACATTTACATTTTTTAATGGAAAAGGATTTTATCCTTGTAGGAACTGCTATGCTTGTCGCCATTGAAAAAAGTTTCAAAACAAGAGAACCGAGTATGTAGCCATGAATACAGGCCAATAATATACCATTCATGATTTTATAAGCTGCCATACTGAGGGAGTTGTATATGTACTTCAGTGCAGTTGTAACTTGCGATACGATGTATCAAAGCATTTTGCACTGAAACACAACAAAGATCCCTCACAACTTCAATTTTGGGGTATAGAAAAATATAAAAAGGCATAGAGAGGAAGCCATAAAATCAGGACAAGAAGTCAAAAGGAATCAAAATGCATATACACCATGCGTACACTCACACCTGGGGGTATGAATGTTGAGTTTGATTTGAACTGCTTTCTTAGTCATTTTTAACTAGACCAATATATCTTACTGTTTTTAACCTCTTGACACTTTGATATTTTGATATTTATTTAGTTTAAAATTTTTTTATTATTATCGATTAAATAGAGCAAGATGTTAACATATAAATGTGACATATATTTTTAGTCTGTAGATATGTCTTATACTATTTTTGTTTTTATTGCTGTTTTGACGCCTTCTTGCTTAACTTGCACTGTGTGACTAGATCAGCATTAGAAATAACCACATTTGTATACCTGATTCTATAGGGGTAATATAGTTTTACTTGATATATGATTCTCTAGTTGTATATTATTGGTTAATTATTATATGACCAATAAGCCAGAAACTTTAGATATGGTTTAAACACTCACATAGTTCGGCCTGCATATACATACATTGCAGACACCAAACCATAAAAAAATGGCCTACCGTAATAACACTAGATAGCCAGTAAAATGGCCGCAATGTTTACCTTCAGCGGACTTCGAAAAAATGGTGACTAGATTACTTCCGGTTTTACAATACTTAAAGCACGGCTAAACAACCAATCCGGTTCCCCAGATGAAGTCACGAGATGTGACGTAACACGTAGGGATTGGCTGGGATAGACGCACACTGGAAGTGACGTAAGAGGGCATGGAACAACGCCGAATTTGTTCCCTTCTTGTTTTTAACATTTTAAATGTAGGAGTTCACTTTGCCCCATGTTTTTTTAATAAACTGTTTGGTCCTGACATACTGCGCTATTGGAGGCTTCTTTGTTTTGTCCCCCATATCTCACTGAGGCAATTCCGTTGAATACACTGGGATAGTCGAACAGATTATTTTATCCATTGGAGTAATACCGGAGGATTCGCCTACCCATGGATGATAGTGGAGATCTCTGGTCCTATTTGAGTGCTATTTATTTCCATTATTAAGGTGAGAGTTCTGTGAGACTAACATAAAGAAGCCATTCACAAAACATCCAGAAATATATATGGACACTTCTCCTTTTTAACACGTTTATTGATACCTGCAGGTTGTGAAGACATCATTAGCTACTTTTTCAATCACTCACACAAAGGACTATGTAGCATTATTTATCAACATCATTTACACATTTTTGGGGGGATTTACTCACATTTCTATGATCTGTGGATATATGATGTACTATTATTTTACATCTTCGGAGGAATCACTCTTTTTGCGATTTTGCACATTTATTCCTCATTTTTTCAGTCATTTATGAAATTTGAACACTTGATTGTAATTTTTGCACACTGTCACTTTATTGCATTTTGCACATTGACCTCACTTTTTTCACTTTATACTCTTACAGGAGACACTTTTTTTCATTTTTAGTGTGTACATCCCATCGCAGTGTTTTTTCAGTGATTAGGTTGTATGAGCGAGATCACATTATGTAATAATTCTATTTGAGTGTTTGTGATACATTTTCAGATTTTGCTGCATTTGATGTATTATATATCACTTCCATTCTGTTACTAGTCACAATATATTAATCTCAGTAGCGCGAGAGACACATTCACATTACTCTTTGAGGCTAGCTTCTATAATGGATATGTTGAGAATACCTTTAAATGCGCACCGAGACGTGCAAAACCAGTCCGAGGTAGTCCAAGTGCTGCCCGTGTCCTCCTCCCAGGCCCGAGCATATGCCGGTATATCTACATTTGTCGCCAGGGCTGCATATATCATCGAAATCCCCCCCTCTGATCCATAGTCTTTGAGCACCAGTGTTCGTAAGAGGTTATTGTGGGGGGTTCCGTTTTGTTGATCCAGATGGAATGCAAGAAATGAGAGCTTTGGGAAAATCTAAATAGTTCAGATTCGGGCATTTCCAGTTTCTTCCTGCAGTGGGACAAGGTAAGTGGACCTGCCGGGGAGAGGAAATGCCCAATTCGGTAGAGGCCCTTATCTGTCCACCATTGGAAGGCTTTAATGTTCATCTCCGGGGGGGAAACTAGCATTATGTAACAAGTGCACTAATGGCTTCAAGGGAAAGATCAGGGAGTGTTGTGAGTAAAGCTTGGAGCACAGGGCAACAGAGTGAGAGAGGGTAGGCGACATTATGGCTGGTCTAGATTTTGGGTCACACCAAAGAAGATAGTCTATTGTATTTAAAGGAATGGCTTGTCTTTCCATAGAGAGCCAATCAGGCTTTGGACCCCTAGAGAAAACAATGGAAATTTATGTGAGTTGCGCTGCTTGGTAATACCACCAGAGGTTTGGCAGGCCCAGCCCTCCCTGAGATTTTAATCGGAGAAATATCCCCGAGGAGCATCTATATCCTTTATTGCCCAATACAAATCGGACTATAGCGGACTGGAATTTACTGAGGAATTGTTTCTTTATCGGAATTGGGAGAGAGCGAAATAAATATGATAGTTGGGGGAGGAGGGTCTTCTTAACCACGTGAACTCTGCCCAGCCAGGATAGACCACACTTTGACCACCTCTCCAGGTCTCCTCCACATTTGTGTATCAAAGGGAGATAGTTTGCTTTAAAGAGATTGTTGATGTCTTCTGGCGTGAGTTTGATGCCTAGGTATGGAATTGAGTTAGGAGCCCATGAGAAGGCAAAGTTGTGTGTAAGCCGTTTGAGCAGGTCTGGAGGAACAGATATGTTTAAAGCTGTCGATTTATCCATGTTAACCCGCAACCCAGAGACCTTAACGAAATTCTGCAATATCTTATATACCGTAGGAGTAGATGTTAGTGGGAAGGTGATATAAAGGAGAAGGTCATCTGTGTATAATGTGCACTTATGTTCCTGGTCTCCGCAAGTTACCCCCTTGATGTCAGGGTTCGATCAAATTGCTATGGCCAAGGTTTCGATGGCCATTGAGAAGAGGAGAAAGCGGGCAGCCCTGCCTGGTGCCCTTGCCTATGGAGAAGGAGTCCTAGTATCTGCCCATCAGGTGTACTTGTGCGGTTGGGGTTGAATAATGGGAGTGAATTATGTTTAGGAAGTAAGGACCAAAACCCCATCTACCCAAGATTTCAGTTAGATATGCCCAGTCCACTGAGTCAAAGGCCTTGTGGAGATCTATGGAAAATAGAAAACCTTTTTGAGGGAGCCCACCATCCCACTGTGATTTGAGTAAGGAGATAATATCAATTAGGGATGAGCTTTTTGTTAGGGTCAAACATGAGTTCGACTCGAACATTGGCTCTTCGCACGTTCGTTGAAAACCGAACATTATGGGCCGTTCGTGTCAAATTAGAGCGGCGTGTAATGGCCCATAATGCACTGCGGGAGCGCAGTGCATTGCTGTATGATGATTGGCCAGAGCATGCACCATGACCTCCATGCTTTGGCCAATCACAGCACCCTGCACGTCGGCCTTGTGTAGTAAGTGTGTCGTTGCCAGCGTGGACGAAGAGAGAGTGTCATTTGGATTGAGCAGGCAGGCAGGTTATTCAGTTAGCTGCAGTGTATTTAATATATATATATATATATATATATATATATATACATATACACACAGTCAGTTTCGTATATATCCACTGTATCCAGTGTAGCTAGATCTGACTGCAGTCCGTTCCTGATGTACTGTTTCACTGTTTCTAATATACTTCAGGTAGGCAGGTGATTCAGTTAGCTGCGTTGTATCTAATGCATATATATATATATATATATATATATATATATATATATATATATATAAAACTAACTAACTATCTGTGTGTGTGTGTGTGTGTGTATATATATATATATATATATATATATATATATATATATATATATATATATATATAACTATCTCTCCACTGCATACAGTTTAGCTATAGCTCACTGCAGGCTGTTCCTGGTGTACTCTAATATACTTCTGGCAGGCAGGCGATTCAGTTAGCTGCAGTGTATTTAATATATATATACACAGATAGTCTTGTGTGTATATATATATTATATATATATATATATCCACTGCATACAGTTTAGCTATATCTCACTGCAGGCCGTTCCTGGTGTACTGTTTCTAATATACTTCAGGCAGTGTACACAGTATACAGTGCTGTGCACCCATAGTGCAGTTGCTCATACTTTTCTGGTGGTCAATACAGTACACCCATAGTTGTTATTAAACTTCTGTTTGTGCACCCCTAGTGCAGTTGCTACTACTTTCCTGGTGGTGTACACAATACATACAGTGCACCCATAGTTGTTATTACACTTCTGTTGGTGTACACAGTACCGTGCACCCCTAGTGCAGTTGCTACTACTTTCCTGGCGGTGTACACAATACATACTGTGCACCCATAGTTGTGATTACACTTCTGTTGGTGTACACAGTACCGTGCACCCCTAGTGCAGTTGCTACTACTTTCCTGGTGGTGTACACAGTACACAACACAGTGTTTTCCTGCTAAACAAAATTTACAGCATGTCCGGAAGGCCACCAAGGAGAGGCAGACGCTCACAGGCCACTAAAATAGGGCAAGCAGGCTCTGTGTCTACAGTCGACTGCGCTGGTCATGGACACGGTGCATCCTCAGCACATGTCCGTGGGGCACACTTGTCCTTTTTTTTCCTGCAGCTGGCCATGTTATTGAGCCACAACATGCAGAAGAGTTGGTGGAATGGATAACAAAGCCCTCATCATCCTCCTCACCCTCTGTCACCCAGGCTCAGAGTAGTTTTCCTGCTAATGCAGCTGCCAAAGCGGCCTAGTCCATCGGCTCCATGTCAACAGTCACTCCTTCCCTAGCCCCACCATCATGCATGGAGGAGTCCCCCGAACTATTCTACCACAGTGTCGGGTACATGCTGCAGGAGGATGCACAATGCTTTGAAGTCTCCGGTGATGGTACCCAGGTTGAGGAAGGGAGTAACGTCAGCCTAGAGAGAGGGGGTGCCCAAGAAGGTCAAGAAACTGGCAGTCATGTTCCCACAGCTGCAGCATACTGCCAAGTTTGCACCAGTGATGAGGAGGGAGGGGATGATGAGGTCACTGACTCAACTTGGGTGCCTGATAGAAGATAGGAGGAGGAGGTGGCACATCTCCAACGAGGTAGGATACCCTCCAGGGGGCAGCTTAAGGGCAGCCACCCTATTGCATCACACCGCAGAGCTAAGCAGGTGCAGGGCACTGCTGACTCCCTGCATATTTTGAAAAGTTCTTTGGTGTGGGCCTTTTTTGACACGTGTGCAGCAGATCGCACCGTTGCTGTTTGCAACATATGTCTGAAGCGTATCAAGCGTGGCCAAAACAGCAGCCGCTTGGGCACCACATGCTTGACCAGACATATGACGACCTCCCATGCAGTCCGTTGGCAACAGCACTTAAAAGACCCACATCAAAGAACAAGGCGGACCTCTCCCTGCTCTTCATCAGCTGGGATCTCCAACCCCACTATACCTCCAGTCCTCTCAGAAACCTGCACTGAGGGGAATGAAGGTATAGAAATAGGTGTCCCAAGTACTTGCGGCCAATCTGCTAGCGGTAAACCAACATCGGATTTTAGCAGGCAAATTTCCCTACCCCAGCTGCTAAACCATCGAAAGAAATTCGGTCCCAGCCATCCACATGCTCAGCGTCTGAATGCTAGCTTGACCAAATTGCTAGCACTGCAACTGCTGCTTTTTCAGCTGGTAGACTTTGCCCCCTTTCATGAATTTGTGGAATGTGAGGTACCTCAGTGGCAGGTTCCCAAACGCCATTTCTTTTCACGGAAGGCCATTCCGGCTCTCTACCAGCATGTGGAAGGCAGTGTCTTGGCCTAGTAGGGCGGTCAGCAGTAAGGTGCATATTACTGCTGACTCATGGTCCAGCAGGCAAGGACAGGGATGTTACCTTTCTTTCACGGCACACTGGTTAACTCTGCCGGCAGATGGGAAGGATGCAGGACAGGGTTCAGTATTGTTGGAGGTTGTTCCACCACCATGCCTCCAAAATGCTAGTGGTGATTCTGCTACAGCTCTCTCCTCCACTCCCTCCTCTTCTTCTACCTCTATGGCCTCTTCCTCTGCAGATTTCTCCTATGAACCAGCGGTGCTCCGTAGGCGTTCAAGGGGCTATGCAAGCACTCAGGCAAAAAGAGGCCATGCGGTGCTTGAGTTGGTCTGCTTAGGGGACAGGAGCCACACTGGTGCAGAGATTCTGTCAGCTCTGCAGGGGAAGGCTCAGAGGTGGTTGACGCTACACCAGCTTCAGCCAGGAATGGTTGTATGCAACAATGGCACCAACCTCCTCTCTACCCTCTGACAGGGACACTTGACCCATGTTCCCTGTTTGGCTCACATCCTGAATTTGGTGGTGCAGCGGTTCTTGAGCAGGTATCCGGGCTTACAGGATCTCCTGAGGCAGGCTAGGAAAGTCTGTGGTCATTTCCGCTGGTCATATAATGCCACTGCTCGGCTGGCTGACATTCAAAGAGAATGCAACCTGCCCAAGAACTGCCTTTGTGACATGCCCACCAGGTGGAACTCAATGTTGGCAATGCTGCAGCGGCTGCACATGCAGCAGAGGGCCATCAATGAGTACCTGCGTGAGTATGGCACCAGGACAGGGTCAGGGGAGCTTGGATTTTTTTCACCACGCCAGTGGCTACTGATCAAGCATGCATGCACTGTCCTGTCATCATTTCAGGAGGCCACGAGGAAGGTAAGCAGTGACAGTGCATGCATCAGTGATACTGTCCCTCTTGTCTTCCTGTTGGAGCACACGCTTTGTGGAATAATGGACAGGGCACTTGAGGCAGAACAGCGGGAGGAAGAGGAGGACTTCCTTACCTCTCAAGGCCCCTTTATCCAGATACTAGTATTCCTGCAGGCTCGCTGATCACATAGGAAGAGGAGGAGGAGGGTTGTGTCAGCATGGAGTTGGAGGATAACACTCAGTATCAGCAGCAGTCTTCAAGGGATCATTTGTAGTCCCCAGAAACCCATGGAGTTGTACGTGGCTGGGAGGAGGTGGTTGAGGATCATGTGATCCTTATTGACCCAGAGGACTCAGGATCGAATGCCTCTGTAAACCTACACTGCATGGCCTCCCTGATCCTGCAAAGCCTGCAAAAGGACCCTAGGATTCGTGGTATCAAGGAAAGGGATCATTACTGGCTGGCAACCCTTCTTGATCCACATTACAAGGGTAAGGTTGCAGAACTTATCCAGCCTTCGCAGAGGGAGAAGAGGATGAAACATCTTCGGGGGCCTTGCAGAAAGGTTTGTGCAATGCGTTTCCAAAGCCTGGGAGGTTACAATTTCCTGATGCTGGACAACGTGTTGCTGAGGCTTCGTTCAGTCACAGAAAGAGCGGTGGAGAAGGTGGCCGGCTGACTGATGCCTTCAGGCAATTCTTCAGTTCTCAGCGCCCAGGTCTGATCCGTTCCAGTAACTATCGCCAGCGTCTGAATTACATGGTGCAGGAATATCTAGGGGTAAGATCAGACTTGGAGACCTTTCCACCAGAACATCCACTGGGTTACTGGGTCTTGAGGATGGACCACTGGCCAGAGCTTGCTCAATATGCAATTGAGCTGCTGGCCTGTCCTGCATCCAGCGTTCTTTCTGAACGCACATTCAGTGCTGCTGGAGGCTTTGTAACCGATCACAGAGTGCGCCTGTCCACAGACTCTGTTAATCGGCTCACATTCATGAAGATGAATCAGTCTTGGATCACCAGCTACCAAGCACCTGATGCTGATGTAACCAAATGATTTTTCTATGGATGTGGGATCCCTTGAAGACTGCATATGCTGAGTGACTATCCTATTCCTCCTCAATTTTCATGATGATAGCTTCTAAGAATATTTTTGGTTCAAGGCACCACCACCACTACCTAAGGCCCAATATTTCTGCTCCTGTTTAACAGGGGCGCGTAATTACAATTTTAAATCAAATATTTAACAGCAGGGCTCGTTCCTGCGCTCAACAAGAGTATCTGTGAGGGGTTGCAGTGTTGTGGCACCACCACCACTGTCTAAGGCCCAATTTTTCTGCCCCCGTTTAACAGGAGGGCAAAATTACAATTTTTGATCTAATATTTCACAGTAGGGCCTGTTCCTGCGCTCAACAAAAGTATCTGTGAGACTTTACAGTGTTGTGCCACCACTACCGCCGCCTAAGGCCCAATTTTTCTGCCCCTGTTTAACAGGGGCATGTCATTACAATTTTTGATATAATATTTCACAGCAGGGCCTGTTCCAGCACCCACCAAGAGTAAATGTGAGGGCTTACAGTGTTCTGGTACCACCAACACCTAAGGCCCAGTTTTCCGCAGAGTGTATAGGGCAAGCCATATAGTATATACAGGCGGTCCCCTATTTTCAAACATCCGACTTACAAATGACTCTGACTTACATACGGAAGGAGACAACAGGAGGTGAGAGGAAATCTACCCCTAGGAAGGGAGATTCTCTCCTGTAAGCGTTAATATGGGAAAAAGGTGTCTCCCCACTGATGCTTTATCACCAATCCTTGTTTCCCTAATAACCCCAAATTTTCAAAATCCAATTGTCATTGGGACAGAAAGTGAGGTGAAATCTTTTGAACAGGGGTACAGACAGCAAAACAAATGTTACAGGGGTGATGATAACCCTTCCCCATGTTATCCAAAAGGCTTTAAAATAGATTTTTTGGCTGGAGCTACACCTACAAAATGTACCTGTTCCAAATTACAAACAGATTCAACTTAAGAACAAACCTACAGTCCCTATCTTGTTTGTAACCCGGGACCACTTGTATACCGCTGCTGTTTTGAGTATATAGGGCCTGGAGGCCCCACACTTTTTTTTTTAATTTAGGTGCAGGGTTCACCTTAATATTCATACTAGACCCAAAGGACTTGGTAATGGGCTGGGGGGGGGGGCAACATTACATTACAGCCGCAAGCAGTTTTAACCACTTGAGCCCCGGACCATTATGCTGCCTAAGGACCAGAGGTCTTTTTCCAATTTGGCACTGCGTCGCTTTAACTGCTAATTGCGCGGTCATGCAATGCTGTACCCAAACGAAATTTGCGTCCTTTTCTTCCCAGAGCTTTCTTTTGATGGTATTTGATCACCTCTGCAGTTTTTATTTTTTGCGCTATAAACGGAAAAAGACCAAAAATTTTGAAAAAAAAATGATATTTTCTACTTTTTGTTATAAAAAAAATCCAATAAACTAAATTTTAGTCATACATTTAGGCCAAAATGTATTCGGCCACATGTCTTTGGTAAAAAAAATGTCAATAAGCGTATATTTATTGGTTTGCGCAAAAGTTATAGCGTCTACAAACTAGGGTACATTTTCTGTAATTTACACAGCTTTTAGTTTATGACTGCCTATGTCATTTCTTGAGGTGCTAAAATGGCAGGGCAGTACAAAACCCCCCCAAATGACCCCATTTTGGAAAGTAGACACCCCAAGGAAATTGCTGAGAGGCATGTTGAACCCATTGAATATTAATTTTTTTTGTCCCAAGTGATTGAATAATGACAAAAAAAAAAAAAAAATTTACAAAAAGTTGTCACTAAATGATATATTGCTCACACAGGCCATGGGCCTATGTGGAATTGCACCCCAAAATACATTCAGCTGCTTCTCCTGAGTATGGGGATACCACATGTGTGGGACTTTTTGGGATCCTAGCCGCGTACGGGGCCCCGAAAACCAAGCACCGCCTTCAGGATTTCTAAGGGTGTAAATTTTTGATTTCACAATTCACTGCCTATCACAGTTTCGGAGGCCATGGAATGCCCAGGTGGCACAAACCCCCCCCCAAATGACCCCATTTTGGAAAGTAGACACCCCAAGCTATCTGCTGAGAGGCATATTGAGTCCATGGAATATTTTATATTTTGACACAAGTTGCGGGAAAGTGACACTTTTTTTTTTTTTTGCACAAAGTTGTCACTAAATGATATATTGCTCACACAGGCCATGGGCATATGTGGAATTGCACCCCAAAATACATTTAGCTGCTTCTCCTGAGTATGGGGATACCACATGTGTGGGACTTTTTGGGAGCCTAGCCGCGTACGGGGCCCCGAAATCCAATCACCGCCTTCAGGATTTCTAAGGGTGAAAATTTTTGATTTCACTCTTCACTGCCTATCACAGTTTCGGAGGCCATGGAATGCCCAGGTGGCACAAAACCCCCCCAAATGACCCCATTTTGGAAAGTAGACACCCCAAGCTATTTGCTGAGAGGCATGGTGAGTATTTTGCAGCTCTCATTTGTTTTTGAAAATGAAGAAAGACAAGAAAAAACAACTTTTTTTTTTTCTTTTTTCAATTTTCAAAACTTTGTGACAAAAAGTGAGGTCTGCAAAATACTCACTATACCTCTCAGCAAATAGCTTTGGGTGTCTACTTTCCAAAATGGGGTCATTTGGGGGGGTTTTGTGCCACCTGGGCTTTCCATGGCCTCCGAAACTGTGATAGGCAGTGAAGAGTGAAATCAAAAATTCACGCCCTTAGAAAGCCTGAAGGCGGTGCTTGGTTTTCGGGGTCCCGTACGCGGCTAGGCTCCCAAAAAGTCTCACACATGTGGCATCCCCGTACTCAGGAGAAGCAGCAGAATGTATTTTGGGGTGTAATTTCACATATTCCCATGGCATGTTTGAGCAATATATCATTTAGTGACAACTTTGTGCAAAAAAAAAAAAAAAAAAATTTGTCTCTTTCCCGCAACTTGTGTCGCAATATAAAATATTCCATGGACTCAACATGCCTCTCAGCAAATAGCTTGGGGTGTCTACTTTCCAAAATGGGGTCATTTGGGGGGGTTTTGAACTGTCCTGGCATTTTATGCACAACATTTAGAAGCTTATGTCACACATCACTCACTCTTCTAACCACTTGAAGACAAAGCCCTTTCTGACACTCATTGTTTACATGAAAAAGTTATTTTTTTTTGCAAAAAAATTACTTTGAACCCCCAAACATTATATATTTTGTTAAAGCAAATGCCCTACAGATTAAAATGGTGGGTGTTTCATTTTTTTTTTTCACACAGTATTTGCGCAGCGATTTTTCAAACGCATTTTTTTGGGAAAAAACACACTTTTTTAAATTTTAATGCACTAAAACACACTATATTGCCCAAATGTTTGATGGAAAAAAAAAAGATGATCTTAGGCCGAGTACATGGATACCAAACATGACATGCTTTAAAATTGCGCACAAACGTGCAGTGGCAACAAAATAAATACATTTTTAAAAACCTTTAAAAGCCTTTACAGGTTACCACTTTAGATTTACAGAGGAAGTCTACTGCAAAAATTACTGCCCTCGATCTGACCTTTGCGGCGATACCTCACATGCATGGTGCAATTGCTGTTTACGTTTGACGACAGACCGCCGCTTGCGTTCGCCTTAGCGCGAGAGCAGGGGGCAACAGGGGGGGGGCATTCCCTCCCACAGCTTGTAAAAGCAGTCTAGAGGCTAATTAGCCGCTAGGATTGCTTTTACATGAAAGCCGACCGCTGGCTGAAAAGAATGATACCAAGATGATACCTAAACCTGCAGGCATCATTCTGGTATAACCATTCAAAGTCGTGAATGGCGTACCTGAAAACAAAAAAATGGTTAACAATAAAGCACAGTAAACGGTAAAGTATAAAAAATTGCATACCTGAAAAGCAAACATGATAAAACATAATAACAATAAAACATTGCAGAATAGAATACAGTAAAAAAGAGCAGAACAATAGAGAGAGGGAATAGAGAGAGAGAGAACAATGAAACGACAACTATTTTTTTTTATTTTATATATTTTTTTTTTTTTTACACTTTTTTTGTAACTAACTTTTATAACGGTAACCAGTTCCAGGTTCGGGTCTCTCAAAATGCGATGGCATCTTGGGAGACCCTGTGAAAGTGTGCCTAGTCTGTGCAATGCTGTACCCTATGCTAATACTCAACTAGTGTATGGTAGCGTTCAAAACATTCACCAATGCAAAGACCAGGATTGTCAGGACAGGAGGGACGATAACGCCTATATCCCCGCTTGCTGCAGACACAACATCTTTTTTGGGGGGGTTCGTTGGGTAGGAGTACTCGGGAGGACAAAGAAAATGCCTCTCATGCAGCCGACTGCATTTGGTTGGGGATGTGAATGGGGGAAGTACGGGCACTGCAGAAGCGGTGGGTTCCCAATTAGGATTGGCGAATGCAGCAGGAAGGGCATTATGGGCACGACGGGCCTGTGTTTGTCTTCTTGGTGGCAGCGTGACACTACTTGTGCTTGCCACCTCACCAGCTTGAACTGCACTTATGGGACTCGCCACGTCACCAAGTGTTACTGCAGTGCTGGTTTGACTACGACCGGGGTGTACTAGGCCGCTGGCGCTTGCCAGTTCAATAAAAAGCTACCAAAAAACTGTTAGCTATCGCAGGTATCAGGCCTGACTCTGCGAACGCTGCAGTTATGCGTTAAGTGTTTTGTAAGTGACAGTGATCGATCGATACTGCACTTGGGTGGGCTGGGCCGGGCAGAGGGGCAAAATGCAGGTGCTAGCAGGTATCTGGGCTGATCCCGCTAACACTGCCTTTTTGGGAACCCTAAACTGCTGGGAACGCCAGTATAGATCTGATCGGATCAGATATTGATCCGTTCAGATACTATACCACTAAGGGAGGCGTATGCTGCGTGCGTGGGTGTTAGCGGTACTGGCGCTAATCTGACGCTGCTTGGGGCTGGTGCTTGCCAGTTCCCCAAAATACTACCAAAAAAACTGTTAGCGATCGCAGGGATCAGGCCTGACTCTGCAAACTCTGCAGTTATGCATTTAGTGTTTTGTAAGTGACAGTGATCGATCGATACTGCACTTGGGTGGGCTGGGCTGGGCCGGGCGGAGGGGCAAAACGCAGGTGCTAGCAGGTATCTGGGCTGATCCCGCTAACACTGCGTTTTTGGGAACCCTAAACTGCTGGGGACGCTAGTATAGATCTGATCGGACCAGATATTGATCCGTTCAGATACTATACCACTAAGGGAGGTGTACGGTGCGTGCGTGGGTGTTAGCGCTACTGGAGCTAACCTGACGCTGCCTGGGGCTGGTGCTTGCCAGTTCACCAAAATGCTACCAAAAAAACTGTTAGCGATCGCAGGGATCAGGCCTGACTCTGCGAACGCTGCAGTTATGCGTTTAGTGTTTTGTAAGTGACAGTGATCGATCGATACTGCACTTGGGTGGGCTGGGCGGAGGGGCAAAACGCAGGTGCTAGCAGGTATCTGGGCTGATCCCGCTAACACTGCGTTTTTGGGAACCCTAAACTGCTGGGGACGCTAGTATAGATCTGATCGGATCAGATATTGATCCGATCAGATACTATACCACTAAGGGAGGCGTATGCTGCGTGCGTGGGTGTTAGCGGTACTGGCGCTAATCTGACGCTGCCTGGGGCGACGCATATCACCGCTGGGCGATCAGGGGGCTAAACCTTTATTCGGTAATAAACGGCGGGTGCCCTGACACTATAAAAAATAAACAAACTAACCAGCCTTACCCGTAACAGTTATACGGTGATCAGTGGTGAAAGGGTTAACTAGGGGGCCATCAAGGGGTTAAAACATTTATTCGGTAGTATATGGGGGTCCCTGTCGCTATAAAACGCTGACGGCGAACCTAAATATTTAGGTCCTTAACTAGCGTCACCAGCGACACTAATACAGCGATCAGAAAAATGATCGCTTAGCGACACTGGTGACAGGGGGTGATCAAGGGGTTAAAACTTTATTAGGGGGGGTTAGGGGGGTATCCTAGACCTACAGGGGGCTAATACTAACTGTCCCAACACTGTAACTGTCACAAACTGACACCAATGCAGTAATCAGAAAAAAAAAAAAAAACTGCTGGTGTCAGTTTGTGACAGGGGGGGGGGGTGATTGGGGGGGGATCGGGGGGTGATCGGGGGGGGATCGGGGTGTTTTGTGTGCCTGGCATGTTCTACTGTGTGTGTGTAGTGTTGTGCACTCACATACCTGTCTTCTCTCCTCGGGCCGGAACGGAAATTACCGAGCCGAGGCGAGATGACATAATTTCCTTTGCTGCTGTTTAGCATACAGCAGCAAAGGAATGATTCGATTGGCCGGCGGCGATCGCGAGGGGGGGGCCACGAATGGATGGCCTCCCCCTCACCTCCGATCGCCGTGGAACAAAAGACGACCGCCTCGGGCACCGGGGGGGGTCCGATCGGACCCCCCACCCGCGAAAGGCAAATCACGTACATGTACGTGATTTTGCCTGTCTGTGCCACCTTGCCGACGTACATGGGCGTGAGGCGGTCGTCAAGTGGTTAAATGACTTTTTTTTCTTTAGAAATGTCATTTTGTGCAGGGACTGTTCTAAACATGGGAAAAATGCGGCACTTTACAGGCATACTATAGACACCCCCCAGGCACGATATTTAAAGGAATATTACACTTTTATTGTTTCACTTTAAGCATTAAAATCACTGCTCCCGAAAAAAGGTCAGTTTTTAAATCTTTTTTTTTGCATTGATACATGTCCCCTGGGGCAGGACCTGGGTCCCCAAACACTTTTATGACAAAAACTTGCATATTAGCCTTTAAAATTAGCACTTTTGATTTTTCACATACCATAGATTTTAACGAGGTTTGCATACATTTTTGGTCTGTTTGCATGTTCTGCCGCAAACTGAACCGGGGGGGTGTTTGGTTCATCCCTAATATCAATTGTGCTCTGGATCTGGTCTGGTCCCTGTCTCCCAGGGATGTCTCCCAGGGATGAAGTGTATGTAAGAGGAAATAAAGCTTGCTACTCTATTCGCAAGATTCTTAGTCATTATTTTTATGTCATTATTGATAAGCGAGATCAGGCGATAGTTACCGACCTCACTTGCATCCTTACCCAGTTTGGGGATGACTAAGATATAAGCTGAGTTGAGATCAGTGCCAAGGGGGGCTCCATCCCTGAGAGAGTTGAAAAAACGCTCCAGATGCCAGGCCAGGCAGGTGCCAATTTTTTTGTAATAGCCAGTGGAGAATCCATCCGGCCCAGGCGAGGATCCTAGTTTAAGGGATTTAATGGTATCTAGTATCTCCTCCTGGGTGAACGGACTCTCGAGGAGGTCCCTGTGATCTTTAGTGATGGCAAAGGGAGGTTATCAAGAAAAGTGTCCTGAAGTAGTCGGGGGGTGGTGTGATCGGTTTGTACAGGTCAGAGTAGAATTGTAAAAAGGCGTTCATAATTTTAGTCGGGTTTTGTGTTAAGTCCCCCGATGCAGCACGAATTTTGGGGAAGGCTAGTGTGCATTGTTTAGGACTTAACTTGACAGCGAGTTTGGAGCCAATCCTGTCTTTTTGGGAATAGCATTTGGCCCCGGCCCAGCTGAGGTGCTTTTCTGCCGTCGTCGTAAGGGTCAAGTTGAGAAGGGCATGGGCCGTGTCTAGTTTAGCCAGTGACTCAGGCGTGGGATTGTGTTTGTGTGCCTTCGCTAGAGCATGAAATTCCTCCGTGTGCTTTAGTATATCAGCCCTATGTTCAGCCCTAAGTTTCAAAGCAAGCTGGATGAGTTTCCCCCTGAGGACCGACTTATGTGCCGCCCAGACAGTCGTCGGGGAGAGCTCGCTGGTCTCATTAAGGAAGGAAATACTCTTTAATGGCTGTCTCCAGTAAGGTGCATTGAATCGGGTCACTCAGGAGGGACTAATTCAGAGGCCAACGAAAGGGTCCTCTAGTTCCTGCCTATCTCTGTGTAATCAGAGTAACTATAGAGTGATCAGACAAGGGGGTATCTATAGTCTTGGAGCCTATGATCAACCGGATTGTTGTGGAGTGCGTGAAGAAATGGGATTTTTTATACTTACTGTAAAATCCCTTTCTCTGAAGTTCATTGACGGACACAGCACTCTAATCTTGACCTTAGGGTTATATTGCCATCTTTAGGAGAGGACTAGGCAGAACATAGCAAAACAGCAAAAACACAGCACCAGCCAGGGGGCAGTCCTACTGGCTATAACCCCTCACTCTGCACCCAGCAGCTCAGTTCGTCAAAAAGCAGTACAAACATAAATAGGAGGGGTGGGTGCTGTGTCCGTCAATGAACTTTAGAGAAAGGGATTTTACGGTAAGTATAAAAAAATCCCATTTTCTCTTTTGTTCATTGACAGACACAGCACTCTAATCTTGATCTTAGGGATGTCCCCAAGCAGTGCCAAAAACGAGGGGTGGGAACACAGAGAAAATAAACTCCACCCACAACAAAAAGAACTCCTCATCAGAGGAGCCGCAACATCAGATGGCTGCCCTCAAAACCTTGCGACCGAAGCATGCATCTGAAGATGCGCCCACATCGACCTTGTAAAATTTGGTGAAAGTGTGAACTGACGACCAGGTAGCCGCCTTACACACCTGAGAAAAGGACACTTGATGCCGGAAGGCCCAGGAAGCACTAATTGCCCTGGTAGAATGTCCTGTAATGGGAAAAGGAGGAGCCTGAACCATAGTCTGTCTGATCCACCGAGAATTGGTGGCTGCCGAGACCACCAGGCCCTTCTTCGGCCCGTCCACTGAGACAAACAGAGAGTCTGACCTCCGGAAGGGAGCCGTAGCAGACAGATACACCCTCAGAGCCCTGTTCACAACCAGAGAATGTAAGGCAACCTTCTTGGGATGTGAAGGCCGAGGACATAAGGACGGAAGCACAATGTCCTCATTCAGATGAAAGGCAGAAACTACCCTTTTTAGAAAAGAAGACTGCGGACACAGCACCGCCTTATGGTTGTGGAGAATCAAATAGGGAGACTTGCATGACAAGGCCGCCAACTCAGAGACCCGCCTTGCGGACGTAATAGCCACTAGAAAGATTACTTTCTGAGAAAACGTTAGTAAAGGAAACTCCCTAATGTTCTCAAACGGTAGTTTCTGAAGCACCGAGAGCACCAAATTCAGATCCCATGGGGGCATCGGCGGGCGTCCCTGGAGGAGCCACATGCCGAACCCCCTGAACAATTGTATGCACCAATGAGTGCGCCACCAGAAGCCGCTGAAAAAATACAGCCAAAGCCGATATCTGCCCCTTAATGCTGCTTAACGTGAGCTTCTGGTCCGCCCCCCACTGCAGAAACAGCAGGATCTTGGAAATCGAGTATAAACGCGGATGCCACCCCATCTCCTCACACAGGAATATGTAGGCCTTCCAGGTGCGATGATAAATCTTCCTGGAAGAAGACTTCTGCGCCCTTAGCATTGTGGAAATCACCGAAGCAAACAGCCCTTGGTCCCTCAGCACCTAGCTTTCAACAGCCATGCCGTTAAAGCCAGCGATGGTAAAGCAGGGTGAAGTATCGGACCTTGAGACAGAAGGTCCTCCTGCACCGGCAGCCACCAAGGAACATCCGCCACCATTCGTACTATGTTGGCGTACCAAGGACATCGAAGCCAGTCTAAGGCGATAAGAATTACTGGAATCCCCTCGGCCTCTACTCTGCGCAGCAGACGAGGAAGGATCCTGAGAGGAGGAAAGGCATAAAAATGAGCCGATACTGCCCCCATGAGGCCACCAACATGTATGCCGCATCTGCCCAGGGATCTCTTGACCTGGCCACAACCTCTGTACCTTCCGATTGAGCCGAGAGGCCAGGAGATCCACATCCGGCATGCCTCACCATAGGCAAATGAGCCAAAACACTTCCGGATGTAGTGACCATTCCCCCTGGTCCAGCAACTGCCGACTTAGGTAGTCCAGTTTTCTACGCCCGGAATATACACGGCTGACAGCGCTGGCACACACCGCTCTGCCCACTGCAGGATGTGGGAGACCTCCAGCGCCGCTGCTATGCTCCTTGTTCCTCCCTGATTGACATACGCCACCACCCTGCAGCCTCTGCGACCATGTGGAGAGGCATCGCCTGATTGCCCGCAGTTCCAGAACATTGATCAATAGGCGGGATTCCTCCTGCATCCAACGACCCTGAGCCAACTTTCGGGTGGGGGCAGACCTTCATGCGGAAGCTGATTTGTTTGCAGGCTTGTTAGACTTGCGCCGAGAGGGGCGAATGAAAAAGCCGCTTCTGAGCAGAAAAGGAGGGCCCTTGCCTACAGCGTGGCTCCTTACCCTTCATGGACTGTGGGAGCAAAGTACTCTTTCCCCCAGTAACATCTTTAATAATGTCATCCAGAGAGGCACCAAACAGCCTCCCACCTTGGAAAGGCAACTCCGCCAGCGGTTTCTTAGTTGTCCGGTCCGCAGACCAACATTTGAGCCAAATCAGCCGACGCAGCACTACAGCTGACACCAAGGCTCTAGAAAGCAAGGGGCCGTATCCAGGGCCTCGTCACAAATATATTTCAGGCCATGCACCAACTTGTTCGCCAGTTCCACACAGACTGGGGAAACCTGCTCCTTTTCCCCAACTCGCTGTGCAACAACTTAGCCCATTCAGTAAGTGTTTGTGACACCAGAGCCGTGGCTAACACCGGACGAAGCTCCGACCCCACTACTGTAAACATAGACCGGTCAACCGCCTTGGCCCTTCTGTCGGTAGGGTCCTTGAAAGAGGGGGACCCTTCCACCGGAATTGGGGTTACTTTATTTAACCTGGATACTAGGGGGTCAACCACCGGAGATGTTCATTTCTTCAGGAAACTCTCCTCAAAAGGGTAATGCACCGCCATTCGCCTCGGGAATGAAAAGGCACGCGGCGGGCGTTCTCAATGTCTGTAAATAAACTTATCAAAATAAGTTAAGTAGGGAAAAACCTTAGCAGTGCGGACCAGCTTGTGGGACCCAAAAGGGACCAACACCTGTGCAGATGTCCCAGCCACCTCCTCTATCTTTAGGGTATCTCACACTGCTGTGATAACTGCCCCCACTAGCGCTTTTTCATGCGCTGAAACGGACGCGGAAGATTCCTCCTCACTGTCCGAAGGGTCATGGTTCTCGGCCTCTGATGCATCCCTCCCCCCCCCATCTCCCCGGGAGATGGGGGGGAGGGAGCGTTTTTTACCCACCTTGCGCCCGCACGCCGCTTCCACCCTGGAAATAAACTATTCCAGGACTGCCGACAAAGTGTCCAAGGGCACAGCAGGTGTAGGGGAACCGGTTGCTATCACAGGGGTGTCTGGGGAAGAAGCGCCAGCATCGGACGCCATCCTGACCCACTCCCGCCTGCCACTACGTGGGACCTAAGGCAAGAGACAAATGCCTACCCTCTTAGCTGCCACAGACTGAGGGGCCCCCTGAAGGACTCACCACCCTGACCAAGGCATTGTGCTGCCGTGCTGCTGTCCGCTCTCCCCCCTGCCGGCATCCAACCCACGAGATGTCCTGTGTCAGTTTCATGCTGTTCCTGGCTTAAACAGCCATCCAGCGCTAGAGAACTACAGAAACTGTCCTCCATGCTACAAGAAAATGGCAGCCGGCCGCCTCAGACCACTGGGAAAATGGCCACCGTGTTTCAAGAAAATGGCCGCGGCTACAGGAAAATGGCTGCGGTTCCCGCGGCGACCATTTCCCCTGCATGGCGGCAACTAAGGTAAAAACAAGGCGACCAAACGAAGTGAACAAACGAGGCGCCCAAACTAAGTGAACAAACGAGCGGAACAAACAAGGCTAACATGACAGCACAACCCCCTGCCAGGACCCAGAGATCCCCAGGAGGACCCCTATGCCCAGCCACGCAGCACTCCTAGTACAGGGAGGAGGGAAGAGGCAGGGGGAGGAAAGGGAGAGAAAAGACCCCCCTAATGGACCCCCCCAGGGAGTGACCAGCTGCTCCAGCCTGCCTAAACAAGAGGAGCCATACCTACCCCTCCTGCAGGGACTGCTGGATGCACTCCATAAACAGGCCCATCTCCCGTGCAGTACAGAGTGGCTGTCGGCCATGGCACACTGTCACTCGGACAGCAGTAGCCCTGTCATATGTGTGCCCCGGAGCATAAAGCTTGCCGGCCACCCTGGACAAGAATTGGGCCTGTCGTGGCTGACCCAGCGTGGAGCTAAAGGTCTGCACATGCCCAGTGGCCAGACTGGGGAGACTACAAGGATCTATATTATCCAGCCTGTCACCCAGCCCGGTTGTTGATTGTAGATCACAGGAAGCAAAAACAAAAAATCTTCAAAGAACCACTGCTCCCCATAGGGAGCCAGGTCCTTCTCCTAGACTATGCAGAAAAAAACTGAGCTGCTGGGTGCAGAGTGAGGGGTTATAGCCAGTAGGACCGCCCCCTGGGCGGTGCTGTGTTTTTGCTTTTTTGCTATGTTCTGCCTAGTCCTCTCCTAAAGGTGGCGATATGACCCTAAGGTCAAGATTAGAGTGCTGTGTCCATCAATGAACGAAAGAGAAAGTGGTCTATCCTGGCATAGGAGTTATGGGGAGCAGAGAAGTGGGTATAGTCTTTCGTATGGGGGTTGACCTCTCTCCAAATGTCAATCAGCCCTGCATAATGGAGCAATTGAGCTATATTCGCGCTTTGTTTCGAAGGACGTTTGGATTTCGGTTTCCCGACTGCCGATTTGTCTAGGGAGAGATCAAAGGCAGTATTAGAATCCCGCTGATGTAAACTAACCCCTTCAGGTGTCCTTGCAGTTTGTTTAGCAGAGTTTCAAAGAAGTGTTTTTGACCCTTGTTGGGGGTGTAATAAGATACAAAGGTGTATATCTCCCCATCAGTAGAGCCAGAGACTAAAATGTAGCAGCCTAAGGGGTCTGCTATAATTTCCGGTAGTGAGAGGTTAATGTGTTTTGCAAAGCAGATGGCCACCCCTTTCGTTTTATCTGCTGATCCAGTGAAAGATTGGGGGTATCACTGGTGGAGGAACGAGGGTTTGTATGTATCTGGAAAATGGGTCTCTTGTAGCAAGACCATGTCTGCGTGCATGGAATGATATCATTGGAAAAGTTTCCTATGTTTGATGGTGGAATTTAGTCCCTGAGTCTTGTGTGTGATAAGTTTGAGAGTAGGTGAGGTGTAAGTTGTGTTAGCCATGGATCAGAGGTGAGGGTTCTGCTAAAGAGATCTGTAGCCTACCTTTTACATGGGGAAGCCCAGCCGACAGAAGTTTCAGTGCCCGGGGACCTGGAACAGGAGGCCAGGAGCAGCTGTGGAGCCTGGAGTCACTCAAACAAGAGTAAGCAAGGTAGAGAAGAAAAGGGATGAAAAAAGAGAAAGGGTAAGTGTAAACATAAATCGAATTGCTTATGTTCATAAGATAACGTCAGTAACAAAGTACTCGGGGGTCCCCCAACCCCCTCCCACCCCAGGGGGGTGGACTTGCCATCTCCTACCCCTTAACCTGAGAGGTCCGGAAAGCCCTGACTGCAGGGAATCCGGGAAGAATCCTAGGGCACCTAGGATGCCCACAAATACTATACTGTAGGTGCACTGGGTCCACCACAGCCCCGCCACCTAATATCAAGCTTGTTGAAGACATTCAAAATGCATATAATACAGAGCGCCCCATGAGAAGAACTAACTTTAAATAAACTAGAGCACCTGTAACCCTCCCCAGGCCCAGCATGCAAGGGCTGGGTGGTCCACGGGAGGCACCTAAGCCCAGCTCGGGGTGGCAGCTAGACCCGTTAACCTGTGACAGGGTAAACCCCCACAAATATGTAAGAGCACCTGGTCCACCAGAGTCACTTACCAAACAGACTCTTCAGAGGAGAAGGTTAGAGGAACATGTTAAAAAGAAAACACTTTAAGCGTGATAAACAGTTTCCACCTAGCAGGGGGAAAAACGAAGGCCCCCCTCGTAGGGGTGGAAAACATTCTTGAGGTATTACATAACTATGTAGAAATGGACGGCCACCTATGATAGGCCGCCGGCAGTCAGTAGGAGCCCCCTAAGGGGCTAAAAGGGTAGTCTCATCCACCCTCACCTGGGCCCAAGTCTGGAGTCTCCTTGTTGCTCAGCAGTGGCCAGTCCTGCCAAAGAGGGGGAAGAGGCGAGGAACCTCAAAAGGGGGAATCAGGGGAAGCATCCCAAATGCGTGTAAAGAAAGAACAAAGTCACAGATCAGGGCCCTGATCTATTAGGGGGAGTTTGCCAACCATGGCGGTAGGTTTTCTTTGGATCTCTTATGCTGTGTACACACGACTGGACTTTGACAGCAAAAGTCCAACAGAACTAATCCGTTGGACAATTTGATAGTGTGTGGGCTTCATCGGACCTTTTCTGTCGAAAAATCTGACGGACTTTAGAAATGGAACATGTTTCAAATCTTTCTTTCGGACTCGAGTCCTATAGAAAAATCCATTCGTCTGTATGCTAGTCCGACGGACCAAAAATGATGCTAGGGCAGCTATTGGCTACTGGCTATGAACTTCCTTATTCTAGTCCGGTCGTACGTCATCACGTTTGAATCAGTCAGACTTTGGTGTGATCGTGCGTAGGCAAGTCAGTTTTGTTGGAACTCCGTCGAAAAGTCCGCTCGTGTGTACGCGGCATTAGAGTTCTGTTTCAGCCAAGTGGGTTGCAGCAGGCCTGCTGGCAGGGGCCTCTTTGTGGAGGAGGTGGGTCCTTTGTTGGCTTGGATGGAGGGAGACTCTTGTGCAATCAGGTCGAGGTGCAACAATAAGCGTTCCCTCTCAACAAAAGCAGAAAACCTGTAACCTTTATTCCTATAGGAAAAGTTCAGGCGGAGAAGAAATGACCATATGTAAGTGATTTCCTTACCAATCAGGATCTGGAATAGCGGCTTAAGCGATCTTCTTTTCTGAACCGCGTAGGGGGATAGATAGGGGATAATCTGGATTTTGAGCCCATTTAATATGAGCGTATCGGAGCTCCTTGACTTCTTCATCACTTCCTCTTTTACTGAATAAAAGTGGGGCTTTACATTTATGTCCCTGGGGAGACCATCCGTGCGGGGGGTTGTAGGGCCCTGTGTGCTCTATCCAGTTCTAGGCGGTGTTCTGCAATATCTGGGATAAGTTCTTTAATGAGTGATTTGACAGCCGATTGAACCTTTTTTTCTGCTTTTTTCTCTATCATATCAATCCTCATTCCTATGCAGGATCTGCGTGGATGGATGAGGTGATCTGTGCTGCATTTAATGCTAGGCTTTTTGTTAGCATTTGTGCAAATGCCTCCATCATGGAGGGGAAGTCAGTGGGGGTAGGAGTAACTTCATTAGCTTCACTCACAGCCAGGAGCATGCCTGTGTTAGGATCCAGCATGGGGGTAGTGGGGAGACCTGTACTCAGTCTGCCCAGCAGGGACTACGTGGATAAGGGAGAGGAGGCTAGGTGTAGGGGAGGCCTCATGAAGTGGCCTCCATCTTGGCGCAGCTGAGCGGGCCTGCCGCGGCTGTCATCTGGCGTGAGAGGTTTCTCCTGACTTGCACCGTGGACATCGATGGGTTCTCTGGGGTTTCCCCCGCTTGTACGTGAAGTGCGGAGGAGTGCTCTGTAAGCTCCAGTGGCTATTAGGGGGCCGTGGTGGTGCGGAGCTCTAGATGTCCCCGATGTGGGAGCTTCCGCGCACGCACTTTTTTTGTCCCTTTTAAACCTCTAAGTTCTGTCAGTGTGAATGTCACTTCCCATTTTTAAATAGTTTCATCTCTGAGCATCTTTGTCGTTGTGTGCTGCACGGTGTCGATACTGTCCGATGGAAATTACTCCTCCAACACATCGTTACCATCCTCATCTGCCTCTGATTCGAGATCATTTGAAGACACAGTGTTCCTAGGTTTCTGGGTGCACTCTCTACCTGGCCTAGCAGTGGTAAGTTCCATTGACTTTTCAGCCACAATTCTAACAGCTCCACACTCAGCCCTAGTTTTCTGCCTGTTCTCTTTTAATTACATTTAATTTTAATTAATAACTCCTCTCTTTCTTTTTCTTCAAATAACTTACTTTAGCCAGACTACAATGTAAGGTGTTTTCATTAAAAACACTTTTAAACCACTTACTTTAGCCAGACTAAAATGTAGGGTGTTTTCATTAAAAACACTCCCTCTCAGTCTCTACACATCCCCCTGCACACCTAAAACACCTCTGTTTACAACCTTGAGACCATTCTAAACATGTACTTAACCAATTACACATTACTTGCAAGCATAATAAGCACTTATACTCTATATACAAATATTCGTAAAGGGTAGACCTCCTTCATATATTATTGTACCTTTACCGTGACTGGTCCCTTAATGATCATTCTCTTTATGTACTGTGTGTCTGTTTTATTCTGAGATATTTGTTGACATTCAGTAAGTATATACTGTATTTATCGGCGTATAACACGCACTCCAAGTTTAGGAGGGAAGTTTAAGGAAAAAAACTTACATTTGAAGTGTGTATCTGCAGCCTTGCCCAGTGTCCATCTGCAGCCTTGCCCAGCCTTGCCCAGTGTCCAGCCTTGTCCAGTGTCCATCTGCAGCCTTGCCCAGCCTTGCCCAGTGTCCAGCCTTGCCCAGTGTCCATCTGTAGCCTTGCCCAGTGTCCAGCCTTGCCCAGTGTCCATCTGCAGCCTTGCCCAGTGTCCAGCCTTGCCCAGTGTTCATCTGCAGCCTTGCCCAAAATTGCAGCATTATCGTTTAATGACTGCGCCGCTGAGATTTTTTAAATGATTGCGCCGCTCGTCTTGCAGTCCCACCCATTGGCCCGGCTCCTATGATGGACACATCACTGGTCCAATGGCGGGGCTAGGAGGCGGGACTGCGATTGGAGCCTAGCCGAGCACACAGTACACTCAGCTCAGTCTTTTTCGGCGATGTTCGCTCCTCTCCCACTCAGACAGCAGGGATGCGGGACAGCGTCACTACGAGTGCAGCCGAGAAGAGCCGAGTTGTACTGTGTACTCGGCTTGGCTCTTCTCTGTCTTTTTCGTCGTCCGCGGTGGCTTTTCCCCTCACAAACAGCGGGGATCGGCGTATAACACGCACCCACGATTTTCCCGATTTTAAGGTGAAAAAAGTGCATGTTATATGCCGCTAAATACGGTAAATATCCGTTTCTACCCCTCTCTTAGAATGCTCCGGTGGCTGTGGTCACTCAAAGAAGTTGTCTCTTGTTTAACACTTAACATATCCCTTTGAATTCTCGCCTTAACTCTGGTTATAATCTTTTGTATGTTAGTTAACACTTTAAGTTTAGATCGCACAGCCAAAACTCCTTTGTCCCATATGCACCATAGCAACATAAGTTTCCTTACTTTTCTCAGTTTTTTTTTAACACCTTAGGTGATGCCATAGATACATTTGAGATCTCCCCCATACTTTCTTTCATCCTATAAAGAATACTTAGCAGATTATATGAACATACATACAAAAGCACTTGCCACTCTTATGATATCTGGGTGTGGGCAAGGGAGATTCCTAATTTACTTTGTTCCTATTTCTGAATAAAATCCCTACCTGCCCGAGCTTCTCACCTTACCCACGAGCACCAATGCTACCAATGGGAGTGTACACTTTTTCATAGCGTTACGATAATGATCAACCTGGGAACAACAATATAGAAGCCCCAGACTGCCACACCAAAAAGTATGCAACTTCTTCTGGAGGCACCCGTCCTATTAGGGGGAGCAACTCAGGTGCAAGTAGTTAAACACCTCAGCGGCCACACTCCCTTCCCAACAAAAAATACTCAAGAAAAACAATTTTCTTCTTGAAATCTAAATCTCTATCATATTCACCAGGCTTACCACAAGCTCAGCTACCAGTGGTACTACTTGAAAAATATAAAAATAATAGCCAAATCCAACCTGAGTATTTTAAAATTCTGACACCAAAGCTGTTAGGATAGCCCTTTTACCTATAACCATTAGTCCTGAATAATAACTTTTTATCATCTAATTTACATTTACCTTATTGCTGGCGTCATTCCCTTGGCTACACCCAGATCTGTGCACAGGGAACAGCATATACAATCTTGACACAACACAGGTTGACTATATATACTGTCCCGTTTATTTTCGGCTCATACAGGATGTTAAACACATAAGAAAGACGGGCGTTACTAATCACTCTCTACCAATAAGGGGTACATGTTCAAATGACATATTTCCTTTACGGATGCACTTATGACATATAAATTTAGCTCTGTATCTGAGAAAAACTCATTATTATTATGTCACTTAAAAAAAAAAACCCTTATAATTCCAGACAGACTGTCTGCTGACCAATAAGTTCCTCATTCCGGGTTTCGATTTCAACACAAACCTACTCCTTAAACAACAATATACTTATTTACTACACTTAAAGGAGCAGTCCAGCCTTAAATCGCAAAACACAGTATGAACATAAGGGGGGCTTTTTACATGACCCTATACACCAGCATACCTAACACAACTGGTTTAGCAGCAGAAAAACATTTCTCATCTAAATCAAATGTCCAGAGCTGCCCAGTTTTTTTTGAATGAATGTCTAGAAAATCATTTCTTTGCGTTCGGGGGAACAAAATATGTCCAAATACGGGGCACAGCCATGAACAGCTTTGCAGCCCCCTTGTTTGCAAATTTGTTCGTGTGGTACATGGAGGAACGTGACATTTATACTACTACTGTTTTCTATGATCATGTTAGGTGCTGTAAGCTATATTGGAGACATTTTCCTTATTTGGGATGGTGGTGAACCTGATTTCTTGGCATTTGTTGACTACTTAAATATGATTTCCCCTGGTATCTTCAATCCAGAATATTTACACGCAACATCACCTGCCTTGATGTAATGATCACAATTGTAAATGGGTCACTTAATACTATGATCTTTACAAAACCAACTGATAGGAATACCTTTGCTTCATTACTGGAACAAGCACCCTAAACACCTTTTAAACAGCCAACCCATTTCCCAGTCCTACGCTTCTGTTCCAGAGAGGTTAAAAAAAAAATCGACACCTTAAGATTATGTATATGAAATTTTTGGAACATGGGTATACCCACTTCTGTACTTGATCAAGCCTTGACTAGAGCCAATACGAATTGTGGTAGGACCTTGAAAACTGGTGATAGGCTGCTGTTTATACACATGTTCAACTGTGAACCAGACCGGATCAGACGTGCAGCCACACGGAACCTCAACATTCTTAAAGCTGATGACAACCCAATGACAGAGTTAAAGAACCCACCATTGTTGGTTCACAAAAGTGGGAGGTCTCTAAGGGACTTACTTGTCCAGGCGGACCCTAGACCGAAATATGCTAAGCCAGTCACCAGGCTGTCACAGAAACTGGGGTGTTACAGGTGTTACAACTGTAACATCTGCAACTCCTGGATACGTTTTTACACATCCGCAAAGCGGCAAGTCTTACCGTATACATAACTATATGAATTGCAATACTGTGTATACATCTTAAAATGCCCATGTTCACTGGTATACGTTGATAAGACGATTGGCCCCTTTAAACCGAGATTTCGGAGACACAGAAGTAACATTAGGACAGCCTTGGTGAAGGCTGCCAAGAATGATCCTATTGATCTCGCTAAAACTGTGGCTGTACACTCTGTTACAATGAAACACCAAGTACATGAACTTAGGGGCATGGTAATTGAACATGTCGATCCTTCGGCTATTTTACTTAGGTTTTCCCAGATTTTTTTCATTTATCTATTTTTAGTTTTCATTTCCTTTTTTTCATTTTATTTTTACATGTATTTTTAATTTTTATTTTATTTTGTAGTTTTTATTTCTATTTCCATTTGTTTCTAATGTTATTAAATTTGTTTCTATTTTTTCATCCATCTTTTTTGCTCTGCCTTTTGCATATTTTTTTTTTTTTTTTTCTGCCGATTTCTTCTTTTCCTCTTTCTTCGACTTTACTTCTTCTGTTAACACCTTACACATGCACTTGCTCACTTCTCACACTAGAGAGCTCTGACCTCCCCCCGATGCCTGGTTATCTGGCGGCCGCTGCGGCATCTAGCTTTGCCACAACAACATCATACAGTCTGGAATGTAATACTTCTATTGCGCATACGTGCCAGCATGCACAGCATTGGAAGCTGAATTACAAGCCTCCAGGTTGCTAGCTCAGAATCCAGGGAGCAGCTTCAGGCTTTCAAGGGGCTTAAGTTATTCATATAATTTCCCAACTACAGACTACATTTTTGGAGGCTCTAGTGCACCAGGACAATAGAAACAACCAACAAAATTACCACATTTTAGAGAGTAAACACCCCAGTGTATTTTTCATATATATGATGAGTCTTTTAAAGATATTTTTTGCCACAGATTTTTGGAAAATGTGGAAAGAAAATGAAATTCATGAAAAGAAAATTAATTTTTAATTTTTTTTTTTACAAAAGTAAATAGAACCGCTTCCCAACCGCACTATAGCCAAAAGATGGCTACAGCGTGGTCAGCTAGTTCTGGGAAGGCATGCATGGATGTCCTCCTGGAACCCCCACACCCCTGCGGTGCACATTGAGACCTTCGGACACAGCTGATCACAGATAACAATAAAGGGCCAATCACAGCGGCCCTTCACCATGTGATCAGCTGTGTCCAATCACAGCTGATCACATGTAAACAGACTTGCCAGTTATCGGCATTCCTTTCCTTACGTACTGTCACAGCATGAGGAAAGGAAAGCTGGTAATCTGCAATTCTGATAGGGCACATTTACACTGATAATCAGGGAACCGATCATCAGTGCCATGATTATCAGTGCAGCCCCATCAGTGCCAATTAGTGCAAATCAGCACGGCTTATCAGTGCCCATCAGCACACCTTATTTTTACAAATAACATGGTGGGGGTTTTTTTGTTGTTTAGCAAAAAAAAAAACCCAGTAGTGATTAAATAACACCAAAATAAAGCTCTATCTGTCTAAAAATAATTATAAAAATTACATATGGGTACAGTGTTACATGACCACACAATTGTCATTCAAAGTGCGACAGCACTAAAAGCCTAATTAATTACTAATTGGCCTGGGCAGGAAAGGGGTGAAAGTGCCCAGTATTAAAGTAGTTTAAAAGATATTTCTCACACAGCAAGTGCATACTTAGATTTACATCCCAACACACATTCTGCTACTCATCCCGAGTATGGGGATGTGTAAGACTTCAATGTTTGGACTGATTATGCTACACTATCTCTGGTGACACTGTCACTGGTGTGACAGCGAATCAGGAACACTGGTCTGGTGACACGGAAACTGGTGTGGTGGCAATCAGGGACAGTGTTGATGGCTACACTGATCTGGCAACACTGGCTTTAGTGACACTGGCACCAGTTCCTTTGAGGAAACTGGTTGTACCGTTGAAACCGGTCAGGGATTGCTGCTGGCTTAGATCTGAACACTATAGGTATGAAGATCATCTTGTCTCATCCACAAAGTATGGTGCATGTGCCGACCTCAGTTGCATACATCTCCATACACTCTGCCGTACATTTATAAAGAAAACGTCTGCATACAGTGTAGTAAGTAATATGCAGTAGTGTAGTATTTGATGCTTTTTATACATGAATAAAATGTGAGTATTTTACCTGAGGAGTGGCTGAGTATTATGTGATTGTTAGAACATACTACACTTTATGCAGATGTTTTCTTTCTATATGTATGGCGGAGTGTATGGAGATTCAGCCAGCTGAGGTCAGCATATGCATCCAGGAGTCATACTTTGTGGATGAGACCGGATGTTCGTCATACCTATATAAGGATTGTTGTCCTAAAAGTCTGTTTGATCTGCATTAATTCACAGATACACTTGCAAGGTGACCGAGCATTTTAGCTGGTGGTGGAGCACCTGGTGTGGCAGTGGAGTATATAGTTTATAAGGGTGAAGGACCCTAAACACTGACACTTGTTTGAACTGTAGCAAATAGTTTATGAGGGAGTGCTACTTTCAATTTATTGTTGTTTTTCATACTTTGGATTTTTTTTATGTCATTAAGTGTATAAGGGGTTGATGTCATATAAATATGATTTTGATATGAGATTTTCTGTGATATGTTTGAGCACCTATGATTATGTTCACTTACTACCAAAGGTTGGTCATATAAATTAGGCAATCTGCTGCTGGTGGATGCCACTGTTCTACTTGTGGTAGCCTCATTCTCACCAGAACGCCTTCGTTTGGCAGGCACACTATCCCCCTCCTCTGACTCTGTCAGTGTCCCACTGCTTAGCACTAGCTCATCATCAGAATCCAAATCCAAAGCAGAATCCACACAGATGGAGAGCTCCCCGCTGTTCTCGTCAGCCGCACTTAGAATTTGGTATGCCTCCTCAGTTAAAAATAATTTTTTAGACATGGTGGTGGTGATGAGGGTGCACAGATGGAAGCTAAAGAGCCTGTTCTGATGGGCGCTGACATGCACCGATGAGCCTGCACTGATGAGACTGCACTGATGTGCACTGATAAGCAGCACTAATCAGCTACACTGATGGGTGCTGATGAGGTTCCACTGAAGAGGCAGCACTAATATGCAGCACAGTGTGACACTGATGGCAATGTGACACTGATGGCACGGTGACACTATGGCACTAATGACACTGATGGGTACTGTTTGGGCACTGTATTGGCAGTGTAGTAAGCTGTAACAAAAAGGTATCAAACTCACTCCGATCACAGGATCTCTACTTCCATCACATGTGGTCTCTGTGTGAGGGAAGGAGAGCCGTCAATGGCAGATGATCTCATATCTCATATGTTTACATTTGAGATCAGTTGTCATTGGACACATCGATCACGTGGTAAAAGGTTGCTGTGATTGGCCATTTACCATGATCTGTGATTGGCTGTGTCCAAGGGACAAGCCAATCACAGATTCTTCCCGATGTGTACCCCAGGGGGCCAGCAGGAAGCATGTTCCTAAGAGGATGTCGAGTGATGCCCCACCGGCATTTTTTGGCTATACCGTGGGTGGGAAGCAGTTAATATATTGTAGCGATACCCCCCGAAGGAGCTGCTTAAAGTGGAGTTCCACCCACTTTTACAACTCTTCAGCATCCCTCCGCACTGTAAAAAAATTGGATATTTAAAAAAAATTTTTCTCAGCGCCTACTGTATATCTGCTGTATTCATTTTTCACTTCCTCCTCCCTGGCCGCGGCCCATTGCGTCATTTCCTGTTTGCAATGCCTTCTGGGAAGGGGCGGCAACTTCCTCTGAAACTGCCGTTGCTATGGAAACCTGACCTGAAACCTATTACACTGCTTGTGCTGCACTGAGCATGTGTGATATCTGCAAGGATGAGATCCAGGAAGAAATACAGTCTGGCTTCAGATGCCCACACTTAAGATGGCCACGGCCTGCTGTAAATTTATAAAATAACAAACTACTGCTATAAACTAACAAAACAGACCTTAGTTTACAGACTAACTTTACTAGAATACATTAATCTTGTGTATTATAGGGGTATTTTTATTTAAAAAGTATCATTTCGTCCGGAACACCACTTTAAGTTTGTTTGGTCCGTTACTCTGCCTCTCAACCCCAAAGAATTGTTACAGCCCTGTATGTTGCGGTCATTCAGGTGCTTATCTAATAGTTTCTTGAAACTATCGATGCCCCCCCTGCTGAGACCATCGCCTGTGGAAGGGGATTCCACATCCTTGCCGCTCTTGCAGTAAGAAAATAAAGGTTAGTTGCCTGGATCAACCTCAGTAAATAATTAAAAATATAGAAGATATTAGCAAGTATGTGTAGACCTTCATCCAAAGGAATCACGTAGGATGCAGTTCTGGTAGCCCTATAAGCATACAGGAAAAACGAAGAGAATAAAGTTTTCTTAAGAGAGCAAAAACCGAACACAGTGGGGGGTACAAAAAACTTGCTTTATTGGTACAAAAATATACACCACACTAGTTAACCTAACAAAAGAAGAAGGGGGAAGGCACAGATAAGTGGCTGACACAAACCAATTAAAATAAAGACAACGTTGTCAATAATTTAAAACATGGGGAGCCACGGCTACACATCACACATACATACCGCAGTCACCACTTACAAACTCTGATAATTAAGGAATATGGCTAGTTGGAAGTGGAGGCTGAACTTGAAGGTTTTAGATCAAAAAATAAATGATTTTGGTACAGCAGACTCCTGGTAATCAATCATCGGCCATAAACATGGTATACTGAGTGAATGGATGGATGATTAGTGTGTGCTGATCAAGATTAATTGAGTGTATTAGTTCAGCAAGGTCTGTCAAATGTAGAGACACAGACCATCATTAATAGGCAAGATTGCAGAAAATGTAACAAACAGCTTGACTTGAATGTTCAAAGATTTTATAGTGAGGTACAGCGGGGCAGTAGTATATAGATGAATTTTCATACAGGTATCAACAGGGGGAGTGCTATGGACTGAAAGAGCGCATCCATATATATGCAGTTATAGAATGGATTAATGCTTCTCTCACCAGCTAGGCGGTATCCGTCATCCTCCTGTAGCGTTACTCTACCCCTGAAGCCTTGTGGCTAAGAGCGCCAGTCCATGTATAGCTAGTAGCTGTAGATAAGATGATCCCTCGCTGTGTGTTCATTACCTCACATATGGTTCCACGACCTTCCGGAGAAAAAAGCCATCCGTCAGCTGTTCTTTCCTTGCTGACACTCAAATCAAGGAGAGTGCGGCTCCGGAGTGACGTGCTGACGTCGCGCTTCTGATGCGTTTCACCAGCCAATGAACGCTGGTTTCTTCAGAGCAAGGAATAGTCCGTAGAGTGGATTTAAATAGGCAAAAAATAATGATGTAATTACTATCTCATACCACTAGATGTCATCCGGATCACCTCTCAATACGAACATTCAGCAAAGATACTTAAAGTAAAGGACCCTCTACATAGTTTAAGATTAAACCTCTTTTCTTCTAATTTTAATGAGTGGCCACAAGTCTTGTTAAACTCCCTTTCGCTAAAGTTTATTCCCTATTGTGGGGTCACCAATATGGTATTTGCATATTGAAATCATATCCCCTCTCAAGCGTCTCTTTTCCAGAGAGAATAAGTTCAGTGCTCGCAACCTTTCCTCATAACTAATATCCTCCAGACCCTTTATTAGCTTTGTTGCCCTTCTTTGTACTCGCTCCATTTCCAGTACATCCTTCCTGAGGACTGGATAGCATACTCTAGGTGCGGCCGGACCAGAGTCTTGAAGAGCGGGAGAATTATCGTTTTATCTCTGGAATTAATCCCCTTTTTAATGCATGCCAATATTCTATTTGCTTTGTTAGCAGCAGCTTGGCATTACATGCCATTGCTGAGTCTATCATCTACTAGGACCCCCAGGTCCTTTTCCATCCTAGATTCCCCCAGAGGTTCTTCCCCCAGTGTATAGATTGCATTCATATTTTTGCCACCCAAAAGCATTATTTTACATTTTTCTACATTGAACCTCATTTGCCATGTAGTTGCCCACCACATTAATTTGTTTGGATCTTTTTGCAAGGTTTCCACATCCTGCGGAGAAGTTATTGCCCTGCTTAGCTTAGTATTGTCCGCAAATACAGAGATTGAACTGTTTACCCCATCCCCCAGGTCGTTTATGAACAAATTAAACAGGATTGGTCCCAACACAGAACCATGGGGGATCCCACTAACCACCCCTGACCATTCTGAGTACTCCTCATTTATCACCACCCTCTGAACTCAACCTTGTAGCTAGTTTTCAATCTATGTACTCACCCTATGGTTCATGCCAACGGACCTTATTTTGTACAGTAAACGTTTATGGGGAACTGTGTTACATGCTTTTTCAAAATCCAGATACACCACGTCTACGGGCCTTTCTTTATCTAGATGGCAACTCACCTCCTCATAGAAGGTTAATAGATTGGTTTGGCAAGAACGAATCTTCATGAATCCATGCTGATTACTGCTAATGATACTGTTCCCATTACTAAAATCTTGTATATAGTCCCTATCATCTCAGTTTACATACTATTGATGTTAGGCTAACTGGTCTGTAATTCCCAGGGATGTATTTTGGTCCCTTTTTAAATATTGGTGCTACATTGGCTTTTATCCAATCAGCTGGTACCATTCCAGTCAGTAGACTGTCGGTAAAAATTAGGAACAATGGTCTGGCAATTACTTGACTGAGTTCCCCAAGTACCCTCAGGTGCAAGCCATCTGGTCCCTGTGCTTTATTATTGTTAAGTTTCCAAAGTCTAATTTTAATTCTGTCCTCTGTTAACCATGGAGGTGCTTCCAGCGATGTGTCATGAGGATAAACACTGCAGTTTTGGTTACTGAAGCCCCTCAATTCCCTCGTGAAGACTGAGGAGAAGAATAAATTCAATACCTTCACCATCTCCCCATCCTTTGTAACCAGATGTCCTTCCTCATTCTTTATGGGGCCAATATGGTCTGTCCTCCCTTTTTTACTGTTTACATACTTAAAGAATTTCTTGGGATTTTTTTGCTCTTCTCCGCTTTGTGACTTTCATGTTCTATCTTAGATTATTGCACCCTTACATTTCTTGTTGCATTCTTTATAAAGTCTGAATGCTGATGATGATCCCTCAACCTTGTATTTTTTGAAGGCCTTCTACTTTGCTTTTATATGCATTTTTACATTGGAGTTAAGCCATCCAGGACTTTTGTTTGCTCTTTTTAAATTTAATACCCAATAGGATGCATTGGCTAATGCCCTTATTTAATATGCTCTTAAAGCAAACCCATCTCTCCTCCGTGTTCTATGTTCCTAAGATTTTATCCCAATTTGACGAATGACAACGGTCATTCTGTTTCCCTCAAATCCTGAAATCACAGACCCAGGCAGTAGGCCACAAATGCAATGTATCACTTTAATAATTAATGTGAGAGCTTCCCTTTAAAGGTAGTCACTGGAATCACTAAATTACTGATACTGAATGAGTAACAGAAATGGTCCTTATAATGGAGATACCCAGGATCTTCGGCTAGCCTGACATTGGTGCACTTGATGTCCTGTTGAGCAGGGTAAACAAATGGGTACTTGAAAGTATCCTTATAGGCAAAGTGGGATGTAGGATGCTAGCAGTATCCTGATAGGCAAAGTAGAATGTAGTGACTGTTCAGCAGTTTTCAAGTATTCCTACAAATGTGGGCACTGGTGAGGCAATGCTGCTTGACTACTGTGTCTTTAAAGATGGGCAAACACCCGCTCAACCATCCTGCGACCAAAGGATCAAGCGACCAGTTCCCTGAAAGGCCAGACTGACCACCTTGTAACCGGATAGGCCCACGCCCTCAGCAACATCTGGAGATATAGCCAGGATCCCTGTCAGGCTGGAAGTCTGTCGCCTTCCGACTTCTGGAACTGTGGCAGGATCAATACACCGACCTCTGGAGCTGTGGCAGGATCAACACACCAACCTCTGGAGCTGTGGCTGGATGGATCCCCTCTGTGGGTAACAGCAGCCCCTCGGATCATGTCTGTCACTCTCACTGCCTCATCCACTCAAACTCCTCAGAACAATAAATGGAGTCTTTAGCCAGCCCTCTGTTTTGCAAACCCCTCGGGGATTTGTAGTTTCTCCATTTATTGCAGTCTATGAGGCCGTTTTGTGAGGGAACTGCATGTCCCAGAATCCATTGCAGCTCTCCCTGTATTTCAGTACAGTCTCTTCCATTGGCTGCTGTAACCGTGCCTTTAATTGGCTTACTTTTTCCTGCCAAGAGGGGCATGAGAGAGGCTATTGAATGCAGAGCTCTGTGTGTGTCAGCTCACATTACATTAAAGCGGGGTTCCACCCAAATTTTGAACAATATCTGTATGTATTCTCTTCCTTGCCTAGATGCTGACATGCCATTTAAAAAAATTTAAATCGCCGTAATTACCTTTTATTTTTCTATTCTTCTTTGCACTTCCTGGTTCTCCTCCCGTGGGAGTAGGCATGTTTCTAGCCTCTCCCAGACTCCTGGGAGCTAGTCTCAGGCTTCCCAGGATGCCACTGAGCATATGCGGGAACGAGCGGTGAATGCTGGGAGCACAGCATTCACCACATCCAGGAAATAAATGCTTGTGGGCTTCAAATGCCCACAATGAAGATGGAAACCACCTGCAGCGAATAATATAAGTTATTCTTTCCAACGAAATCTGACACAGGCGGACATATTACACACAATATGCGAGTATGTAATGCTGAGAAGAAAAGTTTGTGAATGAACGCAAAAAAAAAAAAAAAACGATAGATAGGTGGACCCCCGCTTTAACTCAGTCAGTGAAAACAGGAAGAAGGAGGGGGGTGAAAAAGCCCATACAGACATGAAAGCCAGCTCTCTGCCCTCTTTCAGGCTGGAAAGCCTATGTACATGCAGTCATCTGTGTTAATGTCAGTCTTTAGCTGCAATACCCGGTACAATATGTATTTTGAAGCTTACACTTTTATCATGTGCAAGTTTTGATTATGTGTTCTGTGATGGATACTTCAGCAAGTATTTTGATGTATATTGTGTATGAAGTATTTTATGAGTTATTGATATATTGGTTTTATGCACTTATAAAAATAGGTTTTAGATTTTCCTTGGGTCTGAAATATAGTGCAGAATCACCCTTTTGCACATTCTTTTTGGGTTCAATGGCTGCTGTAATGACAGTATGTTTAAAAAAAAAAAAGATCACAGGAGGATTTACTAAAACTGGAGCAGGCAAAAATCTGGTGTAGCTCTGCATAGAAACCAATCAGCTTCCAGGTTTATTTTCAAAAATGAATTGAACAACAACTCCCCCCAGAGTGATTCCGATGGTGCTTTCCTGGCTTGTAAAGGAGGAGGAAAGATGGATCTGGAAGAGACCATAGCTTGTTTGCCAAAAGATTTATGATGTCCGAATACCATGTGTTGGCTAAGCAAATGAGATCAGAATCACCAGACTTTCCTCCACGTTTATCCTGTGTTAGGCTCCATTCACACTAATGCATTTTTTAATGCATTTTGCAGAAATGCATGGGAATTTTTTAACATGGGTTCCTATGGAACATGTTCACATCAATGCATTTTTGTGCCTCTGCGTTTTTGGAAAGGGTCGGGGAGTTTTTTTCATGCAAAATGCAGAATTTTGCATGTAATAGAATTCAATGGACCCGCATCCAAAAACGCAAGTACCCGCGTTTTTGCCGCGTTTTGCATTTCTTTTTTCATTGTATTTTTTTTAACACTGTATACAGTATTAAAAAAACACTGTAAAAAAAAACTGCAAAATGCAAAACACGGCAAAAACGCATGTTCAAAAACGCGGCAAGCACCAAAAAAAACCCTGCAGAAACACTCAAAAGCAACATGCATAGATGTGAATCGAGCCTAACAGTTGAGGAAGAAGCTGCAGTGGAGGAAAAGCATACAAAAGAGAAAAACGATTCCAAGTAGTTACCAGGGCAATCATTGTCAAAAGCCTGAGGATCACTGCTCTAGAACACAAACTTGTCCGGTCTGTGGGTAAACCTCGACACCAAGAGATGCACATCTGGCATCCCCCCACTACAGACAAGTCTCTGTGAACATCTCCAGGTAAAGGGCCCATTCTCCTGGATTAAGCTGTTGATGACTGGGAAAGTCCACCTGACAATTTTTCACAATGTGAATATGCATGGCAGCGTGACTTCTTGTCTCTCCTTGATGGTTTATGCATGCCACAGCTGTGACATTGTCCAACTGCACACTGACTAGGAGACCATAAAGGTAGAAAGACCAGTGTAGGAGAGCCTGTCAATTTGCCCAAAGTTCCAGGATGTTTATCAGCAACTTCTGCTGATTGTCAAGATCTTCCTGTTTATTGGAAGGAAGGCTCTCCAGGTATCCAGCAGCTGCATGAGTATCCCTCATTCCAAAGCCGACCTTACGTTGGGAGTCAGGTGCATTGGCAGGTCCAGGGACTCCTGACATTTGTCCCATACCAACAGAATATTAGGTTGGAGGGCTCTGAATTGAAACTGGGCTTAGGGGACTGCATTGAAGGAGGCTACCATCATCCTAAGCACCTTCATACAGGCCCAAGTTGAAGAACTTACTAATGACTCCAGGGGCTCGAAGATACAGGCACGTCTTCTGCAGAAGTACTTTTTCCTGTGCCATGTTGAGGTCTAAGGCTAAATACTACGAATGTTGTCTTGGAACCAAAGCTGACTGCTGGATATTTGAAGTCAGCTTTTGAACCAGCATGTCATACCCACAATACATATACCCTGGTTCCTCAACAACCCGAGAACCAGAGCCTACATCTTGGTAAACACTCTCAGGACCATGGCCAGGCTGAATGGCAACATCAAAAATTCATAGTGTTAATCCTCTATTGTGAACCTCAGAAACCAGGCTGGAAAATCTAGATATGTACAGTGGATAGAAAGTCTACACACCCCTGTTAAAATATAAGGTTTCTGTGATGTAAAAAAATGAGACAAAGATAAATCATTTTAGAACTTTTTCCACCTTTAATGAGACCTATAAACTGTACAACTCAGTTGAGCAACAAACTGAAATCTTTTAGGTGGAGGTAAGTAAAAATAAAAAAATAAAATAATATGGTTGCATAAGTGTGCACACTCTGAAACTAATGCTGTGTTGAAGCCCCTTTTGATTTTATTACAGCACTCAGTCTTTTTGGGTACGAGTCTATCAGCATGGCACATCTTGACTTGCCAAAATTTGCCCACTCTTCATTGCAAAAACACTCCAAATCTGTCAGATTGTGAGGGCATCTCCTGTGCACAGCCCTCTTCAGATCACAGATTTTCAATTGTATTCAGGTCTGGGCTCTGACTGGGCCATTCCAAAACTTTAATCTTCTTTTGGTGAAGCCATTGCTTTATTGATTTTGATGTATGCTTTGGGTCGTTGTCATGCTGAAAGATGAAGTTCCTCTTCATGTTCAGCTTTCTAGCAGAAGCCTGAAGGTTTTATGCCAATATTGACTGTTATTCAGAACTAAAAGAAAAACAATTTTTTTTTGCGCTAACCAAGTACAAAAAAAAAATAAAGTGCCGCTGCTTGTGTTAGCCTAAATACTAAAAGCTCAAAAACATATAATCCAAAATTAACAAGCGAGCATCCATTAATCAATTAATTATCAAGCTGTGAATAAAAACGTGAACAAATGTGACCTTAGAAAAAACAAAAAGTGTGCGTGTCACAGTATATAACTGTGTATAAACAAAACCGTCATTCAAGTGTCACAATGTATGACTGTGTAAAAAACAATGATATATATCATCAAGTGAACAAAAATAACAATGGTGCAATAAAAAGAAAGAAGTCCATGTGTATAATGATCACACCGTGAAACCCATGGAAAATCAGTATTAACTTGTGATATATAGGAACAGAGTCCACATAGATGATAATATCAGCATGAAAAGACTTCCAATATTCTGAAACTTGAGTGTTCCTGCAGCCAAAACATATAACAATAATGCCACTTACCGGATCAGTTGGACCTCAGATAATAGAGATCATAAGAGCCTGATGCATCAGCTTGATGGCAAACGATACAATCCACCTGTCCTTCGGTTCAGGGATAGGGGCTCTTATCCAGCCACAAAGAACAAAGGTAGGTGTTTTCCTGACAGATTCTTGGATAACAGGATCAGAGAAAAGACCCCACCACGGACCAGGATCTAATATTTTGTTACAGAAAAAGTCCACCCTCCATATGTTCACCTCTAGGTCACATTTGTTCACATTTTTATTCACAGCTTGTTATTCAGAACTGTTCATAATTCTCTCTACTATGACTAAGGCCCCTGTTCCAGCTCAAGAAAAACAACCCCAAAGCATGATGCTGCCACCACCATGCTTCACTGTGGGTATGGTGTTCTTTTGGCGATACATATCTTTTGGAATTATGGCCAAAAAGTTCAACCTTGGTTTCATCAGACCATAATACATTTTGCCACATGCTTTTGTGAGACTTCAGATGTGTTTTTGCTAAATTTAGCCAGGCTTGGATGTTTTTCTTCATAGGAAAAGGAAAAGAAAAGTCTTGCCACCGTACCCCATAACCCAGACATGTCAAGAATACGGGAGATTGTTGTCACACAGCCAGTACTTGGCCAGATATTCCTGCAGCTCCTTTAATGTTGCTGTAGGCCTCTTGGCATCCTCCCTGACCAGTTTTCTTCTTGTCTTTTCATCAATTTTGGAGGGATGTCCAGTTCTTGGTAATGTCACTATTGTGCCATATTTTCTCCACTTGATGACTGTTTTCACTGTGTTCCATGGTATATCTAATGGCTAGGAAATTATTTTGTACACTTCTCCTGACTGATACCTTTTAACAATGAGATCCCTCTGATGCTTTGGAAGCTGTATGCGGACCATGGCATTTGCTGTAGGATGTGACTAAGAAAATGTCAAGAAGACCTACTAGAACAGCTGAACTTTATTTGGGGTTAATCAGAGGAACCTTAAATGATGGCACGTGTGTACCAACTCCTATTTAACATTCGTTTGATTGCGTAATTCTGAACACAAATACATCCCCAGTTATAAGAGGGTGTGCACACTTATGCAACCACTATTTTATTTTTATCCCCCCCCCTAAAAGATTTCAGTTTGTTTTTCAATTGAGTTGTACCGTTTATAGGTCACATTAAAGGTGGAAAAAGTTCTGAAATTATTTATCTTTGTCTATTTTTTTTACATCACAGAAACCTGATATTTTAACAGGGGTGTGTAGACTTTTTATATCCACTGTAGGTAAGCATCCTTCATTTCCATTCATCCCTAACAAAGCAAAGGAAACACCAATCGTATAGGCTCCATTCTAAATTTTTGTACCTTTAAGAGCTTGCTGAGATGCAGAATAGACTGGACGTCGGTTTGGGTTGGGAACAATCATAACACAAAATATAAATCACAGTGTTTCCAAATTAGCTATGGTAGTTCGCAACACCAGTGTAATATTGTTTAATGTGCTCTAAATGTATGTTTAATGTCCAATATATAAAACTCAACAGTGAAAATTCAATTTCACCATGTGACTCGTGATTCACCTACTCCCAGCACTCAATCCCACTCACCAGATGTTTACGTCACTCAAAATAATGATTGGCATATAAGACTTTTTCCAGGATATTGCCTCCAGCTTTCCTCTGATGTCCCACTTTCAGCCTATATTCCCCTTTAAGGGGTCTACCAAGCAGCCAGCATCCAAAAAGGAAAATACTCAGGTAGTGCAATACTGTAAAGTACCATAAAATTTATTTCATTCAAACCCATTAAAAACTCACTCACAAGCAATCAATAGATATTGCAGAAAGCCAGGGTTGCCAGGCCGGATTACGTAGATAAGAAGGGGGTGAAAATGGGTGGGGTGTGAGAAGGTGGACAGCTGGATGATAGGATGGACACTCTTTCAGCAGATCTTGATGGTACCAATATACTAGACTATGACACGAAGATAAGGCAATCCCTCTGGAAACCATGCTGCTTTACAATAACCCCCTCCACCTCTCTGGGTTTGTTTCTTCCAGAGAGCCCAGGGGATACATAACTATACAGAGCAACAATGAGGGATAATACATACCTGCAGCGATTAGGTCATTAATTGAACCTTTTATAACCAGTGACTAGAATTTACATCTCTACTTTCTGAAGTTACAAGAATCAGGTTGAAAAAATATATCTAGTTCAACCAAAAAAAAACAAAAAAAACATACAATCCCATATACACAATCCGTCACCCACAGTTGATCCAGAGGACAGCGAAAAACCCAGCAAAGCATGCTCCAATTTGCTACAGCAGGAGAAAAAAATCCTTCCTGATCCCCCGAATCAGATTTTCCCTGGACCAACTTTACCTATAAATGTCAGTACCCAGTTATATTATGTACATTTAGGAAAGAATCTAAGCCTTTTTTTTAAAAGCAATCTACTGAGCTGGCCAGAACCACCTCTGGAGGGAGTCTATTCCACATTTTCACAGCTCTTACTGTGAAGAAACCTTTACATATTTAGTGATGAAATCTTTTTTCCTATAGACGTGCCCCCTTGTCCTCTGATGAACTTAAAGTGAATAACTGAACACCAAGTTCATTATATGGACCACTTATGTATTTGTACATGTTTATCATATCCCCTTATTCGCCTCTTCTCAAGAGAATAAATTTAGCTCCTCTAATCTTTCCTCATAACTGAGCTCCTCCATGCCTCTTATCAGTTTGGTTGCCCTTCTCTGCACTTTCTCCAGTTCCCCAATATACTTTTTTGAGAACTGGTGCCCAAAATGACACTGCATATTCCAGATGAGGTCTTACTAATGATTTGTACAGGGGCAAAATGATATCTCATCGGAGATCCATACCTCTCAATACAAGAAAGGACTTAGCTCGCTTTGGAAACCACAGCTTGGCATTGAATGATATCATTAAGCTTATGATCTACCAAAACCCCCAGATTCTTCTCCACTATGGATACCCCCCAGTTGTACTCCCCCTAGTATGTATGATGCATGCATATTCTTAGCCCCCAAGTTCAGAACTTTACATTTATCAACATTAAACCTCATTTGCCACTTAGTTGCCCAGTTAGACAGTGCATTGAGGTTGGCTTAACATCCTGTAGCTTGGTGTCATCTGCAAAGACAGAAATTGTACTTTTAATCCCAGACCCTATATCATTTATAAAGCTATCAAAAAGTAAGGGCCCCACACTGAACCTTGGGGTACACCACCGATAACCTTAGACCATTTAGAGGAAGAATCATTAACCACTACTCTCCAAATTCATTTTTTAAGCCAGTTTTCTATCCATTTACAAACTGATCCTTCCAAGCCTGTAGACTTTACCTTACACATCATGTGTGGGGAACTGTGTCAAACGCTTTTGCAAAATCCAAGTATACCACGTCCACAGCCACCCCTCTGTCCAAGGTTTTATTTACCTCCTCATAAAAAGAAGTCAGGTTTGTTTATTAACTTCTGTCTTTCATGAATCCATGCTGTCTGTTGCTTTTTTTCCAGCAAGGACTCGTCTATGTGACATACAACATGTTCTACAACCAAGAACAACCAACTACTTCAAGTCAACTCCTCCTATCAACCGGAGTACCTTCCCCTGCCTCAACTAACTGTAAGTGGTCAAAACCGCCCCCACCGCACGATAACACACTAAAAATGCCACTTAACATACTATCACTCAATGTGAACGGACTCAATCACCCTGCCAAACGCCCCTCCCTTTGGAAAACTGCCCAAGAACACAACTGCGACATCTTATGTGTCCTAGAGACACACTTCTCAATCTCTGCCATGCCCAAATGCTCCAACAACCGATTCCTGCATATCTTTCAAGCCTCCTTCTCCTCTAAACAAAGGAGTCATGATCGCCATAAAAGATACAGTAACCTTCCAATCACACAGATCGGTCCTAGACCCAAATGGTAGATTTATCACACTGATATGTACCACCAACAATACTCCCTATACTAAATTGGGGGGGGGGGGGACTTGGGGACATCTACTCCCCTAACACCCGACAAATGAACTTCCTCAGGAATCTCATGCGAACTGTCAAACCAACTCAACAAGGCCACCTGCTAATATGTGGCGACTTCAACTTAATTCCAGATGTACACCTGGACTCATCCTCTACAGCTAAAAGACACGAATTTCCTCTGAAAAAATTCTTACTTGCCCAAGATGGCTCTGAAAGGGATTATACGTACACCTCTCCACTTCACAAGTCGTATTCACGCATAGACTTGTTTCTCACTGATAAGTGGCTCCTCCAAAGAATACAATCACCGGATATCCATACCATATCATGGGCAGACCACGCACCTATCAGCATTTCTATTACTGATACTTTATCATGCCCCACCAACAGACTTTGGTGACCGAACAACTTCATATTGCAACACCCAACATGCAGCACAGCGCTCACAACCCAGCTATCTGAATTTTTCACAAACAATTTAGGTTCGGTACCTGACCCCGGTATGGTATGGAGCGCCCAAGGCATTTGTAAGAGGTATACTTATACAGATGAGCTCTCGCATGAAAAAGGAGAGGACGCAGCGTCTAGACATCCTAATAGGCCAAATAAATGATCTAGAAAAGTAAAACAAAATTAGTCCCCAAGCACAACTATCGGCCAAACTTTTATCCCTACGTCAAGAACTTAGAACCCTACTCTTGCAGTTCTTTGAAAAAACCCAATGAAAACACCTTTCTTAACCAAATCAACCTTCCAACCCTGAATGAAGACCAACTTGCCACTAGGGATTAGCCAAACACCCCCCCCTGTTCGGTTCGCACCAGAACATGCGAACAGGAAAAAAGTTTGTTCGAACACGCAAACACCGTTAAAGTCTATGGGACACGAACATGAATAATCAAAAGTGCAAATTTTAAAGGCTTATATGCAACTTATTGTCATAAAAAGTGTTTGGGGACCTGGGTCCTGCCCCAAGGGACATGGATCAATGCAAAAAAAAGTTATAAAAATGGACGTTTTTTTCGGGAGCAGTGATTTTAATAATGCTTAACGTGAAACAATAAAAGTGTGTCCATGCCATGGATGTGGAGCGGCCTGGAGAAGAAGATGAAGAAGAGATGAAGATGAAGAAGAGAAGAAGGTGAAGAGAAGAAGATGAAGAGAAGAGCGGGAGCCTCCCTCCATGCCATGGATGCGGAGCGGCCCGAGGAGAAGAAGGGAAGAAGATTCCGCGGAGGAGATGCTGGACGAGAACACCGGAGGAAGAACCAGAAGAACCAGAAGAAGGAAGAAAGAAGAAGCATTTAAATAAAGGAATTGTCAAAAACTGTCTCTTGTCATTTTTAACATTTTTGACAGTTTTTTAGTGAAATGGTAGGGGTACTTTTGTACCCCCTTACCATTTCACACAGGTTCCAGATTCCGATAAGCCTCCCGCCCGCAGACCCCCACAACCACCGGCCAGGGTTGTGGGGATGAGGCCATTGTCCTCATCAACATGGGGACACGGTGTTTTGGGGGGCTACCCCAAAGCACCCTCCCAATGTTGAGGTCATGTAGCCTGGTACGGTTCAGGAGGGGGGGCGCTCTCTCATCCCCCCTCTTTTCCTGCGGCCTGCCAGGTTGCGTGCTCGGATAAGGGTCTGGTATGGATTTTTGGGGGGACCCCACGCCGTTTTTTTTTTTACATTTTGGCACGGGGTTCCCCTTAATATCCATACCAGACCTGAAGGGTCTGCTATGGAATTTAGGGGGACCCCCACCGTCATTTTTTTTTTTTTTTTAATTTTGGCCGGGGTTCCCCTTAATATCCATACCAGACCTGAAGGGTCTGGTATGGAATTTAATGGGACCCCCACGTAATTTTTTTTTTTTAATTTTGGTTCGGGGTTCCCCTGTGGGGAATTCCCATACCGTTTTTATCAATGAACTTCTATGTGTATTGTCGGACCAGCAATGCAATAGCCGCGAGTAGTTTTAGATGACTTTTTTTCCTTTGAAATGTCATTTTGCTGTCAGACTGTTCTAAACACGGGAAACATGCGCCCCTTTACAGGCATACTATAGACACCCCCCAGCTACGAAATTTAAAGGGACATTACACTTCTATTGTTTCACTTTAAGCATTATTAAAATCACTGCTCCCGAAAAAACGGCCATTTTTAAAACTTTTTTTTGCATTGATCCATGTCCCCTGGGGCAGGACCCAGGTCCCCAAACACTTTTTATGACAATAATTTGCATATAAGTCTTTAAAATTAGCACCTTTGATTACTCCCATAGACTTTTAAAGGGTGTTCCGCGCATTCGAATTTGCCGCGAACACCCCAAATTGTTCGCTGTTCGGCAAACTTGCAGTTCGACTCAAACTCGAAGCTCATCCCTACTTGCCACCCTTAATGACTCCTTTACAGCCAGCGAAATTCAATTCACCATCAAATCCTTACCTATGGGAAAAGCCAATGGCCCAGATGTGCTTAATACTGAATACTACAAACAATTTGCACAGCTGTTAGCTCCTCACATGACCACACTATTTAATGATGCTGCCTCCTCATCTATATCCCCTCCGAAATGCTGCAGGTGTTGATTTTAACCCTTCCGAAACCAGGTAAGGAGCAGACAGCCCAATTTTAGACCAATCTCTTTACCTAAAAATTGACCTAAACATTTTCGCCAAAGCAATAGCGACTTGTTTGAACATACTCCCCACTCTAATTCACCGGGACCAGCCAGGTTTTACCAAAGGGCGCCAAGCATCAGATGCAACCAGAAGACTCAAACATCATCCAATTAATCGTCCGAGTCCAGCGGAATGCCTTCTCTGCTCCTCTCTTTGGATGCAGAGAAGGCATTCGACAGGATTCATTGGACAAGTCCTTCTCAAATTTGGTTTCAGTGGAAGAATACTACATGCTATTCTTGCCCTCTACACCATCCCCTCTGCAAAAGTATGCTCAGCAAATATGTTATCACAAACATTCCACATAATCAACGTAACAAGGCAGGGGTGTCTGTGACGAACGCGGGAGTCAGATCCCTGCCCTCCTCGCTAACTTGAAACGAAGGACCGGCCAACCTCACACCACGCTGTCACTTACGTAACAATGCCACTCTCAGCTGCGCCCAGCACAAAGATTTTCCAGCTTGCGGGACCACAATCTAGGTGCGAGCAGCCTGAGAGTGATTGTCACTTGGCTAATTACACAATTAACCCTTTAACTGCCACCACCCCTGTTTAAAAGACAGAGCCGGGGGAGACTCGTAATTTTAGCAATTATAATTTTAGAATAAGCGTCTGGCACACACACTGCCACCACCTACAGGTCTGCTCAGAGTCTTACTCTACAACAGTAGTGCCCTTCAAGAGGCAGGTTCGTTTGTAGCTTGCATTAAGAGCTTTAGAGACAAGGTTAACACTTTTCAACATAAGGGTTTATTATAAAAAGGTCAAAGTTGATGCAAATAAAACATTTACAGAAAAAAGATGTTTCAAAAGATAAAGACAATATACAGCCGCAAAGCAATAAGGTAGAATTGGGAAGATAAGAATACTTGCAATTAATGTCCGAGGGTTGATCAGAGTTCGATCGATGAGCTAGGTAATCGGTTCTCAACTTGGCAGATGTTTCTTCTTGGATGGTAAAAGGAGAACTGCCCATTGTCTTGGCATCTCCTCTTTTCTGTCAAATCAAAGGGGGTGTTGACAGCGACCAGTGACCAATCGTCTGGTCATCTTGTTTAGGGGTTGGTTGCTGGGAGGTGTCTACACTCACGTCCCAGGTAGATTTTGTGATACATATTCATATATCTGCATCTATAGTGTTTACAGACTGCAAATATCTATATTATTATTCAGCGTGAGATTTCCTTCATAACAAATCTAAACATGCCATATCTCCAGTCTATAGTCTACTTAGGAGGAATAAGGGGTACCAGTGATTTCCCATATGACCTGACATAGCGTGTCTGGACTTGAAATGTTAAAAATTATCTGAGGAAACTAAATATGTCCATATTATGGCTATGCTATTACTAAGTCGGAAGTTATGAAACATGCTGAAATGTCATTCTTATTCTACTGTTTTAAGCTGGATGTGTATTCAGACATTTTACAACCGGGGCCTGTTAGGTCTCTGAATGGAGAGGGTGACAGTTTTACGACAGGCCTGAACATTCTGCCCTTTCAACAGGCTGTTTTTTACTGACCTAGCCTGGTTCTGTTTTCTCTGTTGAGATAACCTTTTCTGTTGAACTTAAAAAGCTTTGAATTCCTAAGACAAGGGAGGAGGGAGGAGGGAGTTCAGATTTCTCTGTAATGTACACGGTTAGCCAAGCTGTCATGGCTGCGTTCCAAACAACATGGCAGCTAGCTACAGCGTTTCATGTCCAGTACGTGATATCGTTACAGTATCCACTTTCCCCTCTGATATTCAACCTGCTTATGGAACCCTTGGTAGAACATATTAGAACCAACCCCAAGATCTCTGGTTTTGCAATAGGATGCATATCTTACAAAATTAGCCTATTCGCTGATGACATCATCCTTATGGTCCCGAGTCCGGCTCCTTCCCTGGTAGAGATACAAAAAACCCTCCACTGGTTCAGTAAAGTTTCATACTTTTTTTTCCCAAAGGTGCTTTATTGTTGTCATGTAGGGTGATAGCATATCAATCGATATAGTACAGAACACTGCATGGCTGAATATACATTTTCATATACAAAATGAGATATGTGGGAAAATCACTATATACAGTAACTAGACAACATCCATGAATTCATAATGCAGAAGATCTGGGTACCAGCAAGTGTATTACAGACTCCTATAATACAATGATAACAATGGAGTAATCATTATTGAACACCTAGCTGGAGGTCCAGGGGGCGCTCACCTTCTGGTATTTCCACTGACATCCCTGATTAATGTACGTGATTCTATATATAGGGCAGTCTCAATCTGTGCCTTCCAGGAGGAGAGAGATGGGGGGGGGCAGGCGTGATCCATTTTAGGAGAATCTCTTTGCATAAAATAATAGGTAGGAGATTAATAATTTGGAGTGATGAGAGCGTTGTGCATCCTCAGGAACCCCCAAAAGGGCCAGTTCGGGCAGTATTGGGAGGGACAATTGTAGTCTTGAATTTATGACGCTGAATACCTCCGACTAGTAGGTCAAGACAATGGAGCAGTCCCAAAACATATGGAAAAATGTGCCTATATGTGTTTTACATCTAGGGCATACAGGGTCTCTGTCCAGAAATATTTGATGGAGCTTTTGGGGTGTGTAGTAGATTCTAGGTAAAAATTTCACCTGGATGAGCTTGTCATTGGAGGAAATAACCAGTTTGGGGCCATATTCAAGACAGTCCTCCCAACCCTCCCTGTTCAGTAAGGTTATATCCCTATGCCATGTGTCCCATAGTCTCTCTAACTTGGGGGAGTCGGTACCCAGGAGTGCACCGCATAAGGTGGAGAGGGGTTTAGTAAGGTCACCCGGGGCCAGAAGTTCCTCAATGAGGTCAGCCTGGAGGAGAGGCAAGCGAGAGAACTGGGCCCTAGCCGCATGCCGTAACTGCAAGTATCGGAACCGCATCCAATGGGGCAAATCGTACTTGATCAGCAGGTCTGCGAGCACCCTGGGGCATGACTTGGCCCAAAGTTGAAATGCCATACCTAGACCACACGTGGGGGTCTGGAATGGTGTGGAAGTGCGGTAGGTCAGGATTTCCTCACAGTGGATGCGCTGGCGACCATTGGTCCAGCCATACAAAACATCGCCGAGCAGCAGTCCATACTCTCCATGTCGCCCGCGTAGGTCTCGGAGTCGCCTCATTTGCCCCTGGTCCCCTGTAGGTAAAGTTGCGGAGCTCAGCCAGTGGGCACAAGCAGCTCGCCTCCAGACAGACTGCCGCGTTGGACTTGGATCCTTGGAACCACCATTGAACAGTCACCAGCACCGTGGCCCAGTAGTAAGTTTGAAAGTTAGGGAGGGCTAGTCCCCCCAGGTGAGCAGGCATCCACATTGTGGAGTGAGACAATCTGGGGACTGCTCCATTCCAAATAAAGGAGCCCACACATTTATCTATCTCCTTAAAGAATGCGACAGGGACCCATACCAGACAGTTCCTAAACAGGTAGTTCAATTTAGGCAGCATCACCATCTTAAGGAGATTAATACAACCCAATAGGTTAAGAGGAAGGTTCGCCCATGCTGCACATTGCGTAGGGTAGTCAGGAAAGGTAAGAGATTTTTCCCAATATAGTCTAAGGGGCGTTTAGTTACCAGGACCTCAAGGTAGCGGAATTCCTCAACCCACCGCAGGGGAGAGGAGGCTGCTCCGTGGACTGCTCCATCATCTATGGGGAAAAGTACTGATTTGGCCCAGTTGATCCTGATGCCTGAGAACCCATTTGCAAGGCGAAAATTCGCAAGGCAGCCAGGAGCAAGGGACCCGCATCATTAAGGTATAGTAATGCGTCGTCCGCGTAGAGGGACAGCCGCTCTTCCAGCTTACCCAGCTGCAGGCCCAGGACATCCGGGGCACACCTGATCAAAATTGCCAGGGGCTCCAGAGCCAAAGCAAACAAACTGGGGGAGAGCGGGCATCCCTGCCACATGCCACAAAAGAGGGCAAATGATTCAGATTATTCATACAGAACGTTCTCTGGGTGCACAATATAGAAGCTGGATGCCGTGAATGAACTTGGGGCCGAAGTGACGCAAGACCTCCCACAGATAGGACTATTCAACAGAATCAAATGCCTTTTCGGTGTCTAATGAGGCAATTGCCCCCGGTACCTGGGTTGTCGTGTGTGATAATGATGTTTAGAAAGAATCGTCTAATATTAATGTCAGTCCCTTTACCCGGCATGAATCCAGTTTGATCTATGTCAACCAAGTCTTCAATCACCTGAGACAGCTGATTGGCCAGAATCTTTGCAAAGATCTTGGCATCTACATTTAGTAGGGAGAAAGGCCTGTAATTCTAACAGTACTGGGGATCTTTGCCAGGCTTAGTGACCAACCAAATTATAGCCTCATTCACTGAGTCAGGTAGGGCCTCTAGGGATTCGAAGTCAGAGAGTAGTGTCGTTAATTTAGGAGCTAGAAGTTCCATAAAGTTGGTATAAAATTCAGAAGGTAGACCATCTGCCCCGGGGGCCTTCCTACCCTGAAGACTTCCCATAGCCAGTTGCACCTCCTCCAGGGTGACATCAGCCTCCAGCCTCTCCCTGTCTTCCATGGCTAAAACGGGGAAGGACAGAGGGTCTAGGAAAGAGGTGAGATCAGAGTCCGAATAATCCATCCTGGAGGTGTACAACTTACTAAAAATTCTCTAAAGCAGCCATTAATGTTGGAGGATGTTGTAAGCAGCCGGTCCTGTCTATCAATAATAGAGCCAATTGAAGTGGAAGGGATGTTGCCCCTAGCTAACCATGCCAGGAGTTTCCCATTTTTCCCCCCAAAGTCAAAGACTCCCTGGGCCGAGTATAGGAGGGCCTTGTCTGGGCAACCCTGGCAGTGGAAAGATTCTGCAGCGCCTGTTGCCAAGCTCAATAGTGGCCATCGTCCGGATTAGAGACAAAGTTTGCCTCCAGTCTGCTTGCCCTCTCCTCCAGCTCTTCTAAAGATCTGGCCTTCTCCCTCTTAATGCGCAATATTTTGGAGATATATTCCCCCCTAGCCCAGGATTTAAAGGAGTCCCAGAGTACTGTAGGGGAGGCTGAGTCTGTATGGTCAGTCCAGAAATTGAATATAGACACAGTGAGGGGTTCCTTCAGTTGCTCATCAGTTGCCCAGAATCTGAACAATCTCCATAGATGGGACTTGGCGGGGGTAGATAGCGCTAGAGAGAGGCATAGGGGTGCATGGTCAGATTCCCCTGGGAAGCACAGCTACACCCTGAACACAGTGCAATGCCGGGCCAGAGGCAAAAGCCAAATCAATTCTGAACAAGGTCCTATAGGTGGAGGAATGGCAAGTATATTCCCTTAACATTGGGTGCATGTGTCTCCAGATATCCGTGAGGGCAAAAGTGTCCGTGTCAGCCCAGTGGCGGAGGTCAGGAGAGTCACAAGCCGAGGCGCTCAGCCCGTCCAGGTCCACAGAAGGGACCATATTGAAATCTCCTAGAAGAAAAATTAGATTGGTATCGAGCTGAACCACCGTTTGCAGGACCTGGGCCGAGGACGGCGGTGGAAGATATATCCCGACCAACACAATATTCCTATCATATATATTAGCATGTATAATGATGTATCCACCCTCTCTGTTGGTCTTAACTTCTATAGGCCAGAATGGCAGGAATTTCCGAACTAGGATGCTGACCCCACGAGCGTAGGTGGAGTAGGTAGTATGGTACTGTAGTTCAGGCCCACCCATGCTTTTTTTAAGGCAGACTGTTTTTTGACCCTGGAGATGTGTCTCCTGCAGGATGCAGATTTGGGAATTATGCTTTTGGAGTAAATAGAACACCAGGGAGCGTTTAACTGCCGAGTTAAGGCCCCTTACATTCCATGATATTACCATGAATTGAGACATCTGGATTAAGAAAAGGGAATTTGAGCAGGAGGACAACGCTTGCAGGGGCAGCAACCCAGCCCTGGATGTGGTTGGTCCAGCATTACATACAATTCTATGCCAGAATTACTGGAGCACATGCAAAATAAAGCACCTGTAACAACAGAAAAGATTAACAACCCCAACATAAACCCTATCCCCCCCCCCCACCCCGCATCCCCCACCCCAACCAGGGAATGCTTAAATCCCCAAACATCATACACCCAATGCTAGGGGGCGTGAACCAGTGGGTGTAGTCTCACAATGGAGGTGGACCGTCCGTGCAGTACGGCAGAGGTTCCACCGCATAGGGATGAATCGCGGATCTGTGAAGGGCTTCACCTGTGATGCAAAAAAACAGTCCAGCAGGAGTGAAATGAGGGAGAATGCAGGAGGTACCCTTACAGAAGGGAATTGATTAGTAGTTGTATAGCGTAGCAAAAATGAGAAAAACCCCAGTTATGTACAGTAAGGAGAGTGTGCGGAAAGAATGCTCTGGATCAGCAAACAGTAGTTTTGATTCTGAGTACCAAGCCCTGCAGTCCCTGAGGTAGGCCACTAGAGTCCGCCAGCGGCTTGGTACTATAGCCAAGGGAGTCACTTCCAGATTGAGTCCGCACTATTGTAAGTAACGGGGTGATCCTGTGTGTGGTACATTATAAAACATGGTGGTCAACCTCCCAGCAAAAGCTTGTTAGGACAGTGCTAGCACTAATAGCAGGGGTGCAATAGTCCCTGAAGTTGAGCTGCATTAAACCTAGCGGCAAGAGTTCACCTGGACATACCAGGGGCACATAGCTTAAATGCGTTACAAACAGGCAGTCTATAAGAGGCACAACAGGTGCAATGATAAATAAATCTTTTTCTGCTGATGAAATGTAACCCCTCCAGCGACCCCCGATAACAAAATATCAGAGGTGTCAGTCAGTCAAGGAGGAAGCAATGTAGCATACAGCAGAGGTAGAGCTCAGATCAGACAGATACCATCCTTTAGCGATGCGGGGGGTAGAGATTCCAGCCATGCAGATGCATCTCTGGGGGAGGTAAAGAATCTTGTTGTTTCGTCATCTTGGACCCGCAGGCATGCTGGGAAGAGAACACTGTATCTGATACCCTTGACACACATGGCTGCTTTAACTTGATCAAATGAGCGTCTCAATGTCTGCATTTCGACGGAGTAATCTGGGAATATGAGGATCTTATTGTTCTGGAATGCTAGTTCTCCTTGCATCCTGGCTGCTCTAAGTGCTTCATCTCTGTCCCTAAAGTACAGAAATTTGAGTATAAAGGTACGAGGTGGTGTCCCCTGCGGAACGGGCCTAGGTGGGATACGTTGAGCCCTTTCCACTGCATAGAATGGTGATAACTGGGCTGTTGGCAGGAGGGTTGGCATCCAGCTCACTAAAACAGTAAGAAATCTCTTTGCAGCTAATTATAAAAATGTTGCTAATAAACTCCAAGTTGCACTAACACAACTGGCAAAACACGAACTATCGTGGTCTGGGAGACTAGCGTCTTTTAAGATGTTACATTTGCCACAACTACTCTGCCTTTTTAAGACCCTTCCCATCCCTATCCCTTCTTTAAATCCCTTCAAACCATGCTAAATAAATTTATATGGCAGGGAAAGAAACCCCGCTCCACTTATACAAAGCTCATTAAACACAGATTAGTAGGAGGATCGGGATATATAGACTTTTAAGACTACTATCTGGCCTCTGTTTTAACCCAATTACAAGACTGGTTCCGCACTTCTCCGCAGTCACTCTGGGGTATAATAGCAACCTCCTCACTCCTTCGACCAAATCTACAAACTTGGCTACTCGGAATCCGACTAGGCACTCCTATACCAGCTGATCTTTCCCCAACCATGAGAGCTTCAGCACAAGCATGGAAAAATGATGCAACTAAGAAGAACAGAGAGGAACTGTTAATTCCAAGAGAGGCGATACCTAATGATAGCTATAAGCATGCCTTTTTTACCACCTTCTCTACACAGCAATATGCTATTAAAAACATCTTGCGTAAACATTGGAATGTCCTTAGGAATGAAAGAGTCTTCTTCCGGAAGTACCAGCTGTGGTATTTAGGGATGCTCCACCCCTGAGTCTCCAAGTAGCCCCAAACGCTATAGATCCCCCAAATAGGATCTCCTTTTTTCACAATATGGGGGGGGGGGGTTCTTTCCTTGTAGGAAGTGCTCCATATGACATATTAATGTAAAGACGTCACAAAATTGATTCCTACACATCCAATTCGACTGGAGAATGTTTTACTATAAAGCTCCTTATAACATGCACTACTAGGCATGTAGTGTATGTTATTAGGTGCCCATGTGGGTTAGAATACATTGGCCGAACTATACGGCAATTCCAAGTACAGTTGAAAGAACACGTCACTAACATTAAAAATGGTTAACCAAAACATAGTTTGTCCCACCATTATGCTACCCATCACAACAGAAGCCTAAAGGGTACAGTTTTTTGGGGCATTGATAAATGTATGGGAAACTGGAGAGGTAGCCATATGACCAGAGGGGTGTCCAAAGTTGAGACCCAATGGATCTATAAGGTCAGAACCTACAATCCTCACGGTATCAATGTGGAATGGAATGTAAATGCATTCATCAGTAATTCATGAAGAATGGTTCATTTGGTTGATGCTGAAACATCCCATTCCTTTTAGGTAGTTTGCCGTTAAATAATTTATTTTATTTGTCCCCTTCCTATATATTTATAAGTATTATTTTAATTTTGTATGTGAAAATCCAATTGTATACATTGTATTCATGTGTTTATATGGTTGAATGTAATTTTTCCTCAATCCACAAGATGGCGCGGTGTCAGAGTATAATTTGTTTTTTATAAAGATCCTTTACAATTACAATCTGTATATATCATATACTAGCATTTTATTATGTCATAGTGTGTTTATAGTACATTTGAAACATTCCTTTTTGATTAAAGGAGGTGTTCTATTGTTATTAAAGTATGTGGACTTGGCTGCTCATATATCTGGGAGCAGTGCTGTCACATCCTGTATTTGGAGTACATCCCACTTCCGCATATCAATTGCCGTGTCCAGCATATATAAACTACTCGAGCGTCTGTTTAGCCATGCCCCTGACGACGCGATTCTCTCACGAAATGATGTAGGGAGGAGTTTGCAACGTGACGCTAAAGCATGCTGGGACACGGCGGCCATCTTTCTGGTGGGGAGAGGCTGTATACATACAAACAGAGTTTGCTTTTGTTTGTCAGCAATGTGAGTGCAATTTCAATCGTTTTTATCTGAATAAATACTGTTATGATGTACTGCGCAATGAGGTTTATCTCCTTTTGTCTGCATGGGATGACATATATTTGATGATTACCGCTGGAGGGTAATTTTTGAACAAGGAGAGTCACATCCAGGTTTGCTGCATCCACTATCCGGTCTGCTGCCACTAAGTGTATGAAGATTGATGTGTTTCCTTCTTACCTGAGTTTACTTTACATAAGCTGATCTGATCTTTGTGATGAGGGTCCACCACATGGGGTAAGCGGCTGCATTGTCGGGTGCTGGTGATGGGTCTCCCTATTCCCTGTCTATCGCAGATTGAACTACTATTGAACTTTTGTTCCTGGATTGTCCTTTTGGGATTTAAAGCGCTGCACACTTACCATATATATCTTGTTATTGACTTCCTTCACTATTGTGCTGGCTGCTGATATCTTATTGAACCAACTGATACGAAAGATCTATAGCACAACAAATTCGTATTATTTTTCAAGCATGGAAAAGATTGGCATGTATAAAGTTACCAACCTCCCAATCCACAACGCCACCAATTGCGCTAGAAGTACTGAAACATCAAACTCCAGACCTAACGATATCTCATTGGCTTAATAAAAGGCATCAAATCAACTCAGGATTCTTTTCTCCACATCAGGTCTAAAATCCTTTTCCCATCTACAAAAAGAATATAACCTTCCTAGCTCTGAGCATTTCACTTACCCACGAGTGTCCCACTGTATATTGACCCTACCTATCCCCCCGATATTTCATCCCTTCCATTGCCTGGTCTTTTCTAAATCATACATCCCCCACGCAGAAAGGAATCTCCTCATTATACAACACATTCCACCAGAAATGAGAATTCACCAAGCTTGAAGCCCATCTGCACTGGGAATCAGACCTGGAGGCCTCATACTCAGAGCAAAAGTGGCGGAGGACGTTCATCAATATATCACTCCACCTGTTGCTCGGCACTTTGGGAATTAACTCAAAAGATATCCCAGAGATGGTACCCGACACCCTCAAGACTAGTCTCGTTCGGCTCCAAGACATCTGACTCTTGCTGGAGATGCAAAACAACACGAGGGAACATGCTTCACATCTTCTGGACCTGCCCCTTACTACAAACATATTGGTCTCACATCTTTCATATCTTAGAAGACATCACCAAATGCCACATTGCCCCCTCCCCGGCAATAGCACTCTTGAACCTAATAGAGGATATCCCTCCACCCTACAGACATGTAATAACGTATATCCTATTAGTGGCTAGACTAAGTATAACGAAGCTGTGGAAATCAGACCATTCCCCTAGCACTGAAGATACCCGCGACCTTGTAAACACACATTACAGCTACGAACTAATGATGGCATCTAGCAGGGGGGAGTTCTCCACAGCCCTAGCCTTTTGGCAACCATGGCTAAAAAGGCCTAGAGCAGCACAGTACATAAAACCAAATCCTAAAAGTGATTGACCTATCATTAGCAACGATAGTCTTGATAGAGAAGTTACCCAACTTCATTACACTTAATAATATTACGTTATTGTGTTGACCACGGTATCAGCATTGTGAGGTATGCCTACATCACCCCATACAGAATGGTATTCATAGTTTCACCTAATGGAAAGCAGTTTCAAGCCTAAAATTCACTTTATCCGTTTGTTCGGTTGAACGTGTTTTAAGGCCTGTACTTATTGCACTACTATAAAACCAGTACTGAGAACATTACAAGGTAACTAAAAGATGGTGGTATTGTCTCGCCCCCCCCCCCCCCCCCCCAAAGACACAGTTTGTTCCCAGTAGGGGTGTCTGGGGGCTCTGGACAATACTCTCCACTGTGCAACTATTACTGCACATTGAAACCAAAGTTATATATGCTTGTTGAATCTACTTCGTCAATGTTTTCATCTAAGAAATTTTCCTCACTATGTATTAAGATGTGACATACCGTATTTATCAGCGTATAACATGCACCCTAAGTTTAGGAGGGAAGTTTAAGGAAAAAACTTACATTTAAATTCCCATCAATGCAGCCTCATCAGTGTCCATCTGCAGCCTTGTCAGTGTCATTACAGCCTTGTCAGTGGAGCCTTCCAGTTTTGATCTATGTGGTCTTTTATTAAACTCTCCAGTATCTTCCCGACAATAGATGTTAAACTAACAGGTCTATAGCTACTTGGTAAAGACTTTGATCCCTTTTTAAATATGGGCAACACATTGGCCCTACACCAATCCAGTGGTACCATTCCAGTCATTAACGAGTCCCTAAAAATTAGAAGCAATGGCTTTAAAATGACAGAGCTCAATTTTTTTAGGATCCATGGGTGGATGCCATCTGGTCCAGGTGCTTTATCCACCTTTTTTCTGTCTAAATATTTCTGGACCATATCACTTGAGCCATTGTGGATCATTTGGGGCTGTGTTAATACCATCCCCATTATGGACATGAGCTCCCCCATGCTCCTTTGTATACACAGAGCTGAAGAAAGTATTTAATCAATTTGCCTTCTCTTTGTGCCCAGTCACCCACTCTAGATTATTTTGTAAAGGGCCTATTAATATATTTGAAGAATTTTTGGGGTTTTGTCCTATCTTTTGCACTCTGCCATTTTAACTTTGGCCATGAGCCACATAGGTTTTATTTTTAGCCTTTTAAACGTATTGCCCATGGGACTATACTTTGCAGTGGGTTCGCATACAGTCTTTTTGTTTACTCACTCGCAAGTTGATACCACTGTTTAACAACCAAATCCACAGTGTGGAGATATATATACACAACATAGTCTTTAATAAACAGGAAGAGCAGAGAGGGTTTATACTATTGCTGCCAGATTCATAGACACAATCTTGCTTAAGTTTTGCCTCCCCCTCAGAGCCGTCTTCCACTTGTTTTGGTTGGTCCCCTCAGTCGTCCATGGGTACTGACCTTGTCTGGGCAGTGTCCGCTTAACCTATCCAAGGTGTGCCTACAGTGCCTTGAAAAAGTATTCATACCCCTTGAAATTTTCCACATTTTGTCATGTTACAACCGAAAACATAAATGTATTTTGTTGGGATTGTATGTGATAAACCAACACAAAGTGGCACATAATTGTGAAGTGTAAGGAAAATGATATATAGTTTTCCACATTTTTTACAAATAAATATCTGAAAAGTATGGTGTGCATTTGTATTCAGCCCCTTTACTCTGATACCCCTAACTAAAATCTAGTTAACCAATTGCCTTCAGAAGTCACCTAATTAGTAGATAGAGTTAGCCTGTAATTTAATCTCAGTATAAATACAGCTGTTCTGTGAAGCCCTCAGAGGTTTGTTAGAGAACCTTAGTGAACAAACAGCATCATAAAGGCCAAGGAATACACCAGACAGGTCAGGGATAAAGTTGTGGAGAAGTTTAAAGCAGGGTTAGGTTATAAAAAAATATTCCAAGCTTTGAACGTGTCACAGAGCACTGTTCAATCCATCATCCGAAAATGGAAACAGTATGCCACAACTGAAAACCTACCAAGACACGGTCGTCCACCTAAACTGACAAGCCAGGGAATGAGAGCATTAATCAGAGAAGCAGCCAAGAGGCCCATGGTAACTCTGGAGGAGCTGCAGATATCCTCAGCTCTGGTGGGAGAATCTGTCCACAGGACAACTATTAGTCGTACACTTCACAAATCTGGCCTTTATGCAAGAGTGGCAAAAAGAAAGCCATTGTTGAAAGAAAGCCATAAGAAGTCTTGTTTGCAGTTTGCGAGAAGCCATGTGGGGGACACCGCAAACATGTGGAAAAAGGTGCTCTGGTCAGATGAGACCAAAATTGAACTTTTTGGCCTAAAATCAAAACGCTATGTGTGGCGGAAAACTAACACCACACATCACCCTGAACACACCATCCCCACCGTGAAACATGATAGTGGTAGCATCATGTTGTGGGTATACTTTTCTTCAGCAGGAACAGGGAAGCTGGTCAGAGTTGACGGGAAAATAGATGGAGCCAAATACAGGGAAATCTTAGAAGAAAATTGTTAGTGTCTGCAAAAGACTTGAAACTGGGGTGGAAGTTCACCTTGCAGGACAATGACCCTAAACATGCAGCCACAGCTACAATGGAATGGTTTAGATCAAAGCATATTCATGTGTTAAAATGGCCCAGTCAAAGTTGAGACCTAAATCCAATTGAGAATCTGTTGACTTGAAATTTGCTGTTCATAGATACTCTCCATCCAATCTAACAGAGCTTGAGCCATTTTGCAAAGAAGAAATTTGCAAAACGTTCACTCTAGATATGCAAAGCTGTTGGAGACTAGGGATGAGCTTCGTGTTCGAGTCGAACCCATGTTCGACTCGAACATCGGCTGTTCGATCGTTCGCCGAATTGCGAACGATATGGGCCGTTCGCGCCAAATTCGTGTGGCGCGTCACGGCCCATAATTCACTGCGGCATCGCAGTGCATTGCTTGCTGATGATTGGCCAAGCATGCACTATGACCCGCATGCTTGGCCAATCACAGCGCCGCCTTAACAGAGAGCCATAATTGGCCAAAGCCAAGGAGGCTTTGGCCAATTATGGCTCAGGGGATTTAGTACACGCCCCACACTATATAAGGCCGCCTGCACGGCGGCCCTGTGCAGTGTGTTCCGGTGTGCTTAGAGAGACAGTGTCATTTCATTTGAGTTAGCTAGATTAGGCAGGACAGTCAGTCAGTTAGCTGCACTTAAAGTGTATTGTGTATATATATGCATCCCAGGTGTTGCATATATATATATATATATATATACACTGTATTCAGTTTAGCTAGATCCGTTCCTGTTATCTTCTAGACTATTTACATTTAGTGCAGTGCATCCTGCTCACAGTGTTCAGCTAGATCCGTTCCTGTTATATTCCTACTGACAGGCAGGCTTGTCTTGTTACAGTATTTTGAAGAAAATTACTGGTGTTCTTTTGATCCTATTAGTACCACAGTCAGGCAGCTAGACTATTTACATTTAGTGCAGTGCGTCCTGCTCACAGTGTTCAGCTAGATCCGTTCCTGTTATCTTCTTACTGACAGGCAGGCTTGTCTTGTTACAGTATTTTAAAGAAAATTACTGGTGTTCTTTTGATCCTATTAGTACCACAGTCAGGCAGCTAGACTATTTACAGTTAGTGCAGTGCGTCCTGCCCACAGTGTTCTGCTAAACCTACAAGTAAGTGGGGTGCGTCCTGCTCACAGTGTTCAGCTAAACCTACAAGTTAGTGGGGTGCGTCCACCTCACAGTGTTCAGCTAAACCTACAAGCTAGTGGGGTGCGTCCTGCTCACAGTGTTCAGCTAGATCCGTTTCTGTTATCTTCTTACTGACAGGCAGGCTTGTCTTGTTACAGTAAATACAGCTACCTGAAGAAAATTGCTGGTGTTCTTTTGATCCTATTAGTACAACAGTCAGGCAGCTAGACTATTTACAGTTAGTGCAGTGCGTCCTACATAGTTACATAGTTACATAGTTACATAGTAGGTGAGGTTGAAAAAAGACACAAGTCCATCAAGTCCAACCTATGTGTGTGATTATGTGTCAGTATTGCATTGTATATCCCTGTATGTTGTGGTCATTCAGGTGCTTATCTAATAGTTTCTTGAAGCTATCAATGCTCCCCGCTGAGACCACCGCCTGTGGAAGGGAATTCCACATCCTTGCCGCTCTTACAGTAAAGAACCCTCTACGTAGTTTAAGATTAAACCTCTTTTCTTCTAATTTTAATGAGTGGCCACGAGTCTTGGTAAACTCTCTTCTGCGAAAAAGTTTTATCCCTATTGAGGGGTCACCAGTCCGGTATTTGTAAATTGAAATCATATCCCCTCTCAAGCGTCTCTTCTCCAGAGAGAATAAGTTCAGTGCTCGCAACCTTTCCTCATAACTAAGATCCTCCAGACCCTTTATTAGCTTTGTTGCCCTTCTTTGAACTCGCTCCATTTCCAGTACATCCTTCCTGAGGACTGGTGCCCAGAACTGGACCGCATACTCTAGGTGCGGCCGGACCAGAGTCTTGTAGAGCGGGAGAATTATCGTTTTATCTCTGGAGTTGATCCCCCTTTTAATGCATGCCAATATTCTGTTTGCTTTGTTAGCAGCAGCTTGGCATTGCCTGCCATTGCTGAGCCTATCATCCACTAGGACCCCCAGGTCCTTTTCCATCCTAGATTCCCCCAGAGGTTCTCCCCCCAGCGTATAGAATGCATTCATATTTTTGCCACCCAAATGCATTATTTTACATTTTTCTACATTGAACCTCATTTGCCATGTAGTCGCCCACCCCATTAATTTGTTCAGGTCTTTTTGCAAGGTTTCCACGTCCTGCGGAGAAGTTATTGCCCTGCTTAGCTTAGTATCGTCTGCAAATACAGAGATTGAACTGTTTATCCCATCCTCCAGATCGTTTATGAACAAATTAAATAGGATTGGTCCCAGCACAGAACCCTGGGGCACCCCACTACCCACCCCTGACCATTCTGAGTACTCCCCATTTATCACCACCCTCTGAACTCGCCCTTGTAGCCAGTTTTCAATCCATGTACTCACCCTATGGTCCATGCCAACAGATCTTATTTTGTACAGTAAACGTTTATGGGGAACTGTGTCAAATGCTTTTGCAAAATCCAGATACACCACGTCTACAGGCCTTCCTTTATCTAGATGGCAACTCACCTCCTCATAGAAGGTTAATAGATTGGTTTGGCAAGAACGATTCTTCATGAATCCATGCTGATTACTGCTAATGATATCGTACGTATTACTAAAATCCTGTATATAGTCCCTTATCATCCCCTCCAAGAGTTTACATACTATCGATGTTAGGCTAACTGGTCTGTAATTCCCAGGGATGTATTTTGGGCCCTTTTTAAATATAGGTGCTACATTGGCTTTTCTCCAATCAGCTGGTACCATTCCAGTCAGTAGACTATCTGTAAAAATTAGGAACAACGGTCTGGCAATCACTTGACTGAGTTCCCTAAGTACCCTCGGATGCAAGCCATCTGGTCCCGGTGATTTATTAATGTTAAGTTTCTCAAGTCTAATTTTAATTCCGTCCTCTGTTAACCATGTAGGTGCTTCCTGTGTTGTGTCATGAGGATAAACACTGCAGTTTTGGTTACTGAAGCCCCCCGATTCACTCGTGAAGACTGAGGAGAAGAATAAATTCAATACCTTCGCCATCTCCCCATCCTTTGTAACCAGATGTCCTTCCTCATTCTTTATGGGGCCAATATGGTCTGTCCTCCCTTTTTTACTGTTTACATACTTAAAGAATTTCTTGGGATTTTTTTTGCTCTCCTCCGCTATGTGTCTTTCATGTTCTATCTTAGCTGTCCTAATTGCACGCTTACATTTCTTATTGCATTCTTTATAAAGTCTGAATGCTGAGGATGATCCCTCAACCTTGTATTTTTTGAAGGCCTTCTCCTTTGCTTTTATATGCATTTTTACATTGGAGTTAAGCCATCCAGGACTTTTGTTCGCTCTTTTAAATTTATTACCCAATGGGATACATTGGCTAATGCCCTTATTTAATATGCTCTTAAAGCAAACCCATCTCTCCTCCGTATTCTTTGTTTCTAATATTTTATCCCAGTTTATGCCTTTTAGCAAGGTTTGTAGTTTAGGGAAGTTGGCTCTTTTGAAATTCAGTGTCTTTGTATTCCCTTTATGTTTCCTATTTGTGTGATTTATACTGAAACTAATTGACCTGTGATCACTGTTACCTAAATTGCCCCGCATTTCCACATCCGTGATCAGGTCTGTATTGTTGGTAATCAGTAGATCCAGTAATGTTTTATTTCTAGTTGGTGCATCTACCATCTGACCCATAAAATTGTCCTGCAAGACATTAAGGAACTGGCGAGCCTTAAATGAATGTGCGGTTCCCTCCGCCCAGTCTATGTTTGGATAATTAAAATCCCCCATTATGATAACACTTCCCATTCTTGCTGCTAATCCAATTTGTAATAGGAGATCCGTCTCCACTTCCTCCCTCAGGTTTGGGGGCCTATAGCATACTCCCAGTATTATTTTCCCCTTAGCTTTATCCCTTTGGAGCTCTACCCATAAGGATTCCACCTCCTCTCTAGCTCCCTCAGTGATGTCATCTCTCACATTCACTTGTACATTATTCTTGATATATAGGCATACCCCTCCCCCTTTTTTACCCTCTCTATCCTTGCGGTATAGGGTATACCCTTGAATGTTTGCCAGCCAATCATGAGAGCTGTTGAACCAGGTCTCTGAAATTCCCACAAAATCCAAATCCTCCTCGTACAACAGTATCTCTAGTTCACCCATCTTGTCCGCCATGCTCCTGGCATTGGTGAACATGCCACATAGTTTAGACCGGTCGCATATTGTCCTCGTATTGGGTGTTTCGAGATTGCAACTAGGACTTGCTACTATACTCACCTTGTGTTTTTGTGCTTTGGTTAACCTACCACTAATGCCCCCAATACTAGCCTCTGGAATATCTTCCGCGCTGGCTATCACTGTCTCTGGACCCTCCCCCCCATCGCCTAGTTTAAAAACCCCTCTAACTTTTTGGCCATCTTCCTTCCCAGCAGATCTGCACCCTCCTCATTTAGGTGCAGTCCGTCCCTTCTATAGTACCGGTTACCAACTGAGAAGTCGGCCCAGTCCTCCAGGAACCCAAACCCCTCCTTACTACACCAGCTCTTCAGCCACTTGTTTACTTCCCTAATCTCCCTCTTCCTTTCTGGTGTGGCTCGATGTACCGGTAGTATTCCTGAGAATACTACCTTGGAGGTCCTTTTCCTCAATTTAGCTCCTAAGTCCCTAAAATCGTTCTTTAGGACACTCCATCTGCCTCTGACTTTGTCATTGGTGCCAACGTGCACCATGACAGCCGGGTCTTCCCCAGCCCCTCCCAGTAATCTGTCCACAAGATCCGTGATGTGCCGAACCCGAGCGCCCGGTAGACAACATACTGTTCGGCGCTTCAGGTCTTGGTTACAGATTGCCCTCTCTGTCCTTCTAAGAATTGAGTCCCCTACCACCAGAATCTGTCTTTCCTTTCCCTTTGCTGCCCCCCCACTCTCACTGGAGGAGTTCTTCCCCCGGCAGCTAGGAGAGTCCCTCATCTCCAGCAGTGCTGGTCCCTGACTGGTTTCACCAATGACACTCAAAGTAGCGTACTTATTGGGATGCTCCAGTCCTGGATCGGCCTCCCTGGCTTTTCCCCCTCTACCCCTCCTGACTGTCACCCATCTACTCTTTGCTAGTGCCAGCACCTCTTTGTCTCCACCCGCCTCTGTGCTGGCCCCTGCCGGCACCTGCCGTGTACGTTCCTGGCTCTCCTTTAGTATGGAGGGACTTCTCAGTGCTGACAGTTGCTTCCCCAGATTCAGAACCTGGGCTTCCAGGGAAACAATGTGCTTACATTTTGCACAGCAGTATTCGCCCTCGATCTGATGATCAAGGAACGCATACATGCGGCAAGATGTACAAAGAGTCGCCTCTCCACACCCGCCGGGCATCGTACCTATTAAATTTAGTGAGGATTTGGGGATTTTACCCTGTCCAAATTACCTAACAGCTAGCTTCCTGGCACTAATACTCAAGACAATACACAGGTACACAACAAGACAATACACAGGTACACAACAAGACAATACACAGGTACTCACAGACCTACGTGCAATCGCAGAACAGTCGCAGACCTATGTACACTCGCAATACTCAAGTATACAATACACAAGTACTAACGATCCACACACACTACTCAGACAACACTCATGTACTCACACTACACAGGTACTATGACCCCTGTTATAATCTCCTGTTTTAAACTCTGGTTTTAACTCACCACTTAGAAAAGTTCCACTTGGTATAAGTTCCAGCAATCTCCCAATGAGCAGGCTCAGGATGAGTCCTACACACAGTTATATAGACTGCAGGCACCTGTGAGCAATCACCCCTCCCCCTACTTAATAGCCTGAAGGAACCAAAGAAGAAAAAAAAAAAAAAAAAAAAAAAAAAAAAAAAAAGCTATTTAAAAAGTGACAGAAAAGGCTAATTGAAAAGCTAAAAGGAAAAGCCCCAAAAATGCTACCCAGCAAACAAAAAGTAAAACTTGTTCACTCTCCGTCTGGTTTTAACTCACCACTTAGAAAAGTTCCACTTGGTATAAGTTCCAGCAATCTCCCAATGAGCAGGCTCAGGATGAGTCCTACACACAGTTATATAGACTGCAGGCACCTGTGAGCAATCACCCCTCCCCCTACTTAATAGCCTGAAGGAACCAAAGAAGAAAAAAAAAAAAAAAAAAAAAAGCTATTTAAAAAGTGACAGAAAAGGCTAATTGAAAAGCTAAAAGGAAAAGCCCCAAAAATGCTACCCAGCAAACAAAAAGTAAAACTTGTTCACTCTCCGTCTGGTTTTAACTCACCACTTAGAAAAGTTCCACTTGGTATAAGTTCCAGCAATCTCCCAATGAGCAGGCTCAGGATGAGTCCTACACACAGTTATATAGACTGCAGGCACCTGTGAGCAATCACCCCTCCCCCTACTTAATAGCCTGAAGGAACCAAAGAAGAAAAAAAAAAAAAAAAAAAAAAAAAAAAGCTATTTAAAAAGTGACAGAAAAGGCTAATTGAAAAGCTAAAAGGAAAAGCCCCAAAAATGCTACCCAGCAAACAAAAAGTAAAACTTGTTCACTCTCCGTCTGGTTTTAACTCACCACTTAGAAAAGTTCCACTTGGTATAAGTTCCAGCAATCTCCCAATGAGCAGGCTCAGGATGAGTCCTACACACAGTTATATAGACTGCAGGCACCTGTGAGCAATCACCCCTCCCCCTACTTAATAGCCTGAAGGAACCAAAGAAGAAAAAAAAAAAAAAAAAAAAAAAGCTATTTAAAAAGTGACAGAAAAGGCTAATTGAAAAGCTAAAAAGGAAAAGCCCCAAAAATGCTACCCAGCAAACAAAAAGTAAAACTTGTTCACTCTCCGTCTGGTTTTAACTCACCACTTAGAAAAGTTCCACTTGGTATAAGTTCCAGCAATCTCCCAATGAGCAGGCTCAGGATGAGTCCTACACACAGTTATATAGACTGCAGGCACCTGTGAGCAATCACCCCTCCCCCTACTTAATAGCCTGAAGGAACCAAAGAAGAAAAAAAAAAAAAAAAAAAAAAAAAAAAAAAAAAAAAAAAGCTATTTAAAAAGTGACAGAAAAGGCTAATTGAAAAGCTAAAAGGAAAAGCCCCAAAAATGCTACCCAGCAAACAAAAAGTAAAACTTGTTCACTCTCCGTCTGGTTTTAACTCACCACTTAGAAAAGTTCCACTTGGTATAAGTTCCAGCAATCTCCCAATGAGCAGGCTCAGGATGAGTCCTACACACAGTTATATAGACTGCAGGCACCTGTGAGCAATCACCCCTCCCCCTACTTAATAGCCTGAAGGAACCAAAGAAGAAAAAAAAAAAAAAAAAAAAGCTATTTAAAAAGTGACAGAAAAGGCTAATTGAAAAGCTAAAAGGAAAAGCCCCAAAAATGCTACCCAGCAAACAAAAAGTAAAACTTGTTCACTCTCCGTCTGGTTTTAACTCACCACTTAGAAAAGTTCCACTTGGTATAAGTTCCAGCAATCTCCCAATGAGCAGGCTCAGGATGAGTCCTACACACAGTTATATAGACTGCAGGCACCTGTGAGCAATCACCCCTCCCCCTACTTAATAGCCTGAAGGAACCAAAGAAGAAAAAAAAAAAAAAAAAAAAAAAAAGCTATTTAAAAAGTGACAGAAAAGGCTAATTGAAAAGCTAAAAGGAAAAGCCCCAAAAATGCTACCCAGCAAACAAAAAGTAAAACTTGTTCACTCTCCGTCTGGTTTTAACTCACCACTTAGAAAAGTTCCACTTGGTATAAGTTCCAGCAATCTCCCAATGAGCAGGCTCAGGATGAGTCCTACACACAGTTATATAGACTGCAGGCACAGTGCTCACAGTGTTCTGCTAAACCTACAAGTTAGTGGGGTGCGTCCTGCTCACAGTGTTCAGCTAAACCTACAAGTTAGTGGGGTGCGTCCACCTCACAGTGTTCAGCTAAACCTACAAGCTAGTGGGGTGCATCCTGCTCACAGTGTTCAGCTAGATCCGTTTCTGTTATCTTCTTACAGACAGGCAGGCTTGTCTTGTTACAGTAAATACAGCTACCTGAAGAAAATTGCTGGTGTTCTTTTGATCCTATTAGTACCACAGTCAGGCAGCTAGACTATTTACAGTTAGTGCAGTGCGTCCTGCTCACAGTGTTCTGCTAAACCTACAAGTTAGTGGGGTGCGTCCTGCTCACAGTGTTCAGCTAAACCTACAAGTTAGTGGGGTGCGTCCACCTCACAGTGTTCAGCTAAACCTACAAGCTAGTGGGGTGCGTCCTGCTCACAGTGTTCAGCTAGATCCGTTCCTGTTATCTTCTTACTGACAGGCAGGCTTGTCTTGTTACAGTAAATACAGCTACCTGAAGAAAATTGCTGGTGTTCTTTTGATCCTATTAGTACCACAGTCAGGCAGCTAGACTATTTACAGTTAGTGCAGTGCGTCCTGCTCACAGTGTTCTGCTAAACCTACAAGTTAGTGGGGTGCGTCCTGCTCACAGTGTTCAGCTAAACCTACAAGTTAGTGGGGTGCGTCCACCTCACAGTGTTCAGCTAAAGGGGATTTAGTACACGCCCCACACTATATAAGGCCGCCTGCACGGCGGCCCTGTGCAGTGTGTTCCGGTGTGCTTAGAGAGACAGTGTCATTTCATTTGAGTTAGCTAGATTAGGCAGGACAGTCAGTCAGTTAGCTGCACTTAAAGTGTATTGTGTATATATATGCATCCCAGGTGTTGCATATATATATATATATATATACACTGTATTCAGTTTAGCTAGATCCGTTCCTGTTATCTTCTAGACTATTTACATTTAGTGCAGTGCATCCTGCTCACAGTGTTCAGCTAGATCCGTTCCTGTTATATTCCTACTGACAGGCAGGCTTGTCTTGTTACAGTATTTTGAAGAAAATTACTGGTGTTCTTTTGATCCTATTAGTACCACAGTCAGGCAGCTAGACTATTTACATTTAGTGCAGTGCGTCCTGCTCACAGTGTTCAGCTAGATCCGTTCCTGTTATCTTCTTACTGACAGGCAGGCTTGTCTTGTTACAGTATTTTAAAGAAAATTACTGGTGTTCTTTTGATCCTATTAGTACCACAGTCAGGCAGCTAGACTATTTACAGTTAGTGCAGTGCGTCCTGCCCACAGTGTTCTGCTAAACCTACAAGTAAGTGGGGTGCGTCCTGCTCACAGTGTTCAGCTAAACCTACAAGTTAGTGGGGTGCGTCCACCTCACAGTGTTCAGCTAAACCTACAACCTAGTGGGGTGCGTCCTGCTCACAGTGTTCAGCTAGATCCGTTTCTGTTATCTTCTTACTGACAGGCAGGCTTGTCTTGTTACAGTAAATACAGCTACCTGAAGAAAATTGCTGGTGTTCTTTTGATCCTATTAGTACCACAGTCAGGCAGCTAGACTATTTACAGTTAGTGCAGTGCGTCCTGCTCACAGTGTTCTGCTAAACCTACAAGTTAGTGGGGTGCGTCCTGCTCACAGTGTTCAGCTAAACCTACAAGTTAGTGGGGTGCGTCCACCTCACAGTGTTCAGCTAAACCTACAAGCTAGTGGGGTGCATCCTGCTCACAGTGTTCAGCTAGATCCGTTTCTGTTATCTTCTTACAGACAGGCAGGCTTATCTTGTTACAGTAAATACAGCTACCTGAAGAAAATTGCTGGTGTTCTTTTGATCCTATTAGTACCACAGTCAGGCAGCTAGACTATTTACAGTTAGTGCAGTGCGTCCTGCTCACAGTGTTCTGCTAAACCTACAAGTTAGTGGGGTGCGTCCTGCTCACAGTGTTCAGCTAAACCTACAAGTTAGTGGGGTGCGTCCACCTCACAGTGTTCAGCTAAACCTACAAGCTAGTGGGGTGCGTCCTGCTCACAGTGTTCAGCTAGATCCCTTCCTGTTATCTTCTTACTGACAGGCAGGCTTGTCTTGTTACAGTAAATACAGCTACCTGAAGAAAATTGCTGGTGTTCTTTTGATCCTATTAGTACCACAGTCAGGCAGCTAGACTATTTACAGTTAGTGCAGTGCGTCCTGCTCACAGTGTTCTGCTAAACCTACAAGTTAGTGGGGTGCGTCCTGCTCACAGTGTTCAGCTAAACCTACAAGTTAGTGGGGTGCGTCCACCTCACAGTGTTCAGCTAAACCTACAAGCTAGTGGGGTGCGTCCTGCTCACAGTGTTCAGCTAGATCCGTTCCTGTTATCTTCTTACTGACAGGCAGGCTTGTCTCTTGTTACAGTATTTTAAAGAAAATTGCTGGTGTTCTTTTGATCCTATTAGTACCACAGTCAGGCAGCTAGACTATTTACAGTTAGTGCAGTGCGTCCTGCTCACAGTGTTCTGCTAAACCTACAAGTTAGTGGGGTGCGTCCTGCTCACAGTGTTCAGCTAAACCTACAAGTTAGTGGGGTGCGTCCACCTCACAGTGTTCAGCTAAACCTACAAGCTAGTGGGGTGCGTCCTGCTCACAGTGTTCAGCTAGATCCGTTCCTGTTATCTTCTTACTGACAGGCAGGCTTGTCTTGTTACAGTATTTTAAAGAAAATTACTGATGTTCTTTTGATCCTATTAGTACCACAGTCAGACAGCTAGACTATTTACAGTTAGTGCAGTGCGTCCTGCTCACAGTGTTCTGCTAAACCTACAAGTTAGTGGGGTGCGTCCTGCTCACAGTGTTCAGCTAAACCTACAAGTTAGTGGGGTGCGCCCACCTCACAGTGTTCAGCTAAACCTACAAGCTAGTGGGGTGCGTCCTGCTCACAGTGTTCAGCTAGATCCATTTCTGTTATCTTCTTACTGACAGGCAGGCTTGTCTTGTTACAGTAAATACAGCTACCTGAAGAAAATTGCTGGTGTTCTTTTGATCCTATTAGTACCACAGTCAGGCAGCTAGACTATTTACAGTTAGTGCAGTGCGTCCTGCTCACAGTGTTCTGCTAAACCTACAAGTTAGTGGGGTGCGTCCACCTCACAGTGTTCAGCTAAAGCTACCTGTAGAAGGTTGGTGGTGTTCTCATACTAGAGGCAGGCAGTTGATTTTGCTAGCTGCAGTATCAGTACATATATATATATATATATATATATATATATATATATATATATATCCCAGCTTAGTGCAGCTACAGGCCATTAGTATGTCTGGAAGGCCAAGAAGGAGAGGCAGACAGTCACAAGCCAATAAGAGAGGGCAAGCAGGCTCTGTGTCTAGTGCTGGTCGTGGAGACGGTGCATCCTCATCAGCACGTGGCCATGGGACACGCTTGGCCTTTTTTTCGGCAGCTGGCCATGTTGAGCCGCAACATGCGGAAGACTTGGTCGAGTGGATGACCAAGCCGTCCTCATCCTCCTCATCCTCTCTCACCCATGCCCAGGGTACTTTGTCTGGCAAAGCAGCGGCCTCTTCCCTCGGCTCAATGTCATCAGTGACTCCTTCCCTAGCCCCACCATGTCCTCCTGAGGAGTCCCTCGAACTGTTTGACCACAGTGTTGGGTACATGCTCCAGGAGGATGCCCAGCGTTTGGAAGGCTCTGATGATGATACTGAGCTCGATGAAGGCAGTAACACGAGCACGGACAGAGGGGGTGCCCAAGAAGGACAGCAATCTGGCAGTCATGCTCCCCCTGCTGCAGCATACTGCCAGGTTTGCTCCAGTGATGAGGAGGGAGGGGATGATGAGGTCATTGACTCAACATGGGTGCCTGATAGGAGAGAGGAGGAGGAGGAGGAGGAGGAGGCGGCACATCATCAACGAGGCAGGATGCCCTCCAGGGGCCAGCCTAAGGGCAGCACATTGACTGCATCACACCCCAAAGCTCCACATGTGCAGGGCGCTGCAGTCTCTGCGCGTTATTCAAAAAGTTCTTTGGTGTGGGCCTTTTTTGAGACGAGTGCATCAGATCGCACCGCTGCTATTTGCAACATATGTCTCAAGCATTTCTTGCGTGGCCAAAACATCTCCCGCTTGGGTACCACATGCTTGACCAGACAAATGTTGACCTGCCATGCAGTTCGTTGGCAAGCGTATCTAAAAGACCCACACCAAAGAACAAAGAGGACCTCTGCTTGCTCCTCATCAGCTGAGATTTCCAACCCCACTAGACCTTCAGTCCTCTCTGAGACCTGCACTGAGAGGAATGAAGGTGTAGAATTAGGTGTGTCACAGCCACGTACTTGTGGGCAATCTGATTTTGGTACACCGACGTCAGATTGTACCAGGCAAATTTCCCTGCCCCAGCTGCTGCACAGCCGAAAGAAGTTTGCTCCCAGCCATCCACATGCCCAACGGTTGAATGCTAGCTTGGCAAAATTGCTAGCACTTCAACTGCTGCCTTTTCAGTTGGTAGACTCTGCCCCCTTCCGTGAGTTTGTGGAATGTGCGGTTCCTCAGTGGCAGGTACCCAAACGCCACTTTTTCTCACGGAAGGCGATTCCGACTCTCTACCAGCATGTGGAAGGCAATGTCCATGCCACGCTGGACAGGGCGGTCAGCGGTAAGGTGCATATTACCGCTGACTCATGGTCCAGCAGGCATGGACAGGGACGTTACCTAAGTTTCACGGCGCATTGGGTGACTCTGCTGGCAGCTGGGAAGGATGCAGGACAAGGTGCAGTAGTGTTGGAGGTTGTTCCGCCACCACGCCTCCAAAATGCTAATGATTGTGACACACCTCTCTCCTCCACCCCCTCCTCCTCTTCTTCCTCCATGGCCTCTTCCTCGGAACCAGCGGTGCTCCGTAGTCGTTCAAGGGGCTACGCAAGTACGCAGGCCAAAAGATGCCATGCGGTGCTTGAGCTGGTGTGCTTGGGGGACAGGAGCCACACTGGGGCAGAGGTTCTGTCAGCTCTGCAGGGGCAGGTTCAGAGGTGGTTGACGCCACGCCAACTTAAGGCAGGAATGGTGGTTTGCGACAATGGCACCAACCTCCTCTCTGCCCTCCGACAGGGACAAATGACCCATGTGCCCTGTTTGGCTCACGTCCTTAACTTGGTGGTGCAGCGGTTCTTGGGCAGGTACCCGGGCTTACAGGATGTCCTGAGGCAGGCCAGGAAAGTCTGTGTGCATTTCCGCCGGTCATATAATGCCAGTGCTCGGCTGACGGACCTCCAAAAGGAGTTTAACCTGCCCAAGAACCGCCTAATCTGTGACATGCCCACCAGGTGGAACTCAACGTTGGCCATGCTGCAGCGGCTGCACACGCAGCAGAGGGCCATCAATGAGTACCTGTGCGACTATGGCACCAGGACAGGGTCAGGGGAGCTTGGTTTTTTTTCCCCACGCCAGTGGGCCATGATCAGGGATGCATGCACTGTCCTGTCACCATTTGAGGAGGCCACGTGGATGGTGAGCAGTGACAGTGCATGCATCAGTGACACTGTCCCCCCTGTCCACCTGTTGGAGCACACGCTGCGTGGAATAATGGACAGGGCACTTGAGGCAGAACAGAGGCAGGAAGAGGAGGACTTCCTTAGCTCTCAAGGCCCCCTTTACCCAGACAGTGTTCCTGCGTGCCCGCCAATCACACAGGAAGAGGACGAGGAGGAAGAGGAGGAGGAGGAGGAGGAAGATTGTGTCAGTATGGAGGTGGAGCCTGGCACTCAGCATCAGCAGCAGTCTTTAAGGGATCAGTCCCAAGAAACACATGGACTTGTACGTGGCTGGGAGGAGGTGGCTGCGGACCATGTCGTCCTTAGTGACCCAGAGGACTCCGGACCGAATGCCTCAGCAAACCTACGCTGCATGGCCTCCCTGATCCTGCAAAGCCTGCATAAGGATCCTCGTATTCGTGGTATCAAGGAGAAGGACCAATACTGGCTGGCAACCCTCCTTGATCCACGTTACAAGGGTAAGGTTGCGGACCTTATCTTGCCATCGCAGAGGGAGCAGAGGATGAAACATCTTCGGGAGGCCTTGCAGAAAGGTCTGTGCAACGCATTCCCAGAGACTGGGAGGTTACAAACTCCTGTTTCTGGACAACGTGTTGCTGAGGCTTCGGTCAGTCAAAGAAGGAGCGGTGGAGAAGGTGGCCGTCTGACCGATGCGTTCAGACAATTTTTTGGTCCGCAGCCCCAAGGTATGATCGGTTCCAACAACCATCGCCAGCGTCTGTTTTACATGGTGCAGGAATACCTAGGGGCAAGATCAGACTTGGACACCTTTCCCACCGAAAATCCTCTGGGTTACTGGGTCTTGAGGATGGATCACTGGCCAGAGCTTGCACAGTATGCAATTGAGCTACTGGCCTGTCCTGCATCCAGCGTTCTTTCGGAACGCACATTCAGTGCTGCTGGAGGCGTGGTAACCGATCACAGGGTGCGTCTGTCCACTGACTCGGTCGATCGACTGACCTTCATAAAAATGAATGAGTCTTGGATCACCACCAGCTACCAAGCACCTGATGCTGATGTAACCGAATAATTTTTTTTTAAATCTCAGATCCCTTCAAAGACTGCCTATGCTGATGCTGAGTGACTATCCCTGAGTAATTATCCTCTTCCTCCTCAATCATCACGCTGATAGCTTGTAAGAACATTTTTGGTTCTGGGTGCCACCACCAGTGCCTAAGGCACAATTTTTAAGCCCCTGTTTAACAGGGGCGTGTAATTACGATTTTTGATGTAATACTTTGCAGCAGGGCTCGTTCCTGCATTCCAACTAGAGTGTCTGTGAGGGGTTGCAGTGTTGTGGCACCAGCACCAGTGCCTAAGGCCCAATTTTTCAGCCCTTGTTTAACAGGGGCGTGTAATTACAATTTTTGATGCAATACTTTGCAGAAGGGCTCGTTCCTGCATTCCAACTAGAGTGTCTGTGAGGGGTTGCAGTGTTGTGGCACCAGCACCAGTGCCTAAGGCCTAATTTTTCAGCTCCTGTTCAACAGGGGCATGTAATTACAATTCTTGATCTAATATTTCACAGCAGAGCCCTGTGAGGGCTTACAGTGTTGTGGCCACAGCAACACCTAAGGCCCAAATTTCTGCTGAGTATATAGGGCAGGACCCTACTTTCAAACAACTAACTTACAAACGACTCCTACTTGCAAACGGAAGGAGACAACAGGAAGTGAGAATAAATCTACCCCTAGGAAGGGAAATTCTCTCCTGTAAGAGTTAATATGGGAAAAACATTTCTCCTTTCCACTGATGCTTTCCAATCCATTGGGACAAAAAGTGAGGTGAAATCTTCTGAAGAGGAGGAAAGACAGCAAAACAAATGTCCCAGGGGTGATAACCCTTCCCTATGTTTTCCAAAAAGCTTAAAAAAGATTTTTTGGCTGGAGCTAAACACGTTAAAAATGTACCCGTTCAAAATTACAAAGAGATTCTACTTAACAACAAACCTACAGCCTGTATACTGCTGTTCAGAGTATATAGGGCCTGGTGGCCCCACACCTTTCCTTATTTTAATTTGGGTGCGGGGTTCCCCTTAATATCCATACAAGACCCAAAGGGCCTGGTAATGGACTGGGGGGTACCCATGCCGTTTGTCTCACTGATTTTCATCCATATTGCCAGGACCCGACATTACATTAAACCCGCAAGCAGTTTTAAATGAGATTTTTTTCCTTTAAAAATGACATTTGGTGCAGGGACTGTTCTAAACACGGGAAACACGCGTCACTTTACAGGCATACTATAGACACCCCTCAGGTACGATATTTAAAGGAATATTTCACTTTTTTTTTTTACTTTAAGCATCATTAAAATCACTGCTCCCGAAAAAACGGCCGTTTTAAAAAGTTTTTTTTGCATTGATACATGTCCCCTGGGACCCGGGTCCCCAAACCCTTTTTAGGACAATACCATGCAAATTAGCCTTTAAAATGAGCACTTTTGATTTCGAACGTTCGAGTCCCATAGACGTCAATGGGGTTCTAACGTTCGTGCGAACTTTCGGTCCGTTCGCAGGTTCTGGTGCGAACCGAACCGGGGGGTGTTCGGCTCATCCCTATTGGAGACATACCCAAAAAGACTTGCAGCTGTAATTGCAGCGAAAGGTGGTTCTACAAAGTATTGACTATATCGGGCCTGAATAAAAATGCATGTCACATTTTTCACATATTTGTAAAAAATTTTGAAATCATTTATCATTTTTCTTCCACTTCACAATTATGTGCCACTTTGTGCTGGTCTATCACATAAAATCCCAATAATATACATTTACGTTTTTGGTTGTAACATGACAAAATGTGAAAAATTTCAAGGGGTATGAATACTTTTTCAAGGCACTGTACATATTCCTTTTGTAAGTGTACATCGTTTCTGTATAAAACATTAATGTATCTGTAATTTGCTGTTGTATGCTGTACATGTGAATAGGATTGTAATAACGTATTTTTCTCTACCTGTTTAGAAATATATACATCTTGGGTCATGAAAAAGCGATTCAACTCGCAAAACATGTAGAGCTTTTTTACAAGTTCCAACACAATGAGGATACTCTGCCACTACATTATTGGATGCTGTTGCACATGGATACCAGATAGTAACGAATACTAGTGCGCAAACCACAAAGCACGGCACAAAAAATTATCAAGGAGACTAAGAGAGCTAATTGATGTAGCTGCCAACATAAGGGTGTTCACACACCAATCAAGGAGATGTACAGAATGATAAAATATGTGGCGCTTACTAAAAGATATATTAAATTAAACTAATAAAATCAACTAAAAATGTAAAGCAACCAAGTATAATGGAGATTCAATACGGAAAATCCAAATGATAATTGTGTCTTACAATTAATCTTCCATCACATTGTGTAACCAAAGGTTATGGCGAACCATTGTTACATCAAAGAATAAATACAAATTACCCCACTTCAAAACTGGCCACTAGTGGAGCCTCGCAAACAGTGATAAATAATGTCAAGCAGAAGAAAGAATAATTTCTAATAATAAGTGAAAATAAATGGTAATTTTCTAAAAAGGGTGTGTGAACACTCTTATGTTGGCAGCTACATCAATTAGCTCTCTAAGTTTCCTTGATAATTTTTTGTGACGTGCTTTGTGGTTTGCGCACTAGTATTCGTATTTGCTCTTTATCTCTACTTGTGCTGCAACCATGGAAGTCTTTGGGTTCTTAGAAAATAGAACAGTGGATCTGGATGCTGTTTTTGAGAAGCAAGAAATAAATATTGTAGGCGACATTGAAAAATGCTTTAGAAAAATGGGACATTTAATGGAAAAAAAGATTAACTCATGGTGGGACATAGTTACACATGAAAAATATATAAAAGATACATTATTACCAAGAAGATTGAGATGGGATGTTCCCATTAATGATGGATTACTGGATAAGGAATCCACTGATGAGTGGTTCCAGTTCTTCAATGATAAAGGTTTGGAATTACTTGACTTGCTAATTAAAAGGAAACAATGGAAAATGAGATTATTAGATAAAAATATTGCCGAATTAAAAGCAATTGTAGAAATTTCAAAGAAAATCCCTGAATTTGATGCTTTAGCTTAACAGCTACAGAGATATGGAACAAAAAGATAATGAAACAGTAGAAAGGAAAAGAAGGAAATATCAAAGAGATTTGAAAGATTATGAGGATGATCTGGTATTCAAATGGCAAAGTAAATTAGAAGAATCTGTAATAAACTCTACCGACACTACCCCAGAAAAAGATGAAAAAACTATGGTGATCACAGATAAAGTGAAGAATCTACCTACCAGTGGTCCAGGAGAAAATCGTAACAACTACAACACTCCAAACCAGAGACAAGGATAGAAAGGGAATAATAATTGGAAAAAGCCTTTTTGGAAAAACAGTTGGCATAACAATAATAATTTTTACAATTCTCCGAGATCCTTCCAACAGGTATCTGATAGAAGAGAGCCACCAACACAACCCTGGAGAAACTATGAGATCCATAGATATGAAAATAGGAGTAGAGACATCAGGCCACATTATTATGATGGAAGACGAGAACAAGCACCTTATGAAAACCAGTATAATATTCCAACATATAATCGGTATGAATATTTGAGAAGGCTTGATGAAGGAGGACGGACCCCTAGGGATCACTATGAAAGAGGAAGAACACCAAAATATCAATATGGGGGATGTGACGGAACTCCCAGAAGTTTTTTGGAGATGAGACGCCGGGAGTCCCCCAGGCGTCACCAATGGAGAATGGATCACGAAGATCAGTCAGGAGGAGTCCAGATCGTACATTTTGTAAAGAAACAGGAAGGGAAGAAAGAAATCGGGATCAGCAGAGAGATGTGGATCGGGAAGAAAGATCAAGAAGAGGTTCAGAAAAACCATCTGGAAGAAACGCAAAAGAAGGCACGGATGTAGAGCAGAAACAATGTATATGTAGATATCAATAAATTTGTTAGGAGTCTTCATATTAAGAAATATATATTGAATAAACCAGGAGAGAACATATCAAGGAACACTACTGTGGAAAGTGAGATCAAGTTTAGCGATTTGAAGAACAAATCGTTATTTAATCCCCCAATGGGAACAGAGGGACATATTGAGGTATTTCGAAGAATGGTTTTAAAGGATTTGCAGGATCTTAAGTTAAAAAAAAACAATGACCCTGTGGATATCAAGAATGGTATTAAAAAACTTGAAGAGAGGAAAGATATCGTGGTAAGACAAGCCGACAAAGGGGGAGCGATAGTGATTCAATCAAAGAAGGACTATCAGGAAGAATTAAACAGACAATTGAGTGATGTCAGTACCTGTCAGAAACTGCCTGGTAATCCAATAGTACGATATAAAGATGATTTAGCCTATCTAGTAGAAAGAGGGAAGTCAAAAGGTTTATTAAACAAAAAAGAAGCAAAATATTTACAGCCGCGTGGATGTCGGATTCCAGTAATATACACTCTCCCTAAGATCCATAAAAATAAAGAAAAACCACCAGGAAGGCCGATAGTAAATGGAATAAATTTGGTTGGAGCAAGAATAGGGGAATATATAGACTGGTTCTTACAGCCGTTAGTAAGGAAAATAAAGTCATATTTAAGAGACACAAAACATCTGATACAGTTACTTGATACCATCACATTTGGTGATAGACCAGTGTACCTTGCAACGGCAGATGTGGCATCGCTCTACACCATAATTAATCATGAAGAGGCAATACAAGCAACCAAATGGGCCTTGAAGGAATTTAGTGGTTTGAAGGCGGTGCAGAGGAAGTTCTTGTTGGATTGTCTGAGATATAGCCTGGACCACAATTACTTTTGGTACGAAAGTGATTTTTATAAACAGATCTGTGGAATAGCAATGGGCACGAAATACGCACCCAGTGTAGGTAATCTCTACATGGCTGAGTGGGAGGAGGAAGCTCTATATAAAAATAAGCCACAGCAACTCCTCCTCTTTAAGAGATTCATTGATGACATTATTGTTATCTGGGCTGGTGACAGAGAAAGCTTGATGGATTTTGGCTTTAATCTGAACTTAAACAACAAGAACATCAGTTTGACATGGGAGATTAATGATGAGAAGATACAGTTTCTAGATCTGGAAATTCTGAAATTAGATGGGAAATTGATTACACAAACATTTTTTAAACAGGTTGATAGGAATAGCTACCTTCCATTGGACAACTGCCACCATGTCCCCTGGTTAAACAATATACCTAAAGGCCAACTCATTAGGTTAAAAAGGAATTGTACAAAACAGGAAGTGTTTATAAAACAAGCGGAATTTATTGGTGAAAGATTTGTCCAAAAGGGATATCGATCTAGCTTTATTAAGAAAGAAATTAAAGATGTAGGGGCCTTGGACAGAAGGAAACTGATTGAGGATTCAACTAAAAATAATGAATCTATAAATGCTGTACCATTAGTTATGGATTACAGCATGCAGCATAAACAAACAGAAAAAATATTTAAGAAATATTGGAACATTATGAAAGCTGATTGACATTTGGGAACAATATTACCAGAAAAGCCAAAATTCATGTATCGAAGAGCGCCAACTTTGAGGGATCTCATTGCAAAGAATGTGCTGGATCCCCCCACCCAAAAAAAGTTTTCCTTCTTTGATGGGAAAGGATTCTATCTCTGCAAGACATGTTATACATGTAGACATACAGATGAAACACAGAAAAAAAAAATCTAGTTTTAATTCCACCGTTACTGACAGAGTACCAGATAAAAAAATTTATATCCTGCCGAACAGAAGGGGTAGTGTACCTTCTGGAATGTCTGTGTCAGATCCAGTACGTTGGACGAACCAAAAGGGAACTTACATAGTTACATAGTCAGGTTGAAAAAAGACACAAGTCCATCCAGTTCAACCTTAAAAACAATAATAAAAAAAAAAATAAAAAAATATCGTACAATCCAATATACCCAATTTTATACGCTCAGTTGATTGAACTTTGGAAGAGACTTAGAGAACATACCCAAAATATAAAGAATGGTTAACCAAAACACAGTTTGTCTAGAAACTATGATCAGTTCCACAATAGAGACCCCTCCTCTTTGAAAGTATGGGGAATAGATAGATATAAACCCCAATGAAGGGGTGATAAAGTAATAAAACGTAGCCAGTCAGAATTTCGCTGGATTTACGAGCTTGCAATATTATCAACCTTTTTATTGATGTATTTTTATCTTTATCTTTGTTATATGCTCAGGAGTATTTATTTTGTCCACTAGATGGCAGGTATATGTCAAAAGTTGATGTTAATTCATGTGGTTGTTTGTAATATATCACTGCCCACTAGAGGGTGTTAATTTACTGAATACACTATTCTCTATTTATTAATTTTAACATTTATTTTAACATTAATTGTATCACTGTTCGAGAATTGTTTTCACGAAGTGAAAAGCCAGTATTTGGAGGTCATGTTCTGCTATTTGTTGAGCAGGAGTTACCATAGTAACCTCCCTGCTATATGAGTCATCCTCGTACACCCGTCTCCATACCCTTTGGCAAAGTGACATGACAGTCACGCAACGCGTCAGGGAGGAGAGGCGGGTTATGTTTGACTTCCCGATCACGGCCGTGATCGGGAAGCATTTGCAGTCTATGCTCGTTTGATATTTTCTAAATGTAAGTGGAATACTTTTAATAAATGTGTTGTTTTTAAATACTACACTACAGAGTGCTTCCTTCCCTCTTTTACATTGCTTGGCTGACTGTCTGGAGCGCCCTGAGAAAGGAGTGCGGTATAAGACAGGAGATCCCTAGGGGAGCTACCATTAAGGGGATCGTGGAGCTGATTGAATCATCTTTATTTGCTAACAGGGCTGTTATCGTTCAGCCATGAGGTGAGAGGCTGGGGGGGAACCACATCTTTTTATACACTTGAGATTGGTTGCTGGCACCGGATATTTTTTGATGAACTATCTTTCACATTTTTTTTGAATTGAGATTGTCACAATTTGGATTGCATCATCTATGGGACCTGTTTTATTGAGGACACTGTGTTTTCACTATATTAAGCACTTTTTCTTGATTCTCATTGAACTTTAATTATTATTTATTAGACTATTTCATTACACTTGTGTGGAGCTTTGCATGTTATCAAATGCTCTCTACTTATATATTTATATTGATGTTGCACAGATTGCACATTTGCACTTTTTATATACACTTGTAATTATTTTTTTCTAGTGTGTTATTTAATTATTTATCGCTATTTATATCTATTTCTAACCAAATTCACTTGCACATTGGTTTCATGAATTTATTAGTGTGCACCATATTATTGTGTTTTGTTTCATCCCATTTATCTTCAGACAATTACCATTTATTTTCACTTTTTATTAGAAGTTATTCTTTCTTCTCCTGGACATTATCACTCTTTGCGAGGCTCCACTAGTGGCCAGTTTGGAAGTGGGGTAATTTGTATTCATTCTTTGATGTAACAATGGTTCGCAATGTGATGGAAAATGACTTGTAAGACACAATGATCATTTGGATTTTCCGTATTGAATCTCCATTATACTTGGTTGCTTTACATTTGTAGTTGATTTTATTAGTTTAATGTAATATATCTTTTAGTAAGTTCCACATATTTTATCATTTTGTTGCACATGGATACACTTTATGTAACAGGGCTCTGTACTGTACTTGAATTTGAATTAATTGTTGTCTATTTTTAAAAGATAGAGTTTTTTATTGATGTTAACAAAGTATTGATAAAATGTACTTGTTTTTAACTACTGTCTATCAGTGCCTGAAAAGTCCATGTTAGTTAGTAATTATTTCTTGAGAATATTGCAGAAGCATAAAAGCAGATGCAGAAAAGTGCTGTCAGAATCTCTGCCACCTGCCCTAATGTATTTCGTCCTTACAACTTTCTCAAAGGGCTTGGGCACATGGCAGGGCAACTCGACTTAAATAGCTACTCATCAGGCAAAAACCCCGCACATTCCGGAATATCCAACACACAAGTTAAACACAAAAAAAAAGAAGAAATGGCTGCACTCTGAATTTCCAAAAAACTTGCTTGATGTACCTTTATTGTCACAAGTGCCTCAGACAAACACAGGACAAGCAGTTGACATGTTTCACAAGAAATAGCTTGTGAAACATGTCAACTGCTTGTCCTGTGTTTGTCTGAGGCACTTGTGACAATAAAGGTACATCAAGCAAGTTTTTTGGAAATTCAGAGTGCGACCATTTCTTCATTTTATTCGCGCTGGACGGTGGTGAGCCGGGGTCTGCACCTATCATCCATTTGCACCTGAAGATTTGCCTGGAGTGGTGTGCTCTTCTTTTGGTTCCTACACAAGTTAAACACCCAGAGAACGAAGCGAAGAACATCCCCCAATGTTACAAACAAAAACAATTGTTTGGAAAGCAAAGAACATTATATATATATATATATATATATATATATATATATATATATATATATATATATTAGGCATACTCATAAATACAATAGGAGAGCCCCAATATTAACCACTTCAGCCCCGGACCATTTGCTGGTCAAAGACCAGAGGACTTTTTACAATTTGGCACTGCGCATTTTTAACTGGTAATTGCGTGGTCATGCAATGTTGTACCCAAACGAAATTTGCGTCCTTTTTTTCCCACAAATAGAGCTTTCTTTTGATGGTATTTGATTGCCTTTGCAATTTTTATTTTTGCGATATAAATGGAAAAAGACCAAAAATTTTGAAAAAAAAAAGATATTTTCTACTTTTTGTTATAAAAAAAATCCAATAAACTCAATTTTAGTCATACATTTAGGCCAAAATGTATTCAGCCACATGTGTTTGGAAAAAAAAAGTCAATAAGCGTATATTTATTGGTTTGTGCAAAAGTTATAGCGTCTACAAACTAGGGTACATTTTCTAGAATTTACACAGCTTTTAGTTTATGACTGCCTATCTCATTTCTTGAGGTGCTAAAATGGCAGGGCTGTACAACCCCCCCCAAAAAAAGACCCCATTTTGGAAAGTAGACACCCTAAGGAAATTGCTAAGAGGCATGTTGAACCCATTGAATATTTTATTTTTTTTGTCCCAAGTGATTGAATAATGACAAAAAAAAAAATAAATTTTTTTTTTTTTTTACAAAAAGTTGTCACTAAATGATATATTGCTCACACATGCCATGGTTATATGTGGAATTGCACATTTTGCTGCTTCTCCTGAGCAGGGGGACTTTTTGGGAGCCTAGCCGCGTATGGGGCCCCGAAAACCCAACCGCCTTCAGGATTTCTAAGGGCGTAAATTTTTGATTTCACTCCTCACTACCTATCACAGTTTTGAAGGCCATAAAATGCCAAGATGGCACAACCCCCCCCCCCAAATTACCCCATTTTGGAAAGTAGACACCCCAAGCTTTTTGCTGAGAGGCATGTTGAGTCCATGGAATATTTTATATTTTGCCACAAGTTGCGGGAAAATGACAAACTTTTTTTTTTTTTGCACAAAGTTGTCACTAAACGACACAGTGAGGACGGAAAATATTCAGACCCCCTTAAATTTTTCACTCTTTGTTATATTGCAGCCATTTTCTAAAATCATTTAAATTCATTTTTTTTTCCTCAATGTACACACAGCACCCCATATTGACAGAAAAACATAGAATTGTTGACATTTTTGCAGATTTATTAAAAAAGAAAAACTGAAATATCACATGGTCCTAAGTATTCAGACCCTTTGCTGTGACACTCATATATTTAACTCAGGTGCTGTCCATTTCCTCTGATCATCCTTGAGATGGTTCTACACCTTCATTTGAGTCCAGCTGTGTTTGATTATACTGATTGGACTGGATTAGGAAAGCCACACTCCTGTCTATAATAAGACCTTACAGCTCACAGTCAGAGCAAATGAGAATCATGAGGTAAAAGGAACTGCCTGAAGAGCTCAGAGACAGAATTTTGGCAAGACACAGATCTGGCCAAGGTTACAAAAAATTTCTGCTGCACTTAAGGTTCCTAAGAGCACAGTGGCCTCCATGATCCTTAAATGGAAGACGTTTGGGACGACCAGAACCCTTCCTAGAGCTGGCCATCTGGCCAAACTGAGCTATCGGGGGAGAAGAGCCTTGGTGAGAGAGTTAAAGAAGAACCCAAAGATCACTGTGGCTGAGCTCCAGAGATGCAGTCAGGAGATGGGAGAAAGTTGTAGAAAGTCAACCATCACTGCAGACCTCCACCAGTTGGGGCTTTATGGCAGAGTGGCCCGACGGAAGCCTCTCCTCAGTGCAAGACACATGAAAGCCCGCATGGAGTTTGCTAAGAAAAACACCCAAAGGACTCCAAGATGGTGAGAAATAAGATTCTCTGGTCTGATGAGACCAAGATAGAACTTTTTGGCCTTAATTCTAAGTGGTATGTGTGGAGAAAAACAGACACTTCTCATCACCTGTCCAATACAGTCCCAACAGTGAAGCATGGTGGTGGCAGCATCATGCTGTGGGGGTGATTTTCAGCTGCAGGGACAGGACGACTGGTTGTAATCGAGGAAAAGATGAATGCGGCCAAGTACAGGGATATCCTGGACGAAAACCTTCTCCAGAATGCTCAGGACCTCAGACTGGGCCAAAGGTTTACCTTCCAACAAGACAAGGACCCTAAGCACACAGCTAAAATAATGAAAGAGTGGCTTCACAATAACTCCGTGACTGTTCTTGAATGGCCCAGCCAGAGCCCTGACTTTAACCCAATTGAGCATCTCTGGATAGATCTAAAAATGGCTGTCCACCCACATTTATCATCCAACCTGACAGAACTGGAGAGGATCTGCAAGGAGGAATGGCAGAGGATCCCCAAACCCAGGTGTGAAAAACTTGTTGCATCTTTCCCAAAAAGACTCATGGCTGTATTACATCAAAAGGGTGCTTCTACTAAGTACTGAGCAAAGGGTCTGAATACTTAGGACCATGTGACATTTCAGTTTTTCTTTTTTAATAAATCTGCAAAAATGTCAACAATTCTGTGTTTTTCTGTCAATATGGGGTGCTGTGTGTACATTAATGAGGAAAAAAAAATGAACTTAAATGATTTTAGCAAATGGCTGCAATATAAACAGAGTGAAAAGTTTAAGGGGGTCTGAATACTTTCCGTCTCAGTAGTCCAAGCTATATTTTCTCACTCACCCTGTGCCAGGATAGCACAGGGTGACTTAGACCTAAGAGGTGTATGGGGAGCTGAAACAAGGGCATCCCCTACTTTCCAAAGGATTCTGAGTTCCACGGGCCCTCCCGTCACACATGCCATGGGCATATGTGGAATTACACCCCAAAATACATTCTGCCGCTTCTCCTGAGTACAGGGATACAACATGTGTGGGACTTTTTGGGAGCCTAGCCGTGTACAGGGCCCCAAAAACCAAGCACCACCTTTAGGATTTCTAAGGGCGTAAATTTTTTATTTCACTCCTCATTACCTATCACAGTTTCAAAGGCCATAAAATGCCAATATAGCAACCCCCCCCCCCCAATGACCCCATTTTGGAAAGTAGACACCCCAAGCTATTTGCTGAGAGGCATGGAGAGTATATTGCAGCTCTCATTTGTTTTTGAAAATGAAGAAAGAAAAGAAATTTTTTTTTTTTTTTTCAATTTTCAAAACTTTGTGACAAAAAGCGAGATCTGCAAAATACTCACCATACCTCTCAGCAAATAGCTTGGGGTGTCTACTGGGGTCATTTGGGGGGGGGGGGGTTGTGCCATATGGGCATTCCTCCGAAACTGTGATAGGAAGTGAGGAGTGAAATCAAAAATTTACACCCTTGGAAAGCCTGAAGACGGTGCTTGGTTTTCGGGGTCCCATACGCGGCTAGGCTCCCAAAAAGTCTCACGCATGTGGTATCCCCATACTCAGGAGAAGCAACAGAACTTATTTTGGTGTGTAATTTCACATATGCCCATGGCATGTATGAGCAATATATCATTTAGTGACAACTTTGTGCAAAAAAAAAATGTCTTTTTCCTGCAAAATGTGTAAAAATATAAAATATTCCATGGACTCGACATGCCTCTCAGCAAATAGCTTGGAGTGTCTACTTTCCAAAATTGGGGGGGGGGGGGGGGGTTTTGAACTGTCCTGGCATTTTATGCACAACATTCAGTAGCTTATGTCACACGTCACCCACTCTTCTAACCACTTGAAGACAAAGACCTTTCTGACACTTTTTGTTTACATGATAAAAAATATTTTTTTGCAAGAAAATTACTTTGAACCCCCAAACATTATATATTTTTTTAAAGCAAAGGCCCTACAGATTAAAATTGTGGGTGTTTCATTTTTTTTTTCACACAGTATTTGTGCAGCGATTTTTCAAACGCATTTTTTTTTGGAAAAAACACACATTTTTTAATTTTAATTCACTAAAACACACTATATTGCCCACATGTTTGATGAAATAAAAAAGATGATCTTGGGCCGAGTACATGGATACCAAACACGACATGTTTTAAAATTGCGCACAAACGTGCAGCGGCGACAAACTACATACATTTTTAAAAGCCTTTAAAGGTTACCACTTTAGATTTACGGAGGAGGTCTACTGCTGTTTACATATGATGCCAGACCGACGCTTGCATTGGCCTTTGCGCGAGAGCAGGGGGGGAACAGGGGTGCTTTTTTTTATTATTTATTTTGCTTTTTTATTTTATTTTTTAACTGTTCCTTTTATTTATATTTTTTTAATCATTTTTATTGTTATCTCAGGGAAAGTAAATATCCCCTATGGTAGCAATAGGTAGTGACATGTACTCTTTTTTGAAAAAATTGGGGTCTGTTAGACCCTAGATCTCTCCTCTGCCCTCAAAGCATCTGACCACACCAAGATTGGTGTGATAAAATGCTTTCCCAATTTCCCAATGGCGCTGTTTATATCCGGCAAAAGTCATAAACCGCTCGTAGCTTTCGGTTTCTTAGGCCATAGAGATAATTGGAGCCGTTCTGGTCTCTAAACAGCTCTATGGTCATATATCTGGCGAAACCACCGGCTGCATTCTCAGGTTCCCTGTTGGGACAGGAGAACCAGAGAAAACCATGGAAGACGGTGGGGGGACATTCCCTCCCACTGCTTGTAAAAGCAGTCTAGAGGCTAATTAGCCACTAGGATTGCTTTCATATGAAAACTGACCGCTGGCTGAAAAGAATGATACCAAGATAATACCTAAACCAGCAGGAATCATTCTGGTATAACCACTCAAAGTCCAGCAACATACCAGTACGTTGCTGGTCCTTGTTGGGCATATATTGTAAACTTTTTTTCATGCAGCCTATGGGCTGAACAAAAAAAAATTGATTGGTGGGTATGCCCACCATTAGAATACCTCCCTTCATCCATCCACTTCTAATGATGGGCATACATGCACCATTCTGTTTTTAACTGTGGTGGTGAAATCACCTCCTACAGCGCTGGAGTCACGGCTTTATGCATCGTGGGAGCAAACGCTGTTGCTGTCAAGATAAATAAATCCGCGCTGCAGCCGAATGTCATACCTGCTAAGCAAATGATGGTTAACAATAAAACAAAAGTAACATTACAGTATAACAGTAAGACTTTCCATACCTGCAAAGCAAATACAAAAAAAAAACCAGTAAAAAATAAAACATTTTTTAACGTAACCTGTGCCTAAAATATATATATGCCAAAGCATGGGGGCATCTGCCCCAAAAGTTAGGAGCAAATCGCTCCTCCACCCCTGCTGCCCTCATGCATCGGCATATATGCTCTTTGTTTTAACTGTGGTGGTGGTGAAATCACCTCCGACAGCGCTGGAGTCACGGCTTTATGTATCGTGGGAGCAAACGCTGTTGCTGTCAATATAAATAAATCCACGCTGCAGCTGAATGGCGTACCTGAAAACAAAAAAATGGTTAACAAAAAAACACAATAAAATATTGCATTCGTAACTAACGTTTCGGTTCCAGGTTTGGGTCTCTCAAAATGTGATGGCATCTTGGGAGACCCTGTGAAAGTGTGCCTAGTCTGTGCAATGCTGTACCCTACGCTAATACTCAACTAGTGTATGGTAGCGTTCAAAACATTCACCAATGCAAAGACCAGGATTGTCAGGACAGGAGGGACAAAAATAGCGGGGGTCACGCTTATATCCGTGCTTTCTACAGACACGACATTTTCTTTGGGGGGCTTGTTGGGTAGGGGTACTCGGGAGAACATATGGAAAATGCCTCTAATGCAGCCGGCTTACTGCATTTGGATTGGGAAGGTGAGGTGGAGCATCGTCTGGAAACAGAAGGGCTCTGACGATCTCTTCCTGGAATTTAAGGAAGGATCCAGTCTGTTCTGAAGCTCTGTATAGCACATGAGCATTCAGCAAAGCCAATTGAAATAAGTATACAGACACTTTTTTATACCAGCGTCTGGCCTTACGTTTAACTATGCCAACAACTGGTCGTTGAGGTCCACACCTCCCATATTTTGGTTATATTCGTGGACACAGAGGGATTTCTCCATAACACCATTTTCCGTAGTAATTTGGACTGTCGTGTCTGCATGAAGGGAGGTAAGAACGAAAACATTCTTATTATCCCTCCACTTCATAGCGAGCAAGTTATTACACTTCAAGCAGGCTCTCACCCCCCGCCTAAGACGGGAATCTACAAGCCGCTGGGGAAAGCCCCGACGATTAGATCGCACGGTGCCACATGCTCCAATCTGGAGATCAAACAAGTGACTAAAAAGTGGCACGCTCGTGTAATAATTGTCCACATACAAATGGTACCCCTTTCTGAATAAGGGTGACACCACACAATCTTGCCAGCGCTTCCTATGTAGTCAGGGCAGTTTGTCGGCTCTACGTGACTATCTCTTCCCTCGTAAACCATAAAACTACATGTATAGCCTGTGGCCCTGTTACAGAGCTTATACATCCTGATCCCGTATCTGGCACGCTTGCGGGGAAGATACTGTCTGAATGACAAGAGGCCATAAAACTTAATCAGGGACTCATCAATGCAGACAACTTGATGGGGAGTAAATAAGTCTGCAAAACCTTGGCTGAAGTGGTTTACGAGGGGCCGAATTTTGTAGAGCCGATCGTATCCAGGGTCTCCACGAGATCGACAGAGTTCATTGTTGTTGTGCATGAACCGCAAAATCTGCTCGTATTGTGCCCTGGCCATGGAAGCAGAGAACACGGGCATATGGTGAATTGGGTCAGTGTTCCAATATGACCGCAACTCACTCTTTTTAGTTATGCCCATGTCTAGGGATAGGCTCAGAAAGGTCTTAAATTCAGAAACCATAATTGGTTTCCAATCTCTGGCAAGGGAGGACTGGGGGATTAGTGGTAACGTATTGACCAGCATACAAATTGCTTTGGTCCACAACAGATCTATAAAGATCTTTGGTGAAAAATAGCCAATAAAAATCCAGTGACGTAAAATCAACTGTTTCCACCTGAATGCCGGGTTGGCCAGTAAATGGGGGAAGTATGGTTGCTGCAGAAGTGGTGGGCTCCCAATTAGGATTGGCAAATTCTGCAGGAAGGACACTATGGGCACAACGGGCCTGTTTTGTCTTCTTCTTGGTGGCAGAGAGACATTACTTGTGCTTGCCACCTCGCCAGCTTGAACTGCACTTATGGGACTCGCCACGTCACCACGTGTTACTGCGGTGCTGGATGTACGTCCAGGGGGTACTAGGCCGCTGGTGCTTACCAGTTCACCAGAAGGAATAGCGGCGCTAGTACATCTTTGCTCCATACGAGAGCCCTGCGGTTCTTGCACCTCGTTGTCAGAGCTACATATTTACATAGTTACATAGTAGGTGAGGTTGAAAAAAGACACAAGTCCATCAAGTCCAACCTATGTGTGTGATTATGTGTCAGTATTACATTATATATCCCTGTATGTTGTGGTCATTCAGGTGCTTATCTAATAGTTTCTTGAATCTATCAATGCTCCCCGCTGAGACCACCGCCTGTGGAAGGGAATTCCACATCCTTGCTGCTCTTACAGTAAAGAACCCTCTACGTAGTTTAAGGTTAAACCTCTTTTCTTCTAATTTTAATGAGTGGCCATGAGTCTTGTTAAACTCTCTTCTGCGAAAAAGTTTTATCCCTATTGTGGGGTCACTAGTACGGTATTTGTATATTGAAATCATATCCCCTCTCAAGCGTCTCTTCTCCAGAGAGAATAAGTTCAGCGCTCGCAACCTTTCCTCATAACTAAGATCCTCCAGACCCTTTATTAGCTTTGTTGCCCTTATTTGTACTCGCTCCATTTCCAGTACATCCTTCCTGAGGACTGGTGCCCAGAACTGGACAGCATACTCCAGGTGCGGCCGGACCAGAGCCTTGAAGAGTGGGAGAATTATCGTTTTTTCTCTGGAGTTAATCCCCTTTTTAATGCATGCCAATATTCTGTTTGCTTTGTTAGCAGCAGCTTGGCATTGCATGCCATTGCTGAGCCTATCATCTACTAGGACCCCCAGGTCCTTTTCCATCCTAGATTGCCCCAGAGGTTCTCCCCCAGTGTATAGATTGCATTCATATTTTTGCCACCCAAATGCATTATTTTACATTTTTCTACATTGAAGCTCATTTGCCATGTAGTCGCCCACCCCATTCATTTGTTCAGGTCTTTTTGCAAGGTTTCCACATCCTGCGGAGAAGTTATTGCCCTGCTTAGCTTAGTATCGTCTGCAAATACAGAGATTGAACTGTTTATCCCATCCAAAAGCTATCTGTCATGAAGCTGCTGTCGTCTACAGGATTGTATTCTGAGCCTGAATCTGACAGATGAGTGACTTCCTCTTCATTATCTGTCATGCTCAGAAACGTGTAGGTCTCTTCACTACTGTACCTTTGATTTGCCAATTTGGGCTCTAAATTTACTGGTACAGTAGTGAGACTCACAGGTAAAAAAGCTCCTAGACTATCAGCAAATGTAACAAACTACCAAAAAGTGCCAGGATAGACCCAATATTTGTATTTAACTGAGGAAGGCCTGTGATTGGCCGATACGCATCTAGAAGGGAGGAGCTGATAGTCACGTCCAGCCAGGCACTGTGTATGTGGACACGGTGGTGCTACTCTGGAGGTTTTTATGTGATTTTAAAAGTTTTTATCTTGTAAGTGCAACTTGTTTGTTTGGGGGCTTTGAATAAATTTGTATACGGAGAACACTATGGTCTCTATACTTATTATTTACATGTCCTGAACTCATGGAATCTTGATCCAAGCTGGGAAATGATCCGCTTCTTTGGATGTTAATGAGCTGAGTTACCATTAAGAAAAGAGCCATCTGGATTACCCACAATTGATTGGGAACAGGAAGTGAGAGCAAAGAGCTCGTGGAGAGATCCGCATATGAGTTTTGACTATTCTTGGAGGTGAGCGCGCATTTTTACTGGTGGTGGTGTGCACTCCTTTTGAGGACGAACAATCACTGTTGTGGAATTGTGTGGATACACTGATCACAAGAAGAGTTTTTCATGTTTTATTTCTTAATTTTTTCATTTTATGGACTATTCATTTATACGTAGGATTTAGTTTAGAGATTTGCACTTTATATTTATAATTTTACACATAGCGCTACATTTATTTATTTACTATCCACTTTTTGGGATACGGCACTGCGTCGCTTTAACTGTAAATTGCACGGTCGTGCGACGTTGCACTCAAACAAAATTGATGTCCTTTTTCCCCACAAATAGAGCGTTCTTTTGGTGGTATTTGATTACCTCTGAGGTTTTTATTTTTTGCGCTATAAACAAAAAAAGAGCAACAATTTTGAAAAAAAAGCAATACTATTTTACTTTCTGCTATAATAAATATCCCAAAAAAATATAAAAAAACAAATTTCTTCCTCAGTTTAGACCAATATGTATTCTACATATTTTTGGTAAAAAAAAAAAACAAAAAACAAAAAAAAACGCAATAAGCGTATATTGATTGGTTTACTTAAAAGTTATAGTATCTACAAAATAGGGGATAGATTTATGGGATTTTTATTATTAATTTTTTTTTTTTATTAGTAATGGTGGCGATCTGCGATTTTTATCGTGACGGCGACATTACGGAGGACACGTCAGACACCATTTTGGGACCCGTGACATTTATACAGCAATCAGTGTTATAAAAAATGCACTGATTACTGTGTAAATGACACTGGCAGGAAAGGGGTTAAAACACTATTGCCCCATCAAGGGGTTAACTGTGTTCCCTCACTGTGTTCTAACTGTAGGGGGGTGGGCTCACTAGAACATGACAGAGATCAATGGGAGCAGTAGATCCCTGTCATGTTGCTAGGCAGAACAGGGAAATGGCTCTCCGTGTCACGATCGCGGGCCACCAGCGGATATCGAGTCCATGGGACCCGCGGACACATGGCGGGCGCCCATAAGCCCGCAATTTAAAGGGGACGTACAGGTACGCCCATTTGCGCAGCTGTGCCATTGTGCTGCCATACATCGTCGTGCGCTGGTTGGCAAGCAGTTAAATACAAATATTGGGTCTATCCTGGCTCTTGAGTAAAGCGCTAAAATATCAATTAAATTAAAGCACAAGTTTTTATTAAAGAAAGTTTAATAATGTATTGTATACACACACAGATAAAATCATATAGGCCAAATATGCAGCATGCTCACAGAAGTGAATAACACCTTCCACCCACAGTCCTTCCTAACATCGTACGTAACATATAGGCTTAATACAACATATACAGTGCAGGGTCTGTTTTTTCTATACGTTTTGTGAAATTCATTCACTTCCTCAGGACAATATGGATGAAGTTAATATTCATGTTCCACAGAGAACATAAAAAAAAAAAACAATAACATAATTAAGCTCTAAAAACTGGCAGTCATAAGAGACATATATAGTCTTGTCATAAACAATGTAAATAAATGACCGGACCCCAGTGCAGCTGAAAACTTCTGGACAAAGTAGACAAAATTAGGCAACAAATGTAGCGCTCAATGGGACCAGTACCAAAAGAACTTTGGCAATAGTAGTACTCAATATAGTTCAGTTGCGTGTACCTATTGATGTTAACCCTCTGTCATAAGGAAGTGTGGCGGTATTGCATATATTATAATTCGGAGTACTTTAACTATGAGAATGATTTTTATTTTATTTTGTTTGATTTTAACTACATCATTTTCATTGGACAGTTGTTTTTTAATTTAATTGTGCATCCAATAAATGAACTATATTGCGTACTACTATTGCCAAAGTTCTTTTGGTACTGGTCCCATTGAGCACTGCATTTGTTGTCCACAGAGAACATGCCTATAATTAAATAAACTTCCTTAGCTGCAGCAAAGAAGCATATAGCCCTAAAGGACACCATACTTTAAGAGGGAGCCAAAGAGGATACCAGATGAGAGGGCCACACACAACACCCACTCAAATGGGCTGTTATCCTAAGATTTTTAAAGGCGATATCACTGTCATGAAGGAAGTATATTGGTCACTATCCTACAAGGCAGTATTTGCGGTTATCACTCAGGAACAGTTGCTGCACAGGGTGACCTCTCAACCTGAAGAGACAAAATAGCAAATGAACATGTTCAGTTGTGCAAGATGACTTCATAATGCACACTTGCTGATCCACCCTCTTTGGACACTGCTATTGCGGTGTTACGCTTCATACAATGCTACCAGCATGCACTGCTCCAAATGTCTTCATCCCTCATGGTAGGTGCACCCTGCAGGGCCTTCAGGAAGTCCACTCCCCCAAAGGAGATTGCTGTCTTGGACCTGTACAGCACCCTGCCAGCGAGGTCATACAGAACCTTGGAGATCACTTCCAACAGGATCCAGCACTGACAAGCAACATTACAGGCCATCTTTGCACTCTTGCATGTGGGCACAGTATCTCTCGGTCATAGGCAACTGATTTGAATTCAGCCTTTGCCTTCCCCAGAAGGGGTGTTCAGAATATGCCATAAATAGGGAACTTAAGTCCACAAAGGAGATCTTCACAGACATTTGTAGGTACATCCATCACTTAAGGACACTAGCTAAAAGATGAAGCTTGGGTGAACTGGGAGGGGTAATGCCTATTGTGGGAATTACAGCTTTTGGCTAGTATCCATTCACCTGAAGGTGACAGCATAAGTTTTTCTTTAAAACCTTAATGCCATCAACCTGGAAGTGGAAGTGATGTCATCAACCTGCATGTTCCCAGAACCAATGGCAGACATTTGCAACCAAAAGTTTGACTTCCTTCTTTGATGCGCTTTGTTCAGGCTCTTGTCCTACAGCTCTGCCAGCACCTACCTTCCTGTTGCATCACCATGGGAAAATGAACGGATCTACTGCTGGTAATAGACCAGCACTTAGGGATGGGGTGGAAGCCAGTCATGCACAGAACAACAGTTTTCAGGAAAGCAGGTGATCACTCCTAGATTGACACGGGGTGCCATCCACCTTGTGTTCTATGCCAAAGCACACAATAGATACTTCACCTCCTTTTTGCCTGGGGGGGGGGGGTACAAACTAGGTCTCAAAATCAAATATGGATTGCTGCCATTCCTATCAGGGATTAAGAAAACCTCCAAGAGAAAAAAGGATTTAATGACTTACCTGTAAAATCCTTTTCTTGGAGTACAGTACAGACCCTGGGACATCTTCAAGCAAGATAAAAGAGGTGGGCAACATAGCAACAATGCCAACAGGCCCATAAACCAAAGGAATAAGGTCCCAAACTCAAAGGATGGCTTGAAGCACCTTACAGCTGAAGCTGGCATCAGCAGAGGCCTGATCATCCACCTGGTAGGACTTCACAAACGTGCAAGCCAAGGACCAGATGGCAGCCTAGCATATCTGAGAAACAGATGCCCAATGATAAAAAGCCCAAGAGGTACCTACTGAACATGTCAAGTGAATATGTAATCCACCTAAAAAAAGTGCAATGAGACATAGGGCACCTCATGCACCAGCTTGCCAGCTGGAACAATAGATTATCCAAGTTTTGGATAGGAGTGGCCAAGAGGTAACCCACATTGCTCATGCCACATTCAAACAGTGGAGAGAAATCTGGACAAAATCCTAGAAAGAAAGGAAGCTTTAGGCTTCAAAGACTTCTTGTCCTTATGGGGTACAAGAAAAGGTTCTTTACTAGACTAGGCCACAAATTCCAACAGGTCATACTGACAAGATAGCCACCAGTAAGGTCAGCCAAGGGAATTTCCTGAATATGCTTAAAAGGGAAGCTTCTGAAGAGGTGACAAGACCGGATTGAGACCCCACCGCCACACAAGAACAAGAAGATCTTTGTGCTTTTCCCCTTGTATAAGGGGTCTTTACTAGAGTTGAGCAGTCATGGGTCTCTGAAAGAGAATAACCAAGGCCAAAATTTGACCCTCGAGTGTACTCAAGGCCACGTGCTTATCCAGATCACACTGTAGAAAAGCCAGAGGAACCCTGGTCCTAGCCACAAACCTGTCCACCTTGTTAAAGTAGGATGCCATGAGATCCCCATCCTGCTTCCCCACCAGTGAGAAATAGCCTTAAACACTTCTGGGTGAAGAAACTATTCACCTGCATCTAGCCGCTGATGGTTTAGGACATGCATCTTCCAATTGTCTACTCTGGGCATGTGCATCATGGACAAAGTTGGGACATACCTTTTGGGCCAAACCAGAATTAAATTAGCCTCTTGAAGGGCCATGTAGCTTCTGGTGCCAAAACTTTTGTTGAAATAAGCCACATTCAAGAATTTGTCTCACTAAACCGTTGCCTGTCACCTTTGAAGTTGATCAGTAGGCTATCGATAGGCAACTAGCCTTTAGTTCTCAAAATTGATGGGAAGTCTGGACTCCCTCAATGACCAAGTTCCTTGGAGCGTCTCTGTTCCTCCCCAGTCTGACAGGCTGGCATCCTTCATGGGTTGATGGGAGAAAGAACTTCCCCTATTTTAGCGCCAGGCTGGTCAGCCATCAAGCCAGCGATATTCTGGACTTAGGATACAGGCTCATGGCCCTATCCATAGACTGAAGGTGCATGTTCCTACAGTCAGTACCATTGAGCTGCAGAGGCCTGTAATGCAACTGGGCAAACATCCCTGCTTTAAAGAAAGCCACCATCATGCCCAGTACTCTCCTGCAAAAGCAGACCAATGTAAGCTTCTTGGAGTAAAGTGTTCAAACATGAGTATGATGGATCAATATCCTTTGCCAGGGAAGAATCAACCAGGCTCAGGTCATGTGCAGGACTAGGATCAGGTATTCAAAGTGATGGGTCATATCCATTGCAGACTTCTGGAGGTTGGTGGATCTATCCAAAGTACTAAAGTCTAGGCACTGTCCGCAGAGAGGGCCTGGGACCTTTAGAAGAAGATTGTGCAGATGACCCCCAATGTGGATTCCCTGAAAGCACAGCAGTGCAAGAACTAGTGCAAGAACCAGGGCCAGAACCCTGGTGAGGACCTGGAAGCCCAAGGCCAGGCCAAAGGGGAAAAAAAAAAAAAACCCCAAAAACTGGAAGTGCTGTACATCCACTATGAGGCGCAAAAAAACGCTGATGCAGAGGAAAAAATGGAAACAAGTAAACGTGCATCCTTGTTGTCTATTGATGCCAAAAACTGTCCTTGGTTCAGTGATTCAATAACAGACCAGGCCGATTCAATCTGGAATTTTTTGATCCACAGGAAGGTGTTGAGAACATTCAAATGTAGAACAGATGAATACTGATTTGAGGGCCTGAAGCAGGCACCTGCCCAAGGTCGACCCATCTACTGGTTGCCGACCCTCGATCTACACAGTAGTGCATTGCTGTAGGGTGAAGCTCCAAATTGTTGTGGCACCAAAGAATGCATCAAACTGACTTGAGTCTGCACACCAAGTGCTTGGCCCAGGCAGCCAGGGTCTGGCAAATAGCCATAGATACCATGGTCTGTTACATGGTCGCGCGTGAAAGAGTAAGAAAGTTTTAAGGAGGGCCTCTAACCTCCTGTTCAGAGAGTCCTTAGAGACCTTTTTGTCCATTCACAGCCAAACCTCATCCAGAATGTCCTGCACTAGCACGTGGACTGGTAACATCCTTATAGGCTTTTTGGACTTGGATAGAGATCGCATAATTGTGACCATGGGCCCATTGTAGAAGTGGCTGTAACTTCAAGCTGCGTACTGTGTACCAGAATCCTGGTGATTTCCTTTAGCTTGGAAGACCAACTGACCATCCTCTGCCAGCCACCCCCCCTTTCCTCATCAGGAAGCAATGTTTCTTTGATGTCAGAGCCTGGCAATGACTCAGAAGGGGATGTCAACTGTTGTTGCTGAAGCCCTTTGCATCCTCTAGCAGTGCTGAGACTTTCCCCATGACCTCTGACATAGAAGTCGAAAATTGCTCTCCGGATAAAAAGGTAAGGGGGGAAAGAGGGGATTCAGAGCAGTGAAGAGCGAGATCCAAAGTACCTGATGCAGAGTTACCCACCTGATTCACCTCATCATGGCGGCTCTGTGCACAGTGTGCGCTTGCCTGCCCTCTTGTCCCATTTTCCTTGTTCCTGGCTTCCACCATACGGGTGAGGGGATACTCACAACCTATGTTGCAGAGCAGAAGTGATACAGCTGTCATGTGTCTCATTTGTAAAGGCTGCTGGATAACTTGGTGAAGACAAAGAGACAAGGGCCTCAATATGGAGCAGAGTTCTGCCTAAAGCAGCAGTGTGCCCTGTCCTGTAGCAGAGAATGTATTCCAAGTGTGCCCATAGCTGAGGACCATTGTACCGTCTCCAGGGGGAAGGACTGTGCACAAAGCATGGACTGTAATGGATTATATGGGCTGTCCCACAATTTTGTTTACTAGGGTCCAGTCACCTTAAGTGGCTAAATGTAACCCAGGGTCAATGATTAAAGGACAGCAACCTTGATCAGGGGGGACCCCTGCAACTAGTACAGCAGCCAAAAAACAATAAGGTACGAATTGTAAAGTTGTTCCTACTAGTGTTAGTGAATAAGGATGCGCTCCGGCGTGTTCACACAGCCCACGTGCAGAGCCTGCCAGGAAGTCGGCACTGCGCTGCGCTAATCACAGGCAGTGAGACATTTTCCGATCTCTGCAGACGAGCATCGGGACAATGTCTCACTGCCTGTGATTAGCGCAGCGCAGTGCCGACTTCCTGACGGGCTCTGCACGTGGGCTGTGCGAACACGCCGGAGCTCATCCTTATTAGTGAACACAAAGAACTGAGGTTGTCAGGCAGCTGGCACTTTACTTGATTGTAAGTCTTGCGTTTCTTGTTTTGAGTGAAGCACCACTCTTGTGCTGTCCTGGAAAATTAATGGGGATTTTTGGAAGTAGTTCATTGGAGGACACAGCAGTCTTCTGGAGTATATAACCACCTTCCTTTGGGCTATACCCCTCTGCACAGACCGTAAGAGCTCAGAAGCTTTAGGAAAAGCTCTTCAAACATCTCCATTCCATAGGTTCAGGCAAGGCTGTGTCATGCAGCCTCCTGAAAGCCTTGTGGCTGAGGCCATGACAGCAATACAGTATAACTTAACAAATGTATAAATCAAAACACCAGCCTTGCACATCTGTGGAAAAAAAAAAAAAAAGATCATAATGATGAAACGTCTAAAGAATTACCATTGGAGAGAAATGGACAGTCACAGGGAGGGGGTAGCCAATGAGCAATTTTCAGGCATTTTTATTTGACAATTTTTTTCACCCAAAAGAGTGCATTAGAAGCATATTTCAAGCATGTACATGAATACTCAAGCTTCAGTGTTTTTTGTTTTAGACAATGTAAGGCAGTAGGCATGGAAGACAAGATCTTAAAGGATAAAAACCGTAAAAGTGCAAAAATGCCAAATTTTTGCATTTACAGGCATAATCAAGTTTATGTGACCAAATATGCCCGATTCTGTCTCAAAGTAGCCGAGTAGCTTATGGACTGTTAGGCCTCATGCTACACACACCTGACTGCTCATATGTGAACAGCCACTATTTAAATACAATGTTTGTTAGCTTAGTTTTGTAGCTTTGAGCTTTAGGCTACAAAACGCTCAGGCTGGCCATATATGGTTGAATTTCAAAAGAATTTTCTATTGAAAATCTGAATTTTTACGCAATTTGTGATTTGATAGTGCCACCATTGATTTCGAAATTGGACCAACCAAGCCTTCAATTTCACCTCCTGTCGCTACAGAAAAGAATTTTCGTGGCTGGGAATCTTCTTTTCGGGGATTACCTTTTCTTGCACAAGCGCATTTCTTTTTCGATTACATTTCTCGCATGATTCTCCCATCATTGATTAGAAAATCGTTTTTCAAAAAATTTCCAACATGCCATATTACTCAAATTTGATGGCTGCATGAAAATCGACTGTTGCTGCAGCCCACTAATGGTGCAAGATAAAAACGAAAATTCTTAGATAAAATTTTCAAAAGATAATTCTTTCGAAATTCAACCCATGTATGGCCTGCCTTAGTAGACAACTCCTGGGCAATTACCCGGTGAATGCAATGACTGACTTTGGCTCTGCATACAGAAGAAGTTTTTCTAAAAAGCAGTGATCCACCAACAAGTTAGGGAGAGGCAGGTTACTTCCTAGGGCACTGAGCTAAACCAAGCTCTGTACAGAGGGGATATACAGACACATGGTGGAGGAATGCCTTGTTGCTTTAGCTCAGTGTTCAATCTCCCAAAGTCAAGGCCTATATACCCCAAAGGTCTGCTATGTCCCCAATGAACAATGGGAAAACCACAAATTACAAAATTCTTTTTTCTGACATTAAAACAATTTTCAATCCACTAGCAGCAAAGTAGAGCAGTTAACTGCTACTATACATAAACCCTTTCCCCTGTCCCCTTTTACATGTTAAGCACCAACATAACTAATTAGAAAAAAGAAATTTGCCATAGGCACTTGACCAGACACCTGTAAAGTGAATCATCAGGTCTACGTGCTCAAAACTTTATCGTGAATGTTGATAGGTATATATAGATTGAACTGAGCAGAGAAGCATTTTGACATTGTGTAATACTGCAGCTCTGTCTGTTCAGATAAACCACCAACTTGATATCTTCCCTTTATGACTACACAAACACCATTTTTCTGCACCTGTGCTAAGTGTGCAGTAATCTTAATATCATAAAGTTTAAAAAGGAATGCTCAGCGGAATTCAGGTCTTAGCCTCCAGACTCCAGAACCATTACTATTCCGATGAAAAGTACACAGCCTGCGCAAAAGTTCCCGAAAGACACAGGACTGTGAGGGAGAAAGTTTGTTCTCAAACTCATGAAGTAGTTCTTGTGTGCTGGCTTCACCTTCACAATGAGCTTGGAATGCTATGAAGTTTCTCACATCTGTGAGAAGCTCATCATGCTCTGTAGAGTCTGTTGTTGTAGCTCCTGTTTCACTGTCTTCTCTCGAAGGGAGCAAGAGATGATTTCTTTCCTTCATGCGAGCAAGCAAAGAAGAGGATGACAATGCAGAAGTAGTGGGTCCTTTGGACTGGGTATCTCCATTAAAATGGGATGAAGTAGCAGTCCTAATCACATCTAGCTGCTTTGTGATCTTGGAGTCCTGGAATTACAAATTAGTTAATTTATCTAAAATATTGCATTTTAAAACTGTATATGCGTTTTTTTTTATCTCATTACAAAAAGAATACCGACTTAAAAAGCCCTGTGTTTTTTAGGGTTAAGAAACCCATCCAGAATTGGCGAGACCTTAACCACTTCAATACAGGGCATTTTCTCCCCCTTACTGCCCAGGCCAATTTTCAGCTTTCAGCGCGGTCATACAACACTGTACCCATATGACATTTTGATCATTTTTTCCCCACAAATAGAGCTTTCTTTTGGTGGTATTTGATCAACTTTGCGGTTTTTATTTTTTGCGCTATAAACAAAAAAAGACCGACAATTTTGAAAAAAAAAAAAAAAAAAACACACAATTTTTCTACTTTTTGCTATAATAAATATTCCAATTTAAAAAAAGAAAAAACATGTTTTTCCCTCAGTTTAGGCCGATATGTATTTTCTACATATTTTTGGTTAAAAAAAATCACAATAAGCATATATTTGTTTGCGCAAAAGTTATAGCACCTACAAAATAGGGGAAAGATTTTTGGCATTTTTAGTTTTTATTTATTTTTTTACTAATATGGCAGCGATCTGCGATTTTTGTCAGGACTGTGATATTGCGGCGGACAGATCGGAGAGTTTTGACACTATTTTGGGACCATTCACATTTATACAGCGAACAGTGCTATAAAAATGCACTGATTACTGTATAAATGTCACTGGCAAAGAAGGGGTTAACACTAGGGCGCGATCAAGGGGTTAAATGTGTTACCCAAGGAGTGATTCTAACTGTGGGGGGAGGGGACTGACTGGGGGAGGTGACCGATCGGTGTTCCTCTGTATACTGGGAACACACGATCGGTCTCCTCTCCCCACACAGATCCACGTCCCTGCTCTGTGACCAGCAATCGCGGGAGCCAGGCGGACATCGCGGCCGCCAGGCACGCGCATCGGCCCCCGAGTGATGCGGCGGGCTCACGTGCTCCCTAGCGGTCGGGAAGCCAAAGACGTCATATGACGGCTGCCCAGGATAAGAGACACCTTGCTGCTGTCATTTGAATATACGCAGGATGGGAACACGTTAGATAAAAAAATATGCTTGATCTATAAGTTTTATCCAATATTCTTGGGGTTAAATTACTTATTTTCTACATATTGAAACAGTTATTTGAAACAGAACTCCATTACTCTTTATTAATATATTACCTGCTTATCCTACAGCACCTTATAGGAACTATAGTCAGCTTGCCTCCTGCCAGAACACAACAGCAGAAGAACTGAAAGAGCAGACATACTGACAGAAAACAGGTTTAACATAATGCATACCTTCACCCTTTAGAAACTACAACTGAAACTGAAACAAGCAGGATCAGGAATACAACTCTTGTACACTTAAAGGGGTTGTAAAGGTAAACATTTTTTCACCTTAATGCATTCTATGTATTAAGGTGAAAAAACTTTTGACAGTACCGCCGCCCCCAGGCCCCCCGTTTTACTTACCTGACGCCTCGAATCTTCGCTCCTCGTCCTCGTCAGCTTCACTGCAGCTCAGCCTGGTCGCTGATTGGCTGCAGTGGATGGATTGAAAGCAGCGCAGCCATTGGCTCGCGCTGCTGTCAATCACATCCGATGACGCGGCGCGCCGGGGGGCGGGGCCGAGTGATACAGCCAGCGGCTATAGCCGCTGGCTGTATCACGGGAGCGCGCCCGCAAGCACTCACCACCGTGCGAGGGAGCTCGCATGAAGGTGGTAAATGCTTGCGGGGAGGAGCTGAAACAGCCGCCGAGGGACCCCAGAAGACCAGGTTCGGGGCCACTCTGTGCAGAACGAGCTGCACAGTGAAGGTAAGTATAACATGTTTGTTATTTTAAAAAAAAAAAAAAAATAACTTTACAACCCCTTTAACTGTCAGGGACACTAACATGCCAGAAACAAGGACATTTTCTAACTAGGGTGGCATTATAGATTACATCAATGTCTGGATAAAACTAGGCAGGTTGGCTGTTCATATCACAACTTAAAAATAATTGAAATGGCATTACCAGTTAGAAGTGACATAAAACAGTACAGATCAGTGGTAGGAGAACCAGACCCTCAAAGCCCATCAACACAGGCCCAGATAGTATTGTGTCATAGAACGCATTGACATGTTTTTTTTTTTTTTTTTACCTTGCATTTGTCCTGAGGGATCTTGCTTTCTGAAACAGCAGGTCGAAGCAACAGTGGGTTCTTTTTCTGTCCGAATCTTTTACAAAAAAAAAAAAAAAAAGGTAAGCATTAAAAATATTGAGTAACAAAACAGGAACCACAAAAAATACTATTAAACTAAATTTGAGTAGATCACGAATGCGTCATAAAATTATGCCTTACAATATAACACGTTTGTAATATAAAAAAGCTCAGCCCTTGCTTCTTAATTAAACAAATATAAAGCTGCTGCGGGGGTTAACAAACGCAGTTAATGTATAACTATCAAATAAAAATGTACACCGACAGCAGAAGCCATTTCTCGCAAACATACTGGAAGAATATTTGCAGATAGGTTCCAAAGCACGCTAAAACTCTAAAACAAATACCAACTTAACTTCATAAGAAAGCTACTTCTGTTCTGTAACAGAACCGGTTTTGTTTTTAATTTATAGGAAACAGCTAATGCCTATTTTGTCTGTTGAAGGAATCATTGCCTTTTCATAATCACAAAAACTAGAAACATTGAATGGATGTTAAATCATATGGCTCCACCTATAGGCTTTTTCAAGAATGTGCAATCCAGATCACATCAAACTATTTGTTCAAGGGTATGGAACTTTTTTTGCCAGGGTCAGTGGCATATTTTCCTTTTAAACTTTTTGAAAACGTTCCCTTTTTTTGTTGGACAGAGTAGAAATGAATGAAAACTAACTAAGGTAATTAGAGGTATCATATACCCTTCATGGTTATTAGTTGAACTTGTTATAACAGAAAACAAGTGTGCGGCTAATAAATCAACAAACATTCAAATGCAGATTTATACATAAAATGACAGTTATGGTTTCTGTGATATTACATAACTAGTTATTCTGCTACCCAAGTAAGTTAAAGTCTACAAAAGTCTTTTTGGTTTCACTGTAAAACAGCAACACATTAGAGGACACCTTTAGCAACAAAGTTATATATTTATGGACATTAACTGCTTCCCGACCAGCCAATGCAGTTTTACTGTGGCAGAATGGCACGGGCAGGCGAATCGCCGTTATGTTACGTCAGTGGCCATGACGATAGGATTCGATCCAGAACCGATCAATCCCCAGGCCAATGAAATCTACCCTGGACCTGGGGATCTCTCCTGGCGAATGAGATCCTTCCCCTGCATGTGTAAGTGTAAACGCAACAGGGGAAGTGATGTCATCTCTCCTCGTGTCGGTCTTTTCCGTTCCAGACCGAGGAGAGAGAACATCTCACAGTAAGTGTTCCAACACTACACTGACACCAGTTCACGTAGGTACACTTGCCACCCCCCGATCACCCCCTAGTTAACCCCTTCACCCCGTCACTGTGTCATCCAGTGCAGTGTTCAGATTTTTGATCACTGTACTGGTGTCATTAGTTACACTAATCAGTGTTAGGGTAATTAGTGGTAGGCCCAGATAGGTCTAGGGACCCCCCCCCCCCCCCCCAAAATAAAGGTTTAACCTCTTAATCACCCCATCACCAGTGATCACTGTATAAGTGTCACGGGTAACACTGGTTAGCTAGATATTTGTTTTTTTTATAGCGCCAGGGCACCCGCCATATATTACCCAATAAAGGTTTAACCCCCTGATCACCCAGCAGGTGACATCAGTTTTAGCATCAGTCAGGGTCTGCATCGCCCCAGGCAGCGTCAGATTAGTGTCAGTAGCGCTAACATCCATGCACGCATTATACACCTCCCTTAGTAGTATAGTGTCATAACGGATCAATATCTGATCAGAACTATATTAGCATCCCCAGCAGTTTAGGGTTCCCAAAAACGCAGTGTTAGCGGGATCAGCCCAGATACCTGCTAGCACCTGCGTTGAGCCCCTCCGCCCAGCCCACCCAAGTGCAGTATCAATCGATCACTGTCACTTACAAAAACACAACACACATAACTGCAGCATTCTCAGAGTCAGGCCTGATCCCTGCGAATGCTAATGCCGCGTACGCACGGTCGGACTTTTCGGCTACAAAAGTCCGACAGCCTGTCTGACAGACTTTCGACTGACTTTTGTCAGATTTTTGGCGGACTTGCGGCAGACTTTCTTACGAACGGACTTGCCTACATACGATCACACAAAAGTCAGACGGATTCGTACGTGATGACGTACACCGGACTAAAATAAGGAAGTTGATAGCCAGTAGCCAATAGCTGCCCTAGCTTGGGTTTTTGTCCTTCGGACTAGCACACAGATGAGCGGATTTCTGGGTCCGGCGTAGTTACGACGTAAAGATTTGAAGCATGTTTCAAATCTAAAGTCCGTCAGATTTGAGGCTGGAAAAGTCCGGGGAAGCCCACACACGATCGGATTGTCAGCCAGCTTTAGTCCGTCGGACTTTTGTAGATGAAAAGTCCGACCGTGTGTACGCGGCATAACAGTTTTTTTGGTAGTGTTTGAAATCAGTCGCTGACAGTCAGGTGCTCTTTTTCTTGTGAGTCTCACTACTGTACCAGTACATTTAGAGGCCAAAATGTCAAATCGAAGGTACAGTAGTGAAGAGGCCTACACGTTTCTAAGCATGACAGATAGTGAAGAAGTCGCTCATCTGTCATATTCAGGCTCAGAATACAAACCTGTAGACAGCAGTGGCACACTGACAGATAGCTCTGACGACGGAGTTGTGGTCCCTGCCAAGGTCAGGCGTACCAGACCCCGTTGTTCTGCTGTCGCTGAGGTGCAAGAACTGCAGGGCTCCCGTATGGAGCAGAGAGCCAGTACTAGTGCCGCTCATCCTTCTGGTGAACTGGCAAGCACCAGCGGCCTAGTACATCCTGGTCGTACATCCAGCACTGCAGTATCACGTGGTGACGTGGCGAGTCCCAGTTTAAGCTGGCGAGGTGGCGAGGTGGCTAGCACGAGTAGAGTCTGGCAACCACCAAGAAGACAAAGATAGGCCCGTCGAGCCCATAGTGCCCTTCCTGCTGCATTCGCCAATCCTAATTGGGAGCCCACAGCTTCTGCAGTACCTGTACTTCCCCCAATTCACTGGCCAACCCATAATTCAGGTGGAAACAGTTGATTTTACATCACTTGATTTTTATTTGCTGTTATTCATGGAAGATCTCTATAGATCTATTGTGGACCAAAACAATTTATATGCTGGTCAATTCATCGCCGCTAATCCCCAGCTGACCCTTGCCAGAGAATGGAAACCAATTACGGGCCTATCCCTCCTCATGGGCATTAATAAAAAGAGTGAGTAGCGATCATATTGGTCCACTGACCCAATTCACCATATGCCCGTGTTCTCTGCCTCCATGACCAGGACACAATACGAGCAGATCTTGCGGTTCATGGACTTCAATGACAATGAACTCTGTCATCCTCGGGGTGATCCTAAATTTGATCGGCTCTACAAAATTCGGCCACTCGTAAACCACTTTAACCAACAGTTTGCAGCCTTGTTTACTCCCCATCAAGTTGTCTGCGTTGAGTCCATGATTAAGTTTTCTGTCCGCTTGTCATTCAAACAGTATCTTCCCAGCAAGCGTGCCAGATATGGGAGTCAAGATGTATAAGCTCTGTGTCAAGGCCACAGGCTGTACATATCGTTTTATGGTTTATGAGGGAAGAGATGGTTGCATAGAGCCGGAAACCTGCCATGACTACATAGGGAGCGCTGGTAAGACAATTATTACACAAGCGTGCCACTTTTTAGTCACTTGTTTGATCACGGAATTGGTGCATGTGGCACCGTGCGATCTAATCGCTGGGGCTTACCCCAGCGGCTTGTAGATTCTCGTCTTATACTGGGGGAGAGAGCCTGCTTGAGATGTAATAATTTGCTTGTTGTGAAGTGGAGGGATAATAAGAATGTTTTCATTCTGTCCTCCCTACACACAGACACGACGGTCCAAATTCCTAGCGACTGGTGTTGTGGAGAAACCCCTCTGTGTCCACGAATATAACCTTAATATGGGAGGGGTGGAACTCAACGACCAGTTCTTGGCGCCATACCTAATTGCCGGTAAGGCCAGACGCTGGTACAAAAGTGTCTGTATACTTATTTCAATTGGCTCTGCTAAATGCTTATGTGCTATACAAAGCTTCAGGACAAACTGGATCCTTCTTTAAATTCCAGGAAGAGAACATCACAGCCCTTGTTTCCAGACGGTGCTGTGGCCCAACTTCCCAATCCAAATGCAGTAAGCTGGCTGCATAAGAGGCATTTTCCGCATGTCCTCTCTGGTACCCCTACCCAAAGAAAGCCCCAAAGAAGATGTTGTGTCTGTAGAAAGCGCGGATATAGGCGTGACACCCGCTTTTATTGTCCCTTTTGTCCTGACCAACCTGGTCTTTGCATTGCTGACTGTTTCGAACGCTACCACACACTAGTGGAGTATTAGTGTAGGGTACAGCATTGCAGTCGTAGGCATGCTAACATGGTCTCGAAAGATATGATGGCCATCACATTTTGAGAGACCTCAATCTGGAACGTTTACAGTTTATATAAAAGTGAAAAAAAAAAAACACAAAAAAAAAAAAAAAAAGCCAAAATTAGATTTATTTTTCTTCTCTCTATTTTTCTCTCTCTTACGTTCGCTCTCTATTGTCTGCTATATTGTTCTCTTTTGTCACTGTATTTTAGCTTTGCAGGTATGGTAAGTCTTACTGTTATACTGTTATTGTTAACCATCATTTGCTTAGCAGGTACGCAGGTGGGGGCAGGGGTGGAGGAGCGATTTGCTCTTAACATTAGGGGCGGATTGCCCCCATGCTTCGGCATATATTTTTTTAGGCACAGATTACGTTAAAAAATGTTTTATTTTGACTATGTTTTATTGTATTTGCTTTGCAGGTATGGTAAGTCTTACTGTTATACTGTAATGTTACTTTGTTTTATTGTTAACCATCATTTGCTTAGCAGGTAGGCCATCCGGCTGCAGTGCGGATTTATATATCTTGACAGCAACAGCGTTGGCTCCCATGATACATAAAGCCGTGACTCCAGCGCTGTAGGAGGTGATTTCACCACCACAGTAAAAAGAAAATGGTTCATGTATGCCCATCATTAGAAGTGGGTGGATGAAGGGCGGTATTCTAATGGTGGGCATACCCACTGATCAATCTCTTTTTTTCGTTCAGTCCACAGGCTCTGCATGAAAAAAAAAGAACATTACAATATATGCCCAACAAGGACCAGCAACGTACTGGTTATAGCAGAATGATCATCTTGGTATCATTCTTTTCAGCCAGCGGTCGGCTTTCATGTAAAAGCAATCCTAGCGGCTAATTAGCCGCTAGATTGCTTTTACAAGCAGTGGGAAAGAACGCCCCCCCCCCACCATCTTCCATGGTTTTCTCGGGCTCTCCTGTCCCAAGAGGGAACCCGAGAAAGCAGCCGGTGGTTCCGCCAGCTGACCATAGAGTTGATCAGAGACCAGAATGGCTCCAAACATCTCTATGGCCTAAGAAACTGGAAGCTACAAGCATTTCAAAATCTTGGTGTGGTTAGATGCTTTGAGGGCAGAGGAGAGATCTAGGGTCTAATAGATCCCAATTTAAAAAAAAAAAAAAAAAAAGAGTATTGGTCACTACCTATTGCTATCATAGGGGATATTTACATTGCCTGAGATAATAAAAATGATAAAAAAAAAAAATAAAAGGAACAGTTTAAAAATAAAACAAAAAAGCAAAATAAATAATTAAAAATAATTGTGCTCACGCGAACGCAAGCGTCGGTGTCTGGTGTCATATGTAAACAGCAATTGCACCATGCATGTGAGGTATCACCGCAAAGGTCAGATCGAGGGCAGTAATTTTAGAAGTAGACCTCCTCTGTAAATCTAAAGTTTTAACCTGTAAAGGTTTTTAAAGGATTTTAAAAAAGTATGTAGTTTGACGCCGCTGCACGCTTGTGCACAATTTCAAAGCATGTCGTGTTTGGTATCCATGTACTCGGCATAAGATCTTTTTTTTATTACATCAAACATTTGGCCAATATAGTGTGTTTTAGTGCATTAAAATTTCAAAAAGTGTTTTTTTTCCCCAAAAAATGCGTTTGAAAAATCGCTGTGCAAATACTCTGAGGAAAAAAAAGTTGCAACACCCACCATTTTAATCTGCAGGGCCTTTGCTTTAAAAAATATATAATGTTTGGGGGTTCAAAGTAATTTTCTTGCAAAAAAGAAAAATATTTTTTCACGTAAACAAGAAGTGTCAGAAAGGGCTTTGTCTTCAAGTGGTTAGAAGAGTGGGTCATGTGCGACATAAGCTTCTAAATGTTGTGCATAAAATGCCAGGACAGTTCAAAATTGCCCCAAATGACTCCATTTTGGAAAGTAGACACCCCAAGCTATTTACCGATAGGCAAGTTAAATCCATGGAATATTTTATATTTTGCCACAAGTTTCGGGAAAATTACAAACTTTTTTTCCCCTTTTTTTTTCCCACAAAGTTGTCACTAAATAATATATTGTTTAAACATGCCATGGGCATATGTGGAATTACACCCCAAAATACATTCTGCTGCTTCTCCCGAGTATGGGGTTACCACATGTTTGGGACTTTTTATGAGCTTAGCCGTGTACAGGACCCCGAAAACCAATCACCGCCTTCAGGCTTTCTAAGAGCAAAAAACAGTGATTTCACTTCCTCACCACCTATCATTTTCGGAGGCCCTGAAATGTCCAGATAGCACAACCCCCCCCCCCCCAAATGACCCCATTTTGGAAAGTAGATACCCCAAGGTATTTGCTAAGAGACATGTTGAGTATTTTGCAACTCTCATTTATTTTTGAAAATGAAGAAAGAAAAGAAAAATGTATTTTTTTTTCTTTTTTCAATTTTTAAAACTTTGTGACAAAAAGCGAGATCTGTAAAATACTCAACATGCCTCTCATCAAATAGTTTGGGGTGTCTACTTTCCAAAATGGGGTTATTTGGGGGGGGGGAGGTTGTGCTATCTTGGCATTTTATGGCCTTCAAAACTGTGATAGGTAGTGAGAGGTGAAATAAAAAATTTACGCCCTTAGAAATCCTGAAGGCGGTACTTGGTTTTCGGGGTCCTGTACGCGGCTACGCTCCCAAAAAGTTTCACACATGAGGTATCCCAATACTCAGGAGAAGCAGCAGAATGCATTTTGGGGTGTAATTCCACATATAACAATGGCACGTGTGAGCAATATATCATTGGGTGACAACTTTGTGTAATGTTTTTATTTTTCTTTTGTCATTTTTCAATCAGTTGTGACAAAAAAAAAAAAACATTCAATGGGCTCCACATGCCTCTCAGCAATTTCCTTGGGTGTCTACTTTCCAAAATGGGGTAATTTGGGGGGGGGCGTTCATACTACCCTGCCATTTTAGCACCTCAAGTAAGGATAGGCAGTCATAAACTAAAAGCAGCGTAAATTCCAGAAAATGTACTTTAGTTTGTAGACGCTATAACTTTTGCGCAAACTAATAAATATACGCTTAATGAAATTTTTTTTTACCAAAGACATGTGGCTGAATACATTTTGGCCTAAATGTATGACTAAAATTGAGTTTATTGGATTTTTTTTTATAACAAAAAGTAGAAAATATAATTCTTTTTCAAAATTTTCGGTCTTTTTCCGTTTATATCGAATACCACCAAAAGAAAGCTCTATTTGTGGGGACAAAAAGGATGCAAATTTTGTTTGGGTACAGCATTGCATGACCGCGCAATTACCAGGTAAAGCAGCGCAGTGCCAAATTGTAAAAAGTGCTCTGGTCATTTAGCAGCCAAATCCTCCGGGGCTGAAGTGGTTAACATACTTTTTTGATTAAATGATCATAACAGCTAACCCTCACACATACAGTGTGTGAAATAAGTATTGCACACATTCAAAAGGTGCTATTGACATTACATTTTTACCACAGGTTGGTAACAACCCATGCAGTCCATACATACACAGAAACCAAAACAAATAAGCTCAAAATTAAGTTGTGTAATAAAATGGAATGACACAGGAAAAAAGTATTGACCACATGAAGAAAAGGAGGTGCAAAAAGGCATGGAAAGACAAGACAGCAGCTAAAATCTGGAATTAGCGGGTACAATTGTTTCAAAGAAAACAATAAGTAATACACTCAACTGCCATGGCCTGTGTGCACGCTCACCACGTGAGACTCCACTGCTGAAGAAAAAGCATGTTGAAGCTTGGTTAAAGTTTGCTGCACAACATTTACACAAGACTGTGAAAATACTGGGAGAATATAGTCTGGTTAGATGAGGCCAAAATTGAACTCTTTGGTGAAGTTTGGAGGTGGGAACATCATGGTGTGGGACTGTTTTTCAGCATAAGGTACTGGCAAACTTCATATCATTGAAGGAAGGGTGAATGAAAAAATGTACCAGGACATTATTGATAAAAATCTGCTGCCATCCACCAGGATTTAAAGACTGTGTGGAAGAATGAGCCAAAATCACACCTGAGCAATGCATGCGATTCGTTTCTCCATACAGGAGGCATCTTGAAGCTGTCATTACAACAATGGATTTTGTACGAAGTAATAAAGTGTTACTAAACAGAGTAATATGAAAATAGTTAATCCCCCCCCCCCCACAGTGCCCACAGCTTATAAATCATCTTTTTACATTAAAATACTGCCACTATATACCTCTTTAGATGATCTGTATACCATGGTTACATCATAAACTGCACAGTTTCTTTAGTGCTGAGAGTTCAGGAAGGTGGAGATTTTGGAGATTTTCACTGCAGCCTGTACACACGCCCATACAGTGGGGACAGAAAGTATATTCAGACCCCCTTAAATTTTTCACACTTTGTTATATTGCAGCCATTTGCTAAAATCATTTAAGTTCATTTTTTTTCCTCATTAATGTACACACAGAACCCCATATTGACAGAAAAACACAGAATTGGTGAAATTTTTGTAGATTTATTAAAAAAGAAAAACTGCAATATCACATGGTCCTAAGTGTATTCAGACCCTTTGCTGTGACACTCATATTTAACTCAGATGCTGTCCATTTCTTCTGATCATCCTTGAGATGGTTCTACACCTTCATTTGAGTCCAGCTGTGTTTAATTATACGGATTGGACTTGATTAGGAAAGCCACACACCTGTCTATAATAAGACCTTACAGCTCAGAGTGCATGTCAGAGCAAATGAGAATCATAAAGGTCAAAGGAACAGCCTGAAGAGCTCAGAGACAGAATTGTGGCAAGGCACAGATCTGGCCAAGGTTACAAAAAAATTTCTGCTGCACTTAAGGGTCCTAAGAGCACAGTGGCCTCCATAATCCTTAAATGGAAGACGTTTGGGATGACCAGAACCCTTCCTAGAGCTGGCTGTCCGGCCAAATGCATCCCATTGGGTAATAAATTTAAAAGCAAACAAAAGTCCTGGATGGCTTAACTCCAATGTAAAAATGCATATAAAAACAAAGTAGAATATAAAAATCAAAAAATACAAAGTTGAGGGGATCATCATCAGCATTCAGACTTTATAAAGAATGTAAGAAATGTAAGGGTGCAATAAGGACGGCTAAGATAGAACATGAAAGACACATAGCGGAGGAGAGCAAAAAAAATACCAAGAAATTCTTTATGTATGTAAACAGTAAAAAAGGGAGGACAGACCATATTGGCCCCATAAAGAATGAGGAAGGACATCTGGTTACAAAGGATGGGGAGATGGCGAAGGTATTGCATTTATACTTCTCCTCAGTCTTCACAAGGGAATCGGGGGGCTTCAGTAATCAAAACTGCAGTGTTTATCCTCAGGACACATCACAGGAAGCCCCTCCATGGTTAACAGAGGACAGAATTAAAATTAGACTTGAGAAACTTAACATTAATAAATCACCAGGACCAGATAGCTTGCAACCAAGGGTACTTAGGAAATTCAGTCAAATGATTGCCAGACCGTTGTTCCTAATTTTTACAGACAGTCTGCTGACTGGAATGGTACCAGCTGACTGGAGAAAAGCCAATATAGCACCAATATTTAAAAAGGGCCCAAAATACATCCCTGGGAATTACAGACCAGTTAGCCTAACATCAATAGTATGTAAACTGAGATGATAGGGACTATATACAAGATTTTATTAATGAGAACGGTATCATTAGCAGTAATCGAAATGGATTCATGAAGAATCGTTCTTGCCAAAACCAATCTACCAACCTTCTATGTGGAGGCGAGTTGCCAGCTAGATAAAGAATGGCCCGTAGACGTGGTGTATCTGGATTTTGCAAAAGCATTTGACACAGTTCCCCATAAATGTTTACTGTACAAAATAAGGTTGGCATGGACCATAGGGTGGGTACATGGATTGAAAACTGGCTACAAGGGCGAGTTCAGAGGGTGGTGATAAATGGGGAGTACTCGGAATGGTCAGGGGTGGGTAGTGGGGTCCCCCCACGGTTCTGTGCTGGGACCAATCCTATTTAATTTGTTCATAAACGACCTGGAGGATGGGGTAAACAGTTCAATCTCTGTATTTGCAGACGATACTAAGCTAAGCAGGGTAATAACTTCTCCGCAGGATGTGGAAACCTTGCAAAAAGATCTGAACAAATTAATGGGGTGGGCAACTACATGGAAAATGAGTTTCAATGTAGAAAAAATGTAAAATAATGCATTTGGGTGGCAAAAATATGAATGCAATCTATACACTGGGGGGAGAACCTCTGGGGGAGTCTAGGATGGAAAAGGACCTGGGGGTCCTAGTAGATGATACGCTCAGCAATGGCATGCAATTCCAAGCTGCTGCTAACAAAGCAAAGAGAATACTGGCATGCATTAAAAAGGAGATCAACTCCAGAGATAAATTGGTAATTCTCCCGCACTACAAGACTCTAGTCCGGCCGCACCTAGAGTATGCTGTCCAGTTCTGGGCACCAGTCCTCAGGAAGGATGTACTGGAAATGGAGCGAGTACAAAGAAGGACAACAAAGCTAATAAAGGGTCTGGAGGATATTAGTTATGAGGAAAGGTTGTGAGCGCTGAACTTATTCTCTCTGGAGAAGAGACGCTTGAGAGGGGATATGATTTCAACATACAAATACCGTACTGGTGACCCCACAATAGAAATAAAACTTTTTCGCAGAAGAGAGTTTAACAAGGCTCATGGCCACTCATTAAAATTAGAAAAAAAGAGGTTTAACCTTAAACTACATAGAGGGTTCTTTACTGTAAGAGCGGAAAGGATGTGGAATTCCCTTCCACAGGCGGTGGTCTCAGCGGGGGTATCGATAGTTTCAAGAAACTATTAGATAAGCACCTGAATGACCACAACATACAGGGATATGCAATGTAATACTGACATATAATCACACACATAGGTTGGACTTGATGAACTTGTGTTTTTTTTCAACCTCACCTACTATGTAACTCTGTAACTGAGCATGTGCAAGTTGGCTACTCTGCCTATGTTAGCTGGCTTTCCCCAGATAGTGCAAGAAGGGAGGATCTGTGCATACAGGATAAAACAGCCTTTTTACACAATGCAGAGGATTAACCCCTTAAGTTCCACAGTGAGTATAACAAGCATGCTATGCTGCATATACAGACTGATTTTTACTGTTGTGGGTTTAGTAACACTTTAAATACATTTCAGTTAGCGTGTTCAATACTTTTTCCCTGTGTCATTTCATTTTAATTACACATAACTTAATTTCTGAACTTATTTGTTTTGGTTTCTTTGTAAGTATGGATTGCATGGGTTGTTACTGACATGGTGAAAATTTCATGTCAATACCTAGAAAAATGGTGACGTGTTCAATACTTATTTTAGCTGCTGTAACTCTCACCCTCCCACAAGATTAATGTCAAGTAGCATAGGCGAGCAATTCATTTTATTTCTTTTAAATAAAGGCATTTCAGTCATCATGCAGTGTACCTACAGTGCTATAAAACATCAACAATTTTGCAATACAAAATATTAAATATGAAGTTTAGTTATTTTTTTCCCACTTACTGCTGCGGTCACCCAATGTATCTGTAATGAAGAATGTATCACATCATGCAGGCTTATAGTTCCTGACAAAATTTTCTGTCCTATGATACCCAGTCCAACTAACAGCTCAAAACTTACTAGGCAGCAGAGGTGAATAGCTTCAATTCTAACACTGCAGTATATTTCAGAAGTTCCTGACAAAGGACAGCCTCCTTCTCCCCTCTCCTCCAATGACAAAAGTCCATTCATAAATTTCACTGAATGTAATACTGTTTGGTCCCCTTGGGGAATTACAGAATCCTCTCCGCCACTTACAAATCATATTACATTTAGTGAAATCAATAAACAGATTTTGATCAGTGGAGGGGAGGAGAGGAGAGGAAGGGTCAGGCCGTTGTCAGGAGCTTCTGAAATGCACTGCAATGTTAGACCTTAAGGTATTAACCGCTGCAGTGCTATAAATTCTGAGCAGTGAACAGTACTGGGCATCATACGACAGAAGATTTCTTCAGGAAACATCAGCATGAAGGATGTGGGACATAATTCGTTACAGGTATGTGACTGCAGCAATAGGTAAAAGAAAAAAGGGGCATTTTGGAAACTTGGAGTACGGTACAAGACACAGGATGCGTGGTCACAGACGGTGAGTTGTATCCTGCTACCAGTGATTGGACAAGGCAAAAACTTTGCATCAGCAGAGGCTTGTCAATATAGCTGGTAAAACTTTGAGATGGTATAAACAGAAGGCCAGGTGGCAGCTTTGCAGGACTGCGAGATTGCTGATGAAGATACAGATCTCATGGAATCTCATGGAATGGGCCCTCAAAGGGAAGGGGGGGAACCTTTCCTCGGGGGCATAGGCCCTGAAAATGAGCTGCCTGAGCCACCCAGCCAAGGTGGAGGAGAAAGCAGGATAACCCTTCTTGGGACCTTCAAAGACCCTAATGTCCTGTACACACGGTCAGACATTCCGACGGAATATGTGCGATCGGAGCTTGTTGTCGGAAATTCCGACCGTGTGTGGGCTCCATCGGACTTTTTCCATCGGAATTTCCGACATACAAAGTTTGAGAGCATGCTATAAAATTTTCCGATAACAGAATCTGATCCTTTAAATTCCGATCATGAGAAGGCAAATCTGACGAACAAAGAGCCACGCATGCTCAGAATAAATTAAGTGATGAAAGCTATTGGCTATTGCCCCGTTTATAGTCCCGACGTACTTGTTTTACATCACCGCGTTCAGAACCGTGTGTATGCAAGACAAGTTTGAGCCAAAATCCGTTGGAAAAAATCCATGGATTTTGTTGTCGGAATGTCCGACCGTGTGTACGGGGCATAACTGCTCTGACCACATCCAGACAAATGGAATGAAATCACTATGGCATGCTCAGGGGCAGAACAGAGGGAAGGACTGAGTATAATGTTCTCATTTAGGTGAAAAGAAGAGACCACCTTGGGAAGAAAGGTGGGGTCTGGGTCTCAGAAACACCTTATCGATATGATAGATGAGGTTCTTTACAAGAAAGAGATGCCAACTCAAAAACAAGAGGTAATGGCCACCAAAAAGGACACTATACTGATGAGTTCCTCCAATGGTGGATTCATGATTGGCTCAAAGAATAGTTTTTGATAAACCGAAAGCATCAGATTCAGATCCCAAAGAAATCCCAGTAGGAGATTAAAAATGAGCCAAAAATCTTTGGAACAGAACAGATAGGGCAGAGACCTGTCCCTTTAGAGTACAGATGTTGGTCTAGATCAAACGTAAGAAAGCCCAGGATGAGAAGAATAGATTATTTCTGAGTGATGAGGTACCTGCTCTTGCAGATCTTATGAAAAGTAGATTTTCTCACTTTGAGCAAGATGTGTATGGCAGAATCAGTAATGCTCCTATGTTCCAGAACCGGAGTTTCAACAGCCATGCCAATAAAGCCAGCAACTGAGAACAGGGTGGAATAGAAGGCCTTATGACTGGGGGTCTGAATTGTTTCAAAGAGGCCAAGGCTCGTCCCCCAGGAGTCTGAGTATGTTTGTGTACTAAGTTCTGCTGTGTCAATAGGGATCACAGGAATCAGCTTCCCCTGTATCTTGCAGAGTGATTGAGGGAAAAGCTACACTGGAGGGAATACACCAGACTAGACATGGTTCAAATAATCACCAGGGCATCTATCGTGAAGGCCAGAGGATCCCTGGATCTGGTCACAAATCTGTCCAGTTTCTTGTCGATTCCCCTTTCATTTGCAGGGAAAATGGTGAGCCAAAGTGCATGAGCCAGATGCGTTGGCAACTACATCATCATTCAAGCAGCTAGGATTAAATAATATGTGGCGCTGCTCTACCTTCCCGTACCAAACTGTAGAAAAACAAGATCACCACTATTGTGTCAATCTATATACGTACAGTCCTCCTATTACAAATACAGGTGTGTGGCAGTAAATCTTAAATCTTCCTGACTACTGTTCTGGGACTACTGTGAGTGCGGGAGGTGAAACGGAGAACCAGATCCACGGACATCCCTCAGGGAAGGTGAATTGCTGCAGGAAACCCATCCCCTCTACCATAGCATTATCCATCTGCTTGACTCGGCCCACTGGGGGCCGCTACTGGAGGTGAGAGGCTGGGGGGAACAATTGGTGTGTGCACCAGAAGCAAAGTAGAAGAACAGCACAAGTCACTGCTATCTGCACTTCTTAAATAGACTTTTGAATGCTTGTGGTTTGATTGCATCTCACACTGAAGGGATGCGTATATGATATTACTGCACATATGTCACTTTTTGCTCATTATTAATTTTATGTTTGTTTTTATATTGTTGCGGAGTACTTTTCCGCATCCTTAGTTGCAGTTTACCATGTATGATTATTTTTGCACATTGGGTAATTGATATATCTTAGAGAAGACGAGTTTACACTTTATGTTAAAGGACGAAGAATTTTAAATTATCTTCTGCACTTGTATGCATTTTTTGCACTTCAGTAACCTTTCTGGGCTGTATTTACAGTCATTATTATGTTTTTCTGATTATTTGGTACATTATGTGGTTTGGTTATTGCACCAGGGATTGCACTTTGCACAAGTCACTTTATTAATTTATGCATATTCATTTGGCACGCAGGTTATTTACAGGGACTATTTTAAGATGTTAGCACGGTGTACTCATTATTAAGAAAATTCTTTATTATTGAGATAGTAATCTGAGTTCTTCCTGGATTTGTTTGAGTGGTTAAGATTTACTGCCACACACCTGTATTTGTAATAGGAGGACTGTACGTATATTGATTGACACAATAGTGGTGATCTTGTTTTTCTACAGTTTGGTACGGGAAGGTAGAGCAGCGCCACATATTATTTAATCCTAGTATCTATTCACTGGGGTGTTGAGTGCACCCATCTATGTCGGCAGCTTTTTATCTGGTACCACATAGTTTTTTGTTTAGGTTGTTTATTTTATATATGAGGTTGTAGTTTTTGCGCATTAGTCTTTGCAATTTTGTTATCATTCAAGCAGCAATATTGTGTGCGAAAAACCCACCAAATTTAAAAAAGTAGACATTACCTTCTGCCCATAGTCGTAGAGAAATTTACAAAGGGGGATTTTACACCGAGTGAAATAACAACCCGCATGTACAACAGGATATGGTTACAATTACAGGGAAATCCTGTCTACTTTTATCCATGCTGCAGGTTCCCTAAGGGGACCAAATTTCACCCATTACGGTGGGCATTCCTCCAAAGTTGTGTTCATGGTCTGGCTGCCATAGTAACAGATCATGGTCTTTGACCCTGTGGCTTACTACACTAATTGCATCACGTGTCAAGGTGGGAGCAGAATGCAGGGTCCAGCGCCTGAAGCAAACTATACAGACCAGCCCGCTAATGCGGGGTGGGCCTGGGTATGGTTCTCAAGATATAAATTGAGGGCAACCAATTTGGAAACTGCTATTGAGCCCTGAAGCAATAAACAGTTGGATCTTGATAGAAGTTTTAGCTGAAGTAGTGAAGAATAAAAGCAACTGGTACACAAACTTCTTCAGAGGAGAAGAGATCCAATACCTAAAGCACTAGCAAAACATTGCAGTCCTACAGAGTGGGTGGGGTTATATAAGGGTACAGCATGATTTGGTGGGCGGTTTCAGCAAAGCTATAACCCATGGTCTATTAATGCACATCCATCCTTTTGTACTGTATGAGGAAGATAAAATATTTTAACTAAACGTCAGCTTTAAAAAGTGCCAACAACAGTCACAATATTTGTTACATATATAATTAGACTGAAGTTGAGTTTTATTTTCATTTTCAATAAAATAATTCCTAATAAAAGGTTTGCCAATAAATCTAGCATAGTATACTGCTTTCATTTTTCTGCAATTTAAAGGTAAGCTACTGCTTAATTCAAAATAATTCCCACCTAGTTTTTGGAGGGAGCCCAGCACTTGTCCCGGTCCATGTTGGGATTCCAGAGGAGGCCATGTTACAACGTTGACGGGAAACTTTTAGGGCACGTAGTGCTTCTTGGGCCACTCTACTTGCTTCTTGTTCAACCAGCACATAATCTGGATTTGAGGAATCCATAATAACATCATGCTTCATGACACTATGAACACCTGAGGAACATAATTATTTAGAGGGTAAAGTGGATGCAATTTTAGATTCGTTATCTAAAAAGAGAAGACATAGAAATGTTATTGTGCCAAAGCAAGATATACCTTTTATCCCCTGAAAAAATAGGATTTTTATAACAGCTTACCTGTAAAATCCTTTTCTTGGAGTACATCATGGGACACAGAACCTTAAGTAATTACTTAATGGGTTATAGGCCACCTTCAGGTGATGGACACTGGTATACCCAATCCAGGAAGTTCACTCAACAGTACTCAAGGCCAATTTAATTTCTACCCTTAATTGTAGAAAGGCAAGAATTCTGCCTATGATATATCTCCGAGGGTGCCAACCCTTGGATTCACACCAGGAAACATAAGCCCTCCAGACTCTATAATATATAGTTCTGGAAGCTGGCTTCCTTGCATTAATTGAAGTAGAGATAACTGACCCGGAAAGCCCACGTTTCTTCAGAATGTGGGTTTCAATAGCCAAGCCATTAAATTTAGAGACCGTAAGGTAGGATGGAATATCGGTCCCTGCGAGAGCAGATCTGGCCGTAGTGGGAGGGACCATGGGCCCTCCACTGCTATCTTTACGATTTCTGCATACCATGACCTTCGGGGCCATGCTGGTGCCACCAGAATTACCGGCTTTCTTTCCAGCCTGATCCTGCAAAGAAGTCGAGGCAGCAACTGAATAGGGGGGAATGCATAGATCAGTAAGAACTGATCCCACGGGGTCACCAACGCATCCGTAACGCATGCGAGTGGATCCTTTGTTCTGGCCACAAAGCTGACTAACTTCATGTTGAACCTGGACACTAGAAGATCTATGTCTGGAGTCCCCCATCTTTGGCAAAGAGCCCGAAACATGTCGGGGTGAAGAGATCATTCCCCTGGGAATAACTGCTGGTGACTTAAGTAGTCTGCCTGCCAATTCTCTACTCCCGAAATGAAGACCGCTGATAGGCACGGAACATTCCTTTCTACCAAAGTTAGAATATGGTTCACACCTCTCTGCGCTGAGAGACTCTTGGTGCCCCCTTGGTGATTGATATAGGCCACAGCAGTGGCATTGTCGGATTGGATCCTGACAGGACAATCCCGTAACCTGAAAGTCCAGGCCTTTAGAGCCAGAAGCACTGCCTGAACCTCTAGGATATCGATGGGCAAGGTTCTTTTGATTCTTGACCACTGTCCCTGGACAGTTGTCTTTCTTCTAGTACTGCTCCCCATCCTGAAAGGCTGGCATCCGTCGTTACCACTTTCCAGATGACCTCATGCAGAGGCGAATGGAGGGATCTCCTTTTGACCTGACCATCCGCACCAGCTCTTTTATGGAGTTAATCTTTGCCTGAGGCAAGAACACCTTTTCCTGGGCTGTGTCTATGATCAGGCCCAAGTACTCCTGCCTTTTTAGCGGCATTAAGGAAGATTTCTCTAGGTTGAGAATCCAACCCAAACTTTCCAGATAACTGGTTGCAGTGCGTACGCTTTGCTCCAAACGAGCCACCGACTGATCTATTAGCAATAGATCGCCTAGGTACGCTACGACTGTTATGCTCTGTGCCTTTAACTTAGCTAGAGGTGGGGCCAGCACTTTTGTAAGAGCCGGGGTGCTGTGGCTAGCCTGAAGGGCAGGGCTACAAACTGGAAATGCTGCTGTTCTAACTCAAACCGCAGAAACTTTTGGTGAGCGGGAAATATAGTAACATGCAGATATGCATCCCTGATGTTGATAGATGCCAGAAGTTCTCCTCCTAGACGGATAGAAACTACTGACCTGATCATCTCCATGTTAAAGGAGCAGATCTTCAGGAACTGATTTGGAATTTTTTAGATCTAGAATGGGTCTGACATCTCCATTTGGTTTTGGTACCATGAAGTAAGATTTGAATAAAACCCCAAATATTGCTCTTGTGTTGATCTGTATGATCACCCCTTGGGATATTAATTGGTCGAGTGCCTGAAACAGAAATGGTCTTTTCTCTGGATCTTTGGGAACGCTTAACCTCAGGAAACGAGATGGTGGAAAGTCCCGAAAATTCCAGCTTGTACCCCAGCGTTACCGTGGAGATGACCCATTTGTCCTGAATTTCCTCCTGCCAGACTTCTGAAAACTGCAGAAGTCTTCCCCCCACCTTGGTGAGGAGGGTTGCCTCTTCATGATGAGGCCTTAGGATTCTGCTTTGCGGGTTTCCGACCCCAGGACTTCTTTTGAGCCTGGGTCTGACCCTGAGGTTTTCCTCTAGAGTCTGACGGCAGAGGCCATCGCCACTGCCTAGAGGCGGAAGCCCCTGGCGCAGGGGAAAGAGCCATTTAAATGAAGGGCGTTTATACTTTCTTTTGACTGGTAGAATCTTTAATGGCATCTATGGCAATGCCTTTGGTAGTTCAGTCAATTCCCGGGGCTTGTTGTGCAGGAACCTCTTTAAGGGCCTGTCTAAATTGATCCTTTAGGGATTGACAGACGCCTACTGCAGCGATTGCAGGCTGAGTAACGGCACCTGCCGAGGAAAAAGTAGATTTTAACAGGGATTCCAACTTTTTATCTGTTGGATCCTTAAGCATTTGTGCATTGTCTATAGGACAAGTTAGGCCTTTATTCACACTGGAAATCGCAGCGTCAACTGCTGGTACTTTCCAATGTTTGGAGAATTTCTCCTCCAGGGGATAGAGAATTGAAAATCTCTTAGGAGGGAGAAAACGCTTATCCAAGTTATTCCATTCAGCAAAAATAAGCTGTTCTAGTAATGCATGTGCAGGAAATGCACGCAAAGGCTGAGAATGTTTTAAGGAACCCAAGGAAGAAACCGAGCTTTCAGGAGACTCTGTTAGAGGTAGCATGAAAGTAGAACGAACCATCTCCGTAAGAGATTGTATCAGCAATTTCTCAGATTGAGAGGCTGAAAAAGGCTCATCTACCATTGTTTCCTCCACAGAGGAATCATCATCGGTTTGTTTTTCCTCCTTATCACTTGAGGGTAACACCTCATCCTGTGCCCACTGTTCCCCTTGCGAGGGGTCTGACGTGGGGGAGGGGGATCTAGCATGCTTCCTATCCATTTGAATGGCGGATGTGATTAAAGCCGCTAATCTTCCTTCCAGACCCTGCAGGTTGGAGGAAAGGACATCTTCAGTCACGTTTAATCGCTGAATGTAGTCATGACATTAAAGCCGCTATAAACTTCAGCCTAGTGCTGGGAAAAAAGTGTTCTTTTTGTATCAGGAATGCCAGTTTGCAACCCTCACGTGCCCCACAGCTCCTGTGTCCCTGTGTGCAGACTGCTTGTTTCCTCCTCGCCAGCCGAGGAGAGACTGTCTCAGCTGTGGTTTTATTTGTTTTTGCCTACTGTGCGTCCTTGTGGATGTTCACAGCACTGCCCTTAGGCCCTGCCCCCTCCGGAAAAATCCGCCCCTTTTTTCATTTTAAAATGTTCCCGCGTTCGTGCGGGAGGGGAGGCAGAGACCTGTTTAACAGCAGGCAAACAGCAGTAAAAAAGCACCCCACCAGGAAAGCTTTAGGTAATGTAGCAGGGCCTAAGCCCTGGGTCCCGGGATCCAGCCTTACAAAGAGGCATTACAGGCAAAACCTCGTGCTTCGGGTACGAGGTCCCAGGTACCATCCACTTAGGCCTCAGTGGCACTTTGGATGGATCTGGTCTATGGAGGCTATTTAAATCCAGCATGGATCCCTCCTGGAGCTCCTCAGAGCACATCTTCACTCGTGACCAACACCTTAGACACTGGCGAAAAAACTGAGGTACTCCTGGAAGGAGGAGGGGTTATATAGGGAGTGAACTTCCTGGATTGGGTATACCAGTGTCCATCATCTGAAGGTGGCCTATAACCCATTAAGTAATTACTTAAGTTTCTGTGTTCCATGATGTACGATAAAAGAAATAGCACTGCAGTTCCTGTGCCTAGGAAATCTTGTGGATTTCAAGACTGGGAAGTGCAATGATCTCCTGTCATTCATTCTGTGGATCTTTGATTTATGCACCTCTCCTGCGGCTTCATCACCACCCCCTCTCAAGTCATCATGGAGTTACAGTAGCTTTGACATCTTTGACATGAAAAAGCATAGACCTACTTCTACCAAGCTGACTGCCTTCACACAGATGCACCACGCAGAATAAGGCACAATACCGGTTACTGGTCTTTTTCTTGCCTTAGACCCAGCTTCTAAAATTCAGATCCTCTTGAAAAACATGCAGACATACAAACTACAGGGATTTAGCCTATCTGCAGTTGAATAGCTTCTTTCCCCCAACTTGTCAGATTCATGAACACCAGAATTCTTACTTGCCAAATTACCAATTTACACTGTTGATGCTACTTCATCTTATAGAATTGTACAGATCTCACATATGTATGTATATCTTAGCACATGTATATAATAACTGGGTGTATGAATAAGTCTCGATTATTTTATTGTTGTCTTAACAGGTGTCGGTGTATAGCTGTGTGTGGGGTTGTACAGAAATGCATTCACGTTTATCCATGTGCGAAGTACACTGAGAGCCATTTCAAACTTTGAAACCTTAAACATAAGACAGACTATGTTGTACATGCCTGGCCAATAAAATGGATTCTGAAACACCATTATATTATTATGTTTAATCTCAATCACCTCAAGTATGTTTAACCAAAACTGTAAAAGTCAGATGCAGCCCTAGTACTTTATATAGAAAGGAAAGGCATCACCTACCAGATTTTTTAAACAATTTTTCCAAAACATAGTCATCACTTGACTTGTGTTTTTCCTGCTGCTCCTCATTCTCTGCCTTATTGAATGGCTTTTGCTTCAGTAAATGCGAAATCCTCTCTCCATTACCATCTTTTAGTCTTTTCCCTTTATCCTGGTGTTTCGTCTTGGCTTTGTGTTTTCGGTGATTGTTTTCTGGGGATGAGCTGTGTTCTTTGACAGCTTTTAGGTTCTCACTAAGATCTGCTTGTAAATCAGGGTTTTTTGGTAAGACATCTTGTGGAAAGCCCTCTGAGCAAAGGGACAAGGTGCTAGTGGCAGACAATGGAGACTTGCATCGCACTGGCTTTTTGTTTTTTACAGTGATAGGGGAACTTTCTTCATTTACACTATTAATGTCCCTTCTTATTTGTTTTTTAGGCGGTCTTGAGAGTTTCACATCAGAGCCAGTCCCTTAAAAAGGAAAAACACTTTTATAACTTAACTTATATACCAAACACAAAAAAGATCCTGTCCGTAATTAATTTATTCTATAGCAAGCAAATGGAAGACAAAGTCTTATAGCTGCTGGCTGAATAACAAACCGACTACAGCAATCAGAAATGAAAAGCTCAAATAGGAACAGCTTTAAGGCCATATGTAGTAGGTATATGTAATGCACTGATGAACAACTGCTATCCAGCTGGCAGTCTGCAGACATTAGTCTTTCTAAATAAATTATAAAAGTTTGTCAATTATTTTGCAATCTCAAAAATATATTGTTTTACACGTTTTTTCCAAGAAGCATATGCTAAAAAGAGCAATTTTATTCTCTGTAAAAAATATATATTTTATCTACTGCTTTAAATTTTTCTTGTTCTGGAACAGTAGGATGATTTTCTGCCATCTAAATATCACCAAATGCTAAAGGAGGGACTACCTTGAGGTCATCAACAAACAAACCAAGTAACCGAAGGGTACTGAACAGGTTTTATAATTGTAATACATCACTGAGCAGGCAAGGTAGAGGAGTTGATTTTTATGTACCATAAGACCTGGTTTACACCTATGCGCTTTTTGGTGCTTTTTGCAGGAGCGCACTACAGTTCATTTACCATTGTTTCCTATGGGACACATTCACATCTATGCTTTTTTCAGCCGCTGTGTTTTTAGAAAGAGTCAGGGACTTTTTTAAACGCAAAACGGCGTTTCAATGAAGAAGCTGCAAAAAAGCATGTAGTGCGTTTTTGCCGCAATATGCATTTTTTAACCACTTTAAAATTGCACCTTCCCGCCCAGTGCAATTTTCAGCTTTCAGCGCTGTCGCAATTTGAATGACAATTGCGCGGTCATGCTACACTGTACTCAAACAAATTTTTTATCATTTTGTTCCCACAAATAAAGCTTTCTTTTGGTGGTATTTGATCACCTCTGCGGTTTTTATTTTTTGCTTAACAAAAAAAAAAAGACCGAAAATTTCGAAAAAAAAACAAGTTTTTCTTTGTTTCTGTTAAAATTTTTGGTAAATAAGCACGTTTTCTCCTTCAATGACGGGCACTGATATGGCTGCACTGATATGGCGGCACTGATGGGCACCGATGAGGTGGCACTGGTATGCGGCACCGATGGGCACTCATAGGCGGCACCGATGGGCACTCATAGGCGGCACTGATGGGTACTTATGGGTGGCACTGACAGATGGGCACTGACAGGTGGCACCGATGGGCAATGACAGGTGGCACTCATAAAACATATTGGGGGCATTGCTGGAACATAATGGTGCCAATCAGTGCCCATTTGTGGGCACTGATTGGGCACATGTGGATGGCCATGGGGTACATACCTGGCCATCCACATGTTGCCCCTTCCCTGGTGATCCTAGTGGCGATCCCTGGTGGTCCAGTGTGGTGATATGAGGGGGGGCTGCGCTGATAAACAATCAGCGCAGACCCCCCCCTGTCAGGAAAACCGCCGATCGGCTCTCCTCTACTCACGTCTGTCAGACGCGAGTGAGGAAAAGCCGATCAACGGCTCTTCCCATTGACAGCGTGATCAGCCGTGACTGGACACGGCTGATCACGTAGTAAAGAGCCTCCGCCGGAGGCTCTTTACCAAGAACGGTGGAGCGGTGTGTCAGGCTGACACATTGCTCCACCGATCGCCGCTATGCGCGCCCCCGGGGGCACGCAGCGGCATGTTATCCTGCTGGACGTCATATGACGCCCAGTCAGGATAACGGAACCACTTCCCGGACGTCAATCCGCTATAGGGCGGGCGGGAAGTGGTTAATCTGCCCTACAACAACAAATAAAAAAGCATAAAAAATGCAAAACGCATCAAAAATCACGTGTGCAAAAATGCAAAATGGACTGCAAAAAGCACTGCAGAAATGGATCAAACCTAATTAGTCTTAAAAATGTCCATTCCCCACTCCTAGCAAGTGCGCTGTGTAAAAGAAAAATGTGTATACTTACCTAAACGTAGGCACTTCGGTCTGGTCACGTGATCGCCTGTCTCAGCTATCTGAGAATGCAGGGGAGAGGAGAAAGCACTCAACAATGGCTGGGAATGCTTGGGAGTGGTGACGTCACCCATAGGCTCCCATGTTCCAGTTGTTGGTGCTCCTTCCTTTCCCATGCAGCTGCCTCTGGATGACAAAGAAGAGTGGGATCACAAGACCGGACCAGGCTGAAAATAGGCAAGTATCTCTTTTACACTGGTTAGGCAGCATAGGTGTTAGGAGGGGAGGGGACATTAGGACTAGTTAGGTTGAAGCTGGAATTCTACTTTTATACCATCTGATATTTTTAAATTTTTCAACAGAGGATTATTAACCCTGCACTTTAAACTCAAACGGTTTGGATGAACCAAAAATGAGCAGGCCTGAAATACATATTCTCAAATAAAAATAAAAGCAAATATGACAAACAGCAGCCTCAAAATCACCAAACCTACAGGGAAGAGGGAGAACCAATCCCAGATAAAGGCAGGTACTCAGCTCAATGAACGTTACAGATTGATTGTGTGATTGATTATGTGATTCCTATGTTTTGTGCCGTATGGAATGGGTGAGCAAAGTTTGACTTGTTAATATAGGATTTTGCAGTTTCCACTTACAGTAGGGGAAATTATTATTTGCTCCCCTACAGACTTTGTAAGTTTGCCCACTTACAAAGAAATGAAGGGTCTATAATTTTTATCATAGGTGTATTTTAAATGATAGAGACAGAATATCAACCAAAAATCCAGAAAAAAAAAAAATGATACAAATGTTATAAATTAAGTTGCAATTCAGTGAGTAAAATAAGTACCGTATTTATCGGCGTATAACACGCACTTTTTTCCCCTTAAAATCAGGGGAAAATCATGGGTGTGTGTTATACACCGATCCCCACTGTCTACGAGGGGAAGAGGAGCGAGCGCCGCCGAAAAAGAGCGAGCGCCGCTGAAAAAGACCGAGCCGAGTGTACTTGGCTCGGCTCCGCTCGCAGCCTCGCCTCCCTGCTGTCTCTGAGGGGAAGAGGAGCGAGCGAGCGCTGCCGAAAAAGACTGAGCTGAATGTACTTGGCTTGGCTTCGCTCGCAGTCCCGCCTCCCTGCTGTCTCTGAGGGGACTGCAAGCGCTGCCGAAAAAGACCGAGCCGAGTGTACTGTGTACTTGGCTAGGCTCGGCTCCGCTCGCAGTCCCGCCCAGTCCCGCCATTGGACCTGCGTTATGTCCATCATAGGAGCCGGGCCAAGGGGCGGGACGAGCCGAGTACACAGGCTGTCTATCTCGGCGGCGGTAATTTTAAACGGTTACATGCCGCAAATGGCACTGGGCAAAAGGCGGCAAATGGCACTGGGCAAAAGGCGGCAAATGGCACTGGGCAAAAGGCGGCAAATGGCACTGGGCAAAAGGCGGCAAATGGCACTGGGCAAAAGGCTGCAAATGGCACTGGGCAAAAGGCTGCAAATGGCACTGGGCAAGGCTGCAGATGGTCACTGATTATTATGCAATGATGGACAAGGCTGCAGATGGACACTGATAAGGCTGCATTTATGGGCATTTAAATGTAAGTTTTTTTTCCCTTAAAATTCCCTCCTAAACTTGGGTGCGTGTTATACGCCAATAAATACGGTATTTGATCCCCTACCAACCAACAATAATTCTGGCTCCCACAGACTTGCTACAGTATGTGCTTACGTGGGGCACAGCTTAGTCCTGTCAATTTAAGAAGGTGCTCCTCGTTATGTGTATAAAAAGACACCTGTCCACAGAATCTCTTTCTTCCATTCAAATGATACCATCATGGGCAAGAGCAAAGAGCTGTCAAAGGACGTCAGGGACAATATTGTAGACCTGCACAGGGCTAGAATAGGCTACCAGACAATCAGCAAGAAGCTTGGTGAGAAGACAACTCGAGACAAGGAGAAAATCGTTGGAGCAATTATTCGCAAATAAAATAAATACAAAAAAAACATCAAATCATCCTTGGTCTGGAGTTGCATGCAAGATTTTGCCTCATGGGGTAAGGATGATCATGAAAAAAAGTGAGGGATCCGCCCAGAACTATACAGGAGGAGCTTGTGAATGATCTCAAGGCAGTTGGGAGCACAGTCACCAAACCATTACTAACACAATACGCCACCATGGATTGAAATCCTGCAGTGCCCACAAGGTTCCAATCCTCAAGAATGCACATGTACAGGTCCGTCTATAGTTTTCCAGTGAACATTTACATGATTCAGAGAAGGATTGGGAGAAAGTGCTGTGGTCAGATTGAGACCAAAATTGAGCTCTTTGGCATTAACTCGCCTTGTTTGGAGTAAGAAAAAATGCTGACTATGACCCTAAGAACACCATCCCTACAGTCAAGCGCTAAGGTGGAAACATGCTTTGGGGCTGTTTTTCTGCTAAAGGTACAGGCCAATGGACGGGGCCATGTACTCTAAAATCTTGGATGAGAACCTTCTTCCCTCAGAACACTGAACATGGGTAATGGACGGGTCTTCCAGCATGACAATGACCCAAAACATACCTCCAAGGCAACAAAGGAGTCATTCAAGAAGAAGCACATTAATGTCATGGAGTGGCCTAGCCAGTCTCCAGACCTTAATCCTATAGAAAATTTATGGCGGGAGCTGAAACTTTGAGTTGCCAAGCGACAGCCAAGAAACCTTAAAGCGTTCCGCCAAAAAAAGAAAAAAAAAATTTTTTGCAGTTCCCCACCACCGCACGCCGATTTACGTCAGCAGAATGGCACGGGTGGGCAAATGGGCGGTCAGATTAGTTAGAGGACCGATTAGTCCTCAGTGCCAGACCAATGATGTATGGTCTGAACCTGCTGATCGGTCCAAATGAATGGAAACCTTCCCCTATCTGTGTAAGTGTAAACAGACAGGAGGAAGTGATATTATCTCTCCTCGTGGAGTCTTTTCGATTCCAGTGAGAGGAGACAGAACATCTAACCGTGAGTTGCACAACACTACACTAACCCCAGTACACACAGGTACACTTCGCACCCCCCCAGTTAACCCCTTCACTCCCTGTCACCAATTGCAGTTTTCAGATTTTTCACTGATCAGTGCATTGGTGTCATTTGTGAAATAAGTGTAAGGGCAGTTAGGAGTAGGGCCCGTTAGGTCTAGGGTACCCCCCTAATAAAGGTTTAACCCCTTGATCACCCCACAGTTAACCCTTTCACCCCCATCACCAGTGTCACTAATCAAACGCAGTATTTGTGTCACGGGTAACGCTAGTTAGTTGATTAGTTTCACCGTCAGGTTTTTATAGCGTCAGGTACCCCCATATACTACCTAATAAAGGTTTTAACCCCCTGATTGACTCCTAGCTAACCCTTTCACCCCATCACCAGTGATCACCGTATTAGTGTTACGGGTGACGTTGGTTAGTTAGTTTACTTTTTATAGCATCAGGGCACCCACCATATATAACCCAATAAAGGTTTAACCCCCTGATCGCCCGGCGGGTGATATCAGTTAGGTTTTAGCATCATTCAGGGTCTGCGTCACCTTAGGCAGCGCCAGATTAGGGCCAGTAGCGCTAAAACCCATACACGCACCATACACCTCCCTTAGTATTATAGTGTCTGAATGGATCAATATATCTTTGATCTGATCAGAACTATATTAGCATCCCCAATAGTTTAGGGTTCCCAAAAATGCAGCGTTAGCGAAATCAACCCAGATACCTCCTAGCACCTGCGTTTAGCCCCTCTGTCCAGCCCAGCGCACCCAAGTGCAGTATCAATCGATCACTGTCACTTACAAAAACACAACACACATAACTGCAGCGTTCGTAGAGTCAGGCTTGAGCCCTGCGAACGCTAACAGTTTTTTTTGGTAGCGTTTAAACCAGTCGCTGACAATCAGATGCTCTTTTTCCTGTGAGTCTCACTAGTGTACCAGTAAATTTAGAGACCAAAATGTCAAATCGAAGGTACACTAGTGAAGAGGCCTACACGTTTCTCAGCATGACAGATAGTGGAGAGGAAGTCACTCATCTGTCAGATTCAGGCTCAGAATACGAACCTGTAGACAGCAGCAGCACCCTGACAGATAGCTCTGATGATGGAGTTATGGTCCCTGCCAAGGTCAGGCGTACCCGGCCCCGTTCTTCTGATGTTGAGGTGCAAGAACCGCAGGGCTCTAGTATGGAGCAGAGAGCCGGTACTAGTGGCGCTCATCCTTCTGGTGAACTGGCAAGCACCAGCACCTAGTACACCCTGGTCGTAGTCAAACCAGCACTGCAGTATCACGTGATTACGTGGCGAGTCCCATAAGTGCAGTTCAAGCTGGTGAGGTGTCTAGCACAACTAGTGTCCCGCAGCCACCAAGAAGAAGACAAACACAGGCCCGTCGTGCCCATAGTGCCCTTCCTGCTGCATTTGCCAATCCTAATTGGGAGCTCACCACTTCTGCAGCACCCGTACTTCCCCCATTCACTGGCCAACCCGGAATTCAGGTGGAAACAGTTGATTTTACATCACTTGATTTTTATTCGCTGTTTTTCACGGAAGATCTCTACAGATCTATTGTGGACCAAAGCAATTTGTATGCTGGTAAATTATTCGCTGCTAATCCCCACTTGACCCTTGCCAGAGAATGGAAACCTATTACGGTTTCCAAATTTAAGACCTTTCTGGGCCTATCCCTCCTCATGGGCATAACTAAAACTAGTCAGTTGCGGTCATATTGGTCCACTGACCCAATTCACCATATGCCCGTGTTCTCTGCCTCCATGACCAGGACACGATATGGGCAGATCTTGTGGTTCATGCACTTCAATAACAATGAACTCTGTCGTCCTCGGGATGACCCTGGATACGATAGGCTCTACAAAATTCGGCCCCTTGTAAACCACTTCAACCAACAGTTTGCAGCCTTGTTTACTCCCGATCAAGTTGTCTGCATTGATGAGTCCCTGATTAAGTTTTCTGGCTGCTTGTCTTTCAAACAGTATCTTCCCAGCAAGTGTGCCAGATATGGGGTCAAGATGTATAAGCTCTGTGACAGGGCCACAGGCTATACATATAGTTTTATGGTTTACGAGGGAAGAGATAGTCAGGTGGAGCCGGAGAACTGCCCAGATTACATAGGGAGCACTGGTAAGATTGTGTGGGACTTGGTGTCACCCTTATTCCGAAAGGGGTACCACTTGTATGTGGACATTACACGAGCGTGCCACTTTTTAGTCACTTGTTTGATCATGGAATTGGCGCATGTGGCCGGTGTGATCTAATCCCCAGGGCTTACCCCAGCGGCTTGTAGATTCCAGTCTTAGGCTGGGGGAGAGAGCGTGCTTGAAGTGTAATAATTTGCTCACTGTAAAGTGGAGGGATAATCGGAATGTTTTCGTTCTGTCCTCCCTAGGGCTGAAACAACTAATCGATTAATCGACAACTAATCGATTATGAAATTAATCGATTACTATTTTCATAATCGATTAATCGGCCAGTAACATAATGGGGTTAAAAAAAGAACTGAGCTCTTTATAGTACAAATAGAGCAAATAATCTCTACTGTAAATAAATTAAATAAATAAATAAATACATTTAGTTGGTCTACCTGACCGTGGTTTGGTTTCAACAGAACCCCTCATTTTGCACTTCTTGATTAGAGTTTGAACACTGCTGATTGGCATTCTCAATTCCTTGGATATCTTTTTATATCCCTTTCCTGTTTTTTTTACAGTTCAACTACCTTTTCCCGCAGATCCTTTGACAATTCGATTTTGACCCCACTAACAATTAGAAAATCGAACGAACGTTCTTAAAATGACATTTTTTGTCATTTGTCGGGGAAGACATTGTTTGTTTTTTTAAATAAAAAATAGATCTCTGAGTCTGCTGATATTTACCAGATTCACCCTTTAATAGTATATACAGTATATCTCTCCTCTAATAGTATATACAGTATATCTCTCCTCTAATAGTATATACAGTATATCTCTCCTCTAATAGTATATACAGTATATCTCTCCTAATAGTATATACAGTATATCTCTCCTAATAGTATATACAGTATATCTCCTCTAATAGTATGTACAGAATATCTCTTCTGTCTGTTATTCTCAGAGTGGATTAGATATTTTGCTCCCTAACCATATAGTTGGTTACTTATATTCACCACTGCATAGAGATATTTAAGAATAAATTGCCTTTTTTTAAAACTTTACATATTAACTAAATTATGCACCACACTTTTTTTTAAGGTTATTAACCGATTAATCGAAACAATAATCGGCCAACTAATCGATTATGACAATAATCGTTAGTTGCAGCCCTAGTCCTCCCTTCACGCAGACACAACAGTCCAAATTCCTATGGCGACTGGTGTTGTGGAGAAACCCCTCTGTCGATGAATATAACCTTAATATGGGAGGGGTGGACTTCAACGACCAGTTGTTGGTGCCATACAAAAAAGTGTCTGTATACTTATTTCAATTGGCTCTACTGAATGCTTATGTGCTATACAAAGCTTCAGGACGAACTGGACCCTTCCTTAAATTCCAGGAAGAGATCATCACAGCCCTTCTGTTTCCAGACGGTGAGGTGGCCCAACGTCTCAATCCAAATGTAGTAAGCCGGCTGCATGAGAGGCATTTTCCGTATGTCCTCCCTGGTACCCCACCCAATGAGTCCCCCAAAGAAAATGTCGTGTCTGTAGAAAGCGCAGATATAGGCGTGACACCCGCTATTATTGTCCCTCCTGGTCTTTGCATTGGTTAATTTTTTGAACGCTACCACACACTAGTGAAGTATTAGCGTAGGGTACAGCACTGCACAGACTAGGACACACTTTCACAGGGTCTCCAAAGATGCCATCTCATTTTGGGAGACCCGAACCTGGAAACGGACCATTACAACCGTTACAGTTAAAAATAAAAGTGTAAAAAAAAAAAAATAAAAGTTAAAAAAAATGTATAAAATAAAAAAAAACAAAAATAGTTGTTGTTTTATTGTTCTCTCTCTCTATTGTTCTGCTCTTTTTTACTGTATTCTACAATGCAATGTTTTATTGTTACTATGTTTTATAATGTTTGCTTTTCAGGTACAGTGGGGATCGAAAGTTTGGGCACGCCAGGTAAAAATGTGTATTAATGTGCATAACGAAGCCAAGGAAAGATGGAAAAATCTCCAAATGGCATCAAATTACAGGATTAGACATTCTTATAATATGTCAAAAAAAGTTAGATTTTATTTCCATCATTTACACTTTCAAAATTACAGAAAACAAAAAAATGGCGTCTGCAAAAGTTTGGGCACCCTGCAGAGTTAATATCTTGTACTGCCCCCTTTGGCAAGTATCACAGCTTGTAAACGCTTTTTGTAGCCAGCCAAGAGTCTTTCAATTCTTGTTTGAGGTATCTTTGCCCATTCTTCCTTACAAAAGTCTTCCAGTTCTTTGAGATTTCTGGGCTGTCTGTCATGCACTGCTCTTTTAAGGTCTATCCATAGATTTTCAATAATGTTGACATCAGGAGATTGTGAAGGCCATGGCAAACCTTCAGTTTACACCTCTTGATGTAATCCCCCGTGGATTTTAAGGTGTGTTTAGGATCATTATCCATTTGTAGAAGCCATTCTCTCTTTAACTTCAGCTTTTTCACAGATGGCATCAAGTTACCATCCAAAATTTGCTGAAATTTTATTGAATCCATTTTTCCTTCTACTCGTGAAATGTTCCCTGTGCCACTGGCTGCAATACAACCCCAAAGCATGATTGATCTACCCCCATGCTTAACAGTTGGACAAAGGTTCTTTTCATTAAATTCTGTGCCCTTTCTTCTCCAAACGTACCTTTGCTCATTCTGGCCAAAAAGTTCTATTTTAACCTCATCGGTCCACAGAACTTGTTTCCAAAATGCCTCAGGCTTGTCTATATGTTCATTTGCAAAGTTCAAACGCTGATTTTTGTGGTAAGGACGTAGAAGAGGTTTTCTTCTGATGACTCTTCCATGAAGACCATATTTGTACAAGTATCTCTTTTTAGTGGAATAGTGTACCACAACTCCAGTGTCTGCCAGATCTTTCTGGAGGGATCGTGCAGTCAAACGTGGGTTTTGAATTGCTTTTCTCACAATCCTGCGAGCTGTTCCGTCTGATATTTTTCTTGGTCTTTCAGATCTTGCTTTAACTTCCACTGTTCCTGATGACTGCCATTTCTTAATTACATTCCGAACAGAGGATATTGACATCTGAAAACGCTTTGCTATCTTCTTATAGCCTTCTCCAGCTTTGTGAGCGTCAACTATTTTCAGTTTCAGTTTTCTAGACAACTGCTTAGAAGAACCCATGGTGCTGATTGTTGGGGCAAGGTCAGATGAGTCTGGCCATTTAAAACCTTTGAGATTGACATCACCTGGTCTCCCCAGACGATGATTGAGAACAATCTATGACACTGGCAGGTCTCAGCTTTGCAAAGGGGGCAGTGCATGCTATAAATTCTGCAGGGTGCCCAAACTTTTGCAGATGCCATTTTTTTGTTTTCTGTAATTTTGAAAGTGTAAATGATGGAAATAAAATCTAACTTTTTTTGACATATTATAAGAATGTCTAATCTGTAATTTGATGCCATTTGGAGATTTTTCCATCTTTCCTTGGCTTCGTTATGCACATTAATACACATTTTTACCTGGGGTGCCCACACTTTCGATCCCCACTGTATGTAATTCTTTTATACTCTACTGTTTACGGTGTTTTATTGGTAACCATTTTTTTGTTTTCAGGTACGCCATTCAGCTGCAGCACTGATTTATTTATTTTGACAGCAACAGCGCTTGCTCCCAAAATATATGCTTCGGCATATATTTTTTAGGCACAGACTGCGTTACAAAAATGTTTTATTTTGACTATATTTTATTGTATTTGCTTTGCAGGTATGGTAAGTCTTACAAGGTTTTCTCGGGCTCTCCTGTCCCAAGAGGGAACCCGAGAATGCAGTCGGTGGTTCCTCCAGCTGAACATAGAGCTGATCAGAGACCAGAACGGCTCCAATAATCTCTATGGCCTAAGAAAGGAGAAGCTACGAGCATTTCATGACTTAGGTTTCACCGGATATAAACAGTGCCATTGGGAAATTGGCAAAGCCTTTTATCACACCGATCTTGGTGTGGTCAGATGCTTTGAGGGCAGAGGAGAGATCCCATTTAAAAAAAAAAAAAAAAGAGTACCTGTCACTACCTATTGCTATCATAGGGGAGATTTACATTCCCTGATATGACGACAAGAAACAAATGAAAGGAACAGTCTAAAATATAATAAAAAAAAAAAAAAAAAAAGCAACTCTGTCCGTCCCCCCGTGCTCACGCGCAAAGGCGAACGCAAGCATTGGTTTGGTGTCACGTGTAAACAGCAATTGCACCATGCATGTGAGGTATTACCGCAAAAGTCAGATTGAAGGCAGTAATTTTAGCAGTAGACCTCTTCTGTAAATCTAAAATGGTAACCTGTAAAGGCTTTTAAACGCTTTTAAAAATGTATGTAGTTTGTTACCGCTGCACGTCTGTGCGCAATTTTAAAGCATGGTGTGTTTGGTATTCATGTACTCGGCATAAGATCATCTTATTTATTTCATCAAACATTTGGGCAATATAGTGCGTTTTAGTGCATTGAAATTAAAAAAGTGTGTTTTTTCCAAAAAAAATTGCGTTTGAAAAATCGCTGCGCAAATACTATGTGAAAAAAAAAATTGCAATACCCACCATTTTAATCTGTAGGGCCTTTGCTTTAAAAAATATATGATGTTTGGGGGTTCAAAGTAATATTCTTGCAAAAAAATATTTTTTCATGTATACAAAAACTGTCAGAAAGGGCTATGTCTTCAGGTGGTTAGAAGAGTGGGTGATATGTGACATAAGCTTCTATGGCTCGATTCACACAGGGGCAACACGACTTCAACGCGACTTTGCAACGCGACTTTAACCCGACTTCAACACGACTTGTGGATCCGACTTTCAATGAACGGGGATCCGACTTGGATCCCCGCCACTGAGTTTGGTATGAATCTTTAGGGGGAACTCCGCGCCAAATTTTAAATAAAAATCCGGCATGGGTTCCCCCCTCAGGGGCATACCAGGCCCTTGGGTCCGGTATGGATCTTGAGGGGAACCCCCCTACGCCGAAAGGACGGCGTGGGGGGTCCCCCCAATCCATAGCAGACCCTTATCCGAGCACGCAGCCCGGCCGGACAGGAATGGGGGTGGGGACGAGCGAGCGCCCCCCCCCCTCCTGAACCGTACCAGGCCGCATGCCCTCAACATGGGGGGTTTGGTGCCTTGGGGGAGGGGGGCGCGCTGCGGCCCCCCCACCCCAAAGCACCTTGTCCCCATGTTGATGAGGACAAGGGCCTCTTCCCGACAACCCTGGCCGTTGGTTGTCGGGGTCTGCGGGCGGGGGGCTTATCGGAATCTGGGAGCCCCCTTTAATAAGGGGGCCCCCAGATCCCGGCCCCCCACCCTATGTGAATGAGTATGGGGTACATGGTACCCCTACCCATTCACCTAGGGGAAAAAAGCGTCAATAAAACAAACAGTACACAGGTTTTTTAAAATAATTTATTAGGCAGCTCCGGGATCTTCTTCCGACTTCGGGAGTCTCTTCGCCGTCTCCTCCCGGTGTCCGCATCTTCTGCCGGCTCCTCCGCTATCTTCTGCAGCTCAATTGCTAGCGGTGGTCCGGACTTCTGCCTTCTTCTTTTCTTCCAGAGATGTTGACACGACGCTCTCTCCAGCTGGAATGGTCTCTGAACGCTCCGCAACAGACTTATATAGGCGGTGACCCCGCCCCCTTATGAGGTCACTGTCCCAGGGCATGCTGGGGCTGTGCCGTCATAAGGGGGCGTGGTCATCACCCGGTGACCACGCCTCCTAAAACGTCACAGACCCAGCATGCCCAGGGACTGTGACGGCATAAGGGGGCGGGGTCACCGCCTATATAAGTCCCTTGCAGAGCGCACAGAAACCATTCTGGCTGGGGAGAGCGTCGTGTCAACATCTCTGGAAGAGAAGAGGGAAGAAGATGATCCAGAGGTCCGGACCACCGCTGGCAAAAGAGCACCAGAAGATAGCGGTGGAGCCGGCAGAAGATGCGGACACCGGGAGAAGACGCCGGAGAGACCCCCGGAGTCGGAAGAAGATCCCGGAGCTGCCTAATAAATTATTTTAAATACCTGTGTACTGTGTTTTTTATTGACGCTTTTTTCCCTAGGTGAATGGGTAGGGGTACCATGTACCCCATACCTATTCACATAGGGTGGGGGGGGCCAGGATCTGGGGGCCCCCTTATTAAAGGGGGCTCCCAGATTCCGATAAGCCCCCCGCCCGCAGACCCCGACAACCAACGGCCAGGGTTGTCGGGAAGAGGCCCTTGTCCTCATCAACATGGGGACAAGGTGCTTTGGGGTGGGGGGGCCGCAGCGCGCCCCCCTCCCCCAAGGCACCAAACCCCCCATGTTGAGGGCATGCGGCCTGGTACGGTTCAGGGGGGGGGGGGCGCTCGCTCGTCCCCACCCCCATTCCTGTCCGGCCGGGCTGCGTGCTCGGATAAGGGTCTGCTATGGATTGGGGGGATGCCCCTGGAGGGGGAACCCATGCCGGATTTTTATTTAAAATTTGGCGCGGAGTTCCCCTCAAGATCATTTGAGCACAAGTCGCATGCCGAAGTCGGATCATGCGAGACGGCGATCCGACTTCAATGATAGTCAATAGGCTGAAGTCGGATCAAAGTCGGATCCAAGTAGTACAGGGAGTACGCTCTGAAGTCGGAGCGACTTCAGTAGTGTCTATTAAGACGCTCCCATGCACTGTAATGTGAATCTCTTTCTGGGGCGACTTGGGGCGACTTGAGGGCTTACAAGTCGGATCCCAAGTCGCGGTAGTGTGAACCGAGCCTATATGTTGTGCATTAAATGCCAGGACAGTTCAAAACCTCCCAAATGACCCCTTTTTGGAAAGTAGACACCCCAAGCTATTTTCTGATAGGCATTTGAGTCCATGGAAAATTTTATATATTGCCACAAGTTTCAGGAAAATTACACTTTCTTTTTTTTTTTTTTTGCACAAAGTTGTCACTAAATGATATATTGTTCAAACATGGCATGGTTATATGTGGAATTACACCGCAAAATACATTCTGCTTTTTCTCTTGCGTACGGCGGATACCACATGTTTTAGACTTTTTGGGAGCATAGCCGCATACAGGACCCCAAAAAAACAAAGCACCGCCTTCAAGCTTTCTAAAGGCGTAAAATTGCGATTTTACTCCTCACTACCTATCACAAACTTTCAAAACTTTGTGCCAAAAAAATTCCATGGACTCAACATGCCTCTCAGCAAATAGCTTGAAGCGTCTTCTTTCCAAAATGGGGTCGTGCCATTGTGGCATAAGTGAGGCGTGAAATCAAAAATTTACACCCTTAGAAATCCTGAAGGCGATGCTTGGTTTTCGGGGTGCTGTACTCGGCTAGGCTCCCAAAAAGTCTCACACATGAGATATCCCCATACTCAGGAGAAGACGCAGAATGTATTTTGGGATGTAATTCCACATATAACCATGGCATGTGTGAGCAATATATCATTTAGTGACAACTTTGTGTAATTTTTTTTTTTGTCATTTTTCAATCACTTGTAACAAAAAAAAAAAAAAAATTCAATGGGATAGGCAGTCAAACTAAAATCTGCGTAAATTCCAGTAAACGTACCCTAGTTTGTAGACGCTATAACTTTTGCGCAAACCAATAAATATACGCTTATTGACATTTTTTTTTTTACCAAAGACATGTGGTTGAATACATTTTGGCCTAAATGTATTTCTTATAACAAAAAGTAGAAAATATCATTTTTTTTTTTCTAAATTTTCGGTCTTTTCCGTTTAGATCGCAAAAAATAAAAATCTGAGGCAATCTAATACCATCAAAAGAAACCTCTATTCGTGGGGAAAAAAAGGATGCAAATTTCGGTACAGCATTGCATGACCGCGCAATTACCAGTTAAAGCAGCGCAGTGCCAAATTGTAAAAAGTGCTTTGGTCATTGACCAGCCCAATCCTCCAGGGCTGAAGTGGTTAAAAACGTCAGCAGCTACAAATACTGCAGCTGCTGACTTTTAAAATACGGACACTTACCTGTCCAGGGCGCCTGCGATGTCCTCACCCGAAGCCAAACCCCTCCCTCGGCTCCCGAGTGGAGGCACCGGCATCTTCAGTAAGGGAATCAGGAAGTGAAACCTAGCGACTTCACAGCCTGGTTCCCTACTGCACATGAGCGAGTCACAGTGCACGTCCTGACTGGCCCCTGCTGTCTTCTGGGACCTGTGTGTCTCGCAGAAGACAGCGGGGGGGGGGGTGGGGGGGTGGAGGAGGGGGTCGGACATTCTGCGGTGATCTATCGCCGGAAGTGGGAGAAAATACCTGTACTAGGCATCTGCCCCCCCCCCTCTGAAAGGTGCCAAATATGACACTGGAGGGGATAGGAGAGGGGCAGGAGGAACCGGATAAGCGTGAGATGTGTGCAAACCTGGTATCCAACTACAAGAAATGTCTTCCCTCTGTGCTTGCCAACAAGGGTTTCTCCACCAAGTACTAAGTCATGTTTTGCTTGGGGATCAAATATTTATTTTACTCACTGAATGCAATGTAAATTATAACATTTGTATCATTTGTTTTTTCTGGATTTTTGGTTGATATTCTGTATCGATAATTTAAAATACAACCTACGATAAAAATGATAGACCCTTCATTTCTTTGTAAGTGGGAAAACTTACAAAATCTGCAGGGGATCAAATTATTATTTTCCCCACAGTTCATCTAATTGTCAGGCCCATCAATGCCTTAAATCAAACTGACCAAGATTTGGTCAAACTACTACATAGGGGTCAACACAGAATCACTATAACCAGGTATAAATATACAACACTGATTCTATAAATTATACTTAGAGAGGAAGGTGCCCCGTAAGTTCATTGACAGCGTTGTTCAAGTGCACTTTCCTATAGAACATCTAACTGCATTTTTCTTGCATACTACATTCATACAGCCCATACACAGTCAATGTATGTACTTTACAATTGTTTTTTTTTCTTGTACCATTGCAATGTTTTTCATGAAGATAACAGGCATCACTTCTGTTTAACATCCAATTAAAAGTGTTACTAAATCCAGGACACTGCATTCACTAAATCTGGTCTCCCACAGTACACAGAACACGGAAATGCAATTATTTTAGTAAAAATAAACTGCTAAATACCTTTTCTGATCAGCAGTATACAGTGGGGACGACCAGAACCCTTCCTAGAGCTGGCCATCCGGCCAAACTGAGCTATCGGGGGAAAAAAGCCTTGGTGAGAGAGGTAAAGAAGAACCCAAAGATCACTGTGGTTGAGCTGCAGAGATGTAGTCGGGAGATGGGAGAAAGTTGTAGAAAGTCAACCAACACTGCAGCCCTGCACCAGTCGGGGCTTTATGGCAGAGTGGCCCGACGGAAGCCTCTTCCCAGTGCAAGACAAATGAATGCCCGCATGGAGTTAGCTAAAGAAAAACACCTGAAGGACTCCAAGGTGATGGTGAGAAATAAGATCTCTGATGAGACCAAGATAGAACTTTTTGGCCTTAATTCTAAGCGGTATATGTGGAGAAAACCAGGCACTGCTCATCACCTGTCCAATACAGTCCCAACAGTGAAGCATGGTGGTGGCAGCATCATGCTGTGGGGGTGTTTTTCAGCTGCAGGGACAGGACGACTGGTTTCAATTGAGGAAAAGATAAATGCAGCCAAGTACAGGGATATCCTGGACGAAAACCTTTCACCAGAGTGCTCAGCACCTCAGACTGGGCCGAAGGTTTACCTTCCAACAAAACAATGACCCTAAGCACACAGCTAAAATAAGGAAGGAGTGGCTTCACAACAACTCCATGACTGTTCTTGAATGGCCCAGCCAGAGTCCTGACTTAAACCCAATTGAGCATCTCTGGAGAGACCTAAAAATGGCTGTCCACCAACGTTTACCATCCAACCTGACAGAACTGGAGAGGATCTGCAAGGAGGAATGGCAGAGGATCCCCAAACCCAGGTGTGAAAAACTTGTTGCATCTTTCCCAAAAAGACTCATGGCTGTATTAGATCAAAAGGGTGTTTCTACTAAATACTGAGCAAAGGGTCTGAATACTTAGAGCCATGTGATATTTCAGTTTTTCTTTTTAATAAATCTGCAAAAATGTCAACAATTCTGTGATTTTCTGTCAATATGGGGTGCTGTGTGTACATTAATGAGGAAAAAATGAACTTAAATGATTTTAGCAAATGGCTGCAATATAACAAAGAGTGAAAAATTTAAGGGGGTCTGAATACTTTCCGTACCCACTGTATAGCAGTCTTGTGACTTCTTTTAGTGTCTGGCTAAAGCTTGTAGGAGGAGTTTTCATTATACCACAATTGTCCTATGAGAATGCAAGACCCCTGACCCTCTGTCTGGACAGTGCTGATCATATGCACTATCCCAAGAAAAAAAGCTGAGAATGTGCAGCCTGTCCCCTGGATCTGTAAATATCAGTTTAGTTTTTGGAGACAGTGGAAGAAAGGGAAGATCAGAGGAGACAGAATCAAACACAATGCAGAGGATTAACTCCTTTGGTTCCATAGTAAGTATAACAAGCATGCTTTACTGCATATACAGCCTGATTTTACTGTTGTGGGTTTAGTAACACTTTAAAGAGTCAATCCAATTTTGTTGAGAAAAAAAAATTCCCCTGAGTGATCTATATATATATATATATATATTACAAGGATCTTTGTTCCAGATTCCTATTTTTTAGTTTGCCTGCGTCCATGTGGAAAGTGTCTCTAATGGGAGTGGTTTCATAATTATAAATCAGCTGCTGCACTTGCAGGGCTTTAATGAGGGCAGGCTCTCTATCCCTGTAGACGTGATTTCCTATTGGACGTATCTCACCAAAAATGAAATTTTTGTTGCAGGAGATGCCGGAAATCTGACTTGTATCTTAGTGCAGACCTCTTGGAAAATCAGTGAGTCAGTCACACAAGCAGGAAATTATGTTCTGGGGGGCGTTCTGTACACATCCTGTGTACAGAACACCTCCAGGTAGCTATATTGCATTTTACAGAAAATTACAGAGCTGCAGATTGAAAAGGAAAGGTCATTTTTAATAACATTCAATTACAACATGACTTGAGTCGCAATTGAATACACTATATTTTTTTTTTCTTATTTGCGATTTTTCCCCCGCGAAAGTGGAGTTACCCATTAATTTGGGTATAACAATAATAGACAATAGACATAAGAGATTAACCACTTCAATATTAGGCACTTACCTCCCTTCCTGCCCAAGCCAATTTTCAGCGCTGTCATTTTTTAAATGACAAGTGTGAGGACATGCTACACTGTACTCAAACTACATTTTTTATCATTTTGTTCCCACAAATAGAGCTTTCTTTTGGTGATATTTGATCACCTCTGGGGTTTTTATTTTTTGCTAAACAAATAAAAAAAGACCGAAAATTTTGAAAAAAAAATTAGTTTTTCTACGTTTCTGTTATAAAATTCTGTAAAGAAGTACGTTTTCTCCTTCACTGATGGGCACTGATATGTGGCACTTGATGGGCTCTTATGGACTGCACTGATAGGCAGCACTGATGGACACTGATAGATGGCACTGATGGGCATTACTGTAAACACATCACTGGCAGGCATTACTGATGGGTACCGTGTGGCATCATATAGGGACACTGATTGGGATACTTTTTGGGCACAGATTTGCATCCCTGGTGGCCATGGGTGGCATACCTGGTGGTCATCAGTGGTGGCCATCCCTGGTGGTCCTGGGTGGGCATCCTCGGGGAAGGGGGCTGCGCTGATAATCAACGCAGAACCTTTCTTTCTGTGAGGAGAGCAGCTGATTGGCTCTCCTCTACTTGCGTCTGTCATACGTGAGTGAGGAAAAGACGATAAACAGCTCTTCCTGTTTACATCGTGATCAGCTGTGATTGGAGAAGGAAAAGGGGTACTACTACCTAAAGTCGGACTTTATAGGCCAGGAAACAATGGAGAAGGAAACAATAATAAATCATCAGATTTATTGAAAAAATACAAAATGTAAACAATATATAAACATAATTGTTGGAAAGAGTAAAAAATATCATACATATGCATTTATGCAATTTGTACAGTGAGCCCTTGTGCGTCCTTTTTATTCTTTTTACAGCTGTGATTGGACACAGCTGATCACGTGGTAGAGACTCCATCAGAGACCCTTTACCGAGAACAGACTGACAAGCTGCACCACCGATGGTCGACGCTGCTCGCCCCAGCGGGCGTGCGCTGGCTGGCTGTTACCCTGTAAGATGTCATGGGATAACGGAACCACCGCCCGGCCGTCATTTTGCTATAGGCCTGGCGGGAAGTGGTTAAAGGATAAGTTCACCTTTGTAAAATAAATAAATGCACATAATTTTTGCAGGTAAAAATATTAGCATTTTTTTTTTTTTTTACTAGGAACCTGCAAAGCATTGTACCCATGATCAGCAGATTGGGGG